>NC_133328.1:440444775-440769275 GCF_042186555.1 Aquarana catesbeiana | reverse complement strand
TGCATTCTAAAAATTTCCAGCTCCTTAGACACTCTAGAAGATGAATCAATTATTGGCAAACACCTATAGGTAACAGCTGTAAAGTAACACCAATGCTATATTATATTGTACATAAAACGTGAATTAAAGTCAGCACTAAAGTTTCTATCATATTCCATATACCTTGCGATTTGTGGCTATGTACAGTATATTTGAATTGCAACTGAAATTGACAAGACATTTTTAGGAATTATATCATCATAGTTGATCTCCACTTGATATTTTGTGTATTTCAGATAGCATTAAACTGTATGTATGGGCTATACAAGCAATATATGCATATTTCTCCATGTTTTGACACTGCAAGTACAGAAAAATCCACCTAGATCTGACCAAATCCTGTACCTTCCTCCCATGTTTCACTGAAATCACAAATGTTGTCAGCCCTGAGTACTCCTGTAGACTACAGAGCACCTTTGCCTATATTAGGGCAATAAGAAAAGGGGAAGGTTGTGATACAATCATTGTTGACTTGCACTTGATGTTTTGTAGTCCCAACACACTTCCTTTCTTAGCGTGAGAACACTGATCCTCAATAGATAAACTTCATTAAGTGAATGTTGTCACCCTAGAATAGGCAAAATAGGAGAAAAAAGCCTGAAAATGAATGCAGGCTCTTGGGTTCATAAACACTTTAAACAAAAGTAATTCAAACAGACATTTGCAATATACTGTATATGTACAATGGTTAAAATGTTTTTAGAATATCATTATATGTAAAAATAGGCTGTTCAGTGCTAAATTGGTTAGTTGCATGTGAAGTGGACATTGAGCAAAGGTGTACTGTAAATAGCAAGGCATCATCAGCATAAAGGTTTACATCTATATAAAATATAGAGTGTCTCCATTTATTCTGTTGGATTTGCAGCTTTGCTTGCTTTCAGACTTGCTCCCTCTAAATGAAGATTATATAGCTCTATCTAAATAGAGCAATAAGGGAGGGGAGGAAGTGGAAATAACTAACTAATATGACTTAATTTTTTATGTATGATTTTACATTTAGGGATGAGCTAAACAGACATCTGCAACTGCTGAACAACATCCTGATCAGGCTCAGCTGGCTGCCACTGCTGCTTTTGCTTGTGATCCATCCCTGCATTGTGCACAGGTGCTTGAACTACAGCTTTGAGTTACTAATATAATACACTTAACTATTGCCAAAAAAATAGCTGTTCTTTTAGCAGCAGATGATTTTTGAACATGGAGAGGGCTGTGGTAAACTCCTGGTATATATATAGATGTATATCTATATATATACCACCCCCAACGGTTATTGTGACCAACACAATAACCCCCAATGGTTATTCAGAGCTGCTGCTTGTTTTTTGTCTTCTTTTACCAAAAAGTGTATGCCTCTAAGTTCACTTACACAAGTGAAAAAACTAGTCTCCGAACAGATTGCCAAACTGGATGTGCTACTTACCTTTACTGAGGTTTCTGAAACTGCCTGAGCTATAGCCCCCTGGCACCAATAGCTTACCAATTGAGTTCTATGCCACCTACATGGATATGCTGGTCTTCTCCTGTGGCTTTATATTAAGAAATGCATGTGATTTGCATGCTCCCATAGCCATGACTGAAGTGCTTAGAACTGTTATCCCCAAACCAAATGAACACCCTCTTGATCAAGCATCCAATGGATCTATAGCTTTATTATAAACCGATGTTAAGACGTTAACAAAAAAAACCTTTCCTTCAAGCTTATTCAAGTTATCCAAACCATTATACACCAAGGTCAAACTGACTTATGCCTGGCAAAAACACTTTACTTAACATGAGACATTTCTTCATTAATTTAGAGGTGTCCCATGACATGATTCAGCAAAGCCATTTGATTCTGTGGAATGGGGCTAAATGTGACATCATTATACATCTTTGTGTTTGGCCCTCAATTTATTAAATGGCTAGAACTTCCCTATGCCTCTCTCATTGCTATAACGTATATCAATGGGTAGACAGCTGAGGTTTTTCCACTCATCAAGTGGTACTAGAGGGGAATGTTCCCTTTATCCCCTCCTGTAATCCATTGCAGTAAAACCTCTGGCTTCTCAACTCAGGGAAAATCCAGATTGTAAGGGACTACAGGTGTCAGCACATATTGAAAAAGATCCTCCTCTTCTGGGGTGCCCCGCTGGCGCTCTTGGCATCTCCCCTTCATCGGGTGCCCCCACAGAAAGCCACTTTCAATGGGGGCACCTGTGAGGGCTTGCTCCCGAGTCCCATTGCTGCATCCATTGACACAGACAGCGGGACTGACCCCTGCCCCCCGCTGCCGTGTCACTGGATTTGATTGACAGCAGCAGGAGCCAATGGCTATCTATGCCTACTCTTTCTCAATGGCTACATAGGGTCGATGATCTTTGTTTAATGAAAGAATTACCACATATGAATAGGGGTTTAATTGATAAATACTCTAAGACATGGGCATGCTGGTTTGAATTCAAAACTACTACATTGTATTATGATATAATCTCAGACCCTTAGAGATGATGAGCTTTTATCCCTAAAGGATCATTATTTTGAATGCTGGTTGCCAATTAAACATGGCCTCTCGTTCATTATTCTTTATATTTTTATTTGCTCGTCACAGGGTATCTGTTTTTTTTTTTTTCTCTTTTTCCTTTTCTTTTTTTCTTTCTTTTTTCTTTTTTTCCTCCCTTGTACTATTTCCCGCTTGTTAGTCTATCCCTCCTTTCTTTTTTCTTTCAGGAGAGAGAGGGAAGGAGAAAAGTCTGTGCCTTATGTAGATGATAATGTATATTATGCATGCTTGATACATGTCAACACCTAAACTAAACTATATTTTTGTGAGCTACAGGTGTCATTTACTGTTTACCCTGGTGATATTTGTTCACTTTCTTACATTATATTTTGTACAGTTTTTTATTTGAATTCACAATAAATATTTATTAAAACATAACATTTGTTACATTCTGTTACTTTTGTTACATTCCAATGTGTGCATATCACATAATATAACAATGCACATTTTCATATATCATCCATCTCTTCTTTATGAGATGTGATACATTGTACTTTTCATACAGACACATTGGGAAAAAAAGTAATTATCATTTGAAATCCAAATGTGACCTTGTGGGTAAATTATTTTCATTCTGCGCAAGATAATGCATGATGCAAGAGCCTGCTGTGGTATGACTAGCCCTGACTTACTTAGGAAAATAGAAGAATATACTGCTTTGCTTAACATTTACTATTTTTTTATCATCCTTTATGTGTGTATAATGCATTAACATATGACAAGGTGCTGTGCGATGTTAAAAGAGTAAAAAATAAAGGCACCACAGAAAAACATGTTAATGTGTGAGTTTGAAGGGAATGTTTAAATGTGTAACAGGCAAGAGTAATGCCCCGTACACACGGTCGGATTTTCCGATGGAAAATGTCCGAACGGAGCGTGTCGTCGGATACTCCGACCATGTGTGGGCTCCATCAGACATTTTCCATCAGATTTTCCGACACACAAAGTTTGAGAGCAGGCTATAAAATTTTCTGACAACAAAATCCGATCGCGTCAATTCCGACCGTGTGTGGCCAGTTCCGACGCGCAAAGTGCCACGCATGCTCAGAAGAAATTCCGAGATGGAACAGCTCGGTCTGGTAAAATTAGCGTTCACAATGGATACAGCACTTTCATCACGCTGCAATGTAAAGAATGGTTTAATACAGTGCACTCTCTTCTTCTTTATAATGTGACAAGAATGAAGTAGTTTTGCTGCTCATAATCACACAGACTTCTCACAAACTTCTTTGTTTATTATTTATTTTGATTCCCTCAATATATTATGATTTGTCACATCTGACCAAATTTTTTTTGGTTGGTTTTTAAATATTTTTTTTTTTTTTTGGTCAAGGCATTTTTTTTTTGTGTTTTTTTATTTTTTCCAAGGCTGATGTTTTTTTTGTTTTTTTTGTGTTTTACTCCATAATATTTTTGTGTGTGTTTTGTGTGTCAAGTTACCACAACACCATTGATATCTTGTATTATTTAATCTCAAGGAGATTGCTTGGTGTTGGTGTCTCTTGTTAATTTCACATTGTATTTTTGAAATGTACCTGCTTCCTCACAAACAAACTGTCCTTTTTGAAGGAAAACACACATAGGCAAGTATAATTGAAACAAAAATTCCTTTATTAAGGGCTCACAACTAAACAAAGAGGGAGGCAACGCTGGAGAAACAGCAGAAATTGGTGAAGCCTTGGACCCCCAGGGCAGACATCAACTATTTTCAAGCAAAATTGGTGGCCTGAGGAGTCCTTATCTAAGGGAGTGCAGTCTGGTCCAGAAGTCACAGAGATCCTGAAAGCAGCAGATGACAACTGTGTCCCCAGGCTGTGGTTATACAAGAGACTGCATCTTTGGCCAGACCAGACTGAACCCAGGGTCATCACTCTCTTGTCTTCCTTCCACGCTTCCTTCCACACTGTGGCTCTGGTGGTGGAGTTGTGGCTGGAGGAGGAGGAGGATGTTCCAACTCAATCACGTCGGTATTGGGTGTTATTTCGCCACTCACCCCCTTAGTTAGGATTTTATAAAAAAGTTTCCCACACATGAGGCGTTAACCCTCCAGCATGCCCTTCAGTTTGGTGGCAGCCATGCAGGCAAAGGCCTCTTCAGGAGTGGGTAAGGCTCCGAGGGACACAGAAGCCTCCTGAATGAACCTGAGCTCTGAATCCTGCATGTGAGTCCCCTTCCTGGGTCTTTTGTATGGAAGGCGGAGGGGTGGAACCTGCGATTCTGTCAGGCTGCGACTGGTCCCAGGCTTCTCCTGGCTGCCACTTAGCCCCGCCTCCTCCTGGCTGCCACATTCCACAGCCTCCTCCTGTGTGCCACATTCCACAGCCTCCTCCTGGCTGAGGTCTTCCTGTGTATGAAAAAGGGACATAGTTTTAGTTTTTACTTCATCAATCACACACAATTTTCATCTAATGACTGTTGCAAATTGAATGTTAACAAATATAACAGACTATCATTCCGAGCCCTGCATTTTTCATTCTTGTCCGAATTTTTGGTGCCCACTACTGTCTATTGATATGTAAAACACTTTCTTAAATCAGCAATTAGTGATCAATAATAACATCTAGTAAACATCATTTATTTATTGACCAGAAATCTGTAGAAGAATGCTATACCTGACTCCATCTGGGCTCCTCCACTTCTTCCTGGCTGGAAGTCCCAGGTTGGACATCGGAAGCCTCAGCTGGGGTGGAAGGAAGAGTGGAAGGAAGAGTGGAGAGGGATTCCCTGACTCCAGTGTGGTCTGACAGAAATCGCAGTCTCTCATAATAACACAGCCTGGGGACATAAACATCATCTGCTGCAGCTCTGGATCTCTGGGAATCCGTGACCTTCTTGCGCTCCCTAAGATAAGTGCTCCTCAGGCCACCAATTTTGGTTTTTAAATAGGGGATGGTTGCTGTGGGGACCACCGGTGTCACCAACTCCAGCAGTTTCTCCAGCGCTGCCTGCCTCTTTTTTTTATTATTGTAATGTGGATGTCTCACTTGCCACAGACAGGGCAGCTCCCTGTATTTGTCTATGAACAGGGGGAGGAAATTGTGGTCATTGAGCCGTCCGTTTTCTCTGCAAGACACAACACAAGACAAACACTAATGTCAGGCGAAACTCTCCTAATCTTGTTACAATATAGGCCTCAATTTAGAAGCAGTATAGGCCCAAGTTTAGATCTTACCTTCGTTTTCACGATCAGCGCCTCCGATACTCCTTCCTCCGCTCACAGATCATACGCACTACGCACGCATGTTACGTTTTATACACACTGCGCATGCGTGTAACTCTGCCTGCCCCTGACGTTCTTTCTAGTCTATTCCCCGCCCCTTCTCGTTCTGCGCAGTGGGGAAGAGCACATGGCAGAGTCAGAGCAGGTGCGTGCTAATTACAGCAACGAGGATGAGGAGGAAAGCCCGGAGCCTGAAACGTCCCGATCCCGGAAGATGATTTAAGGCATCAAATATGTCCTTTGGGGAGATGTTGGAGATGGTCGACATCCTGAAGAAGGCCGACTATGACGAGAAGTATGGGCCTTACCAAAACCCCAATGTCCGAAAGGCCAAGATCATGGCGAAAGTGGTCAAGAGTCTGCACCGGAATTTCGGGGTACGACGATCGAAAGATCAACTCAGAAAGCAGTGGTCAGACCTCAAATTAAGAGAGCACAAGCAGTACAGAAAGTTCTGGAGAGTGCTGTAAAAAAGTAAGTAGTTGTGCTGTGTTCCTATTCTTTATGTTTATTACGTTCATGCTGCTCCATGTGCTTTTATTAACTGTTATCCAGTTTCAAAAGGCAACTTTCATGTTCATGGGCACATTATTCGTTCATATCAAACATAGTTTGTTTGGCCATATGCATTTGCCAGCATTTTTTAGGGCCTACTTGTGTGAAAAGAATTGGGTTGTGTAGATGGGTTTGTTACTAGAATGAAATGCCAACTACATTATGTGTAAGGAGAGGACACTCAGCAGCAGTTTTCACATATGGACGCTGGAGCACTAGTGTGGGACACAAGAACACCCTTTTTATTAGGGGGGGCCACACAGGTGCTCCAGTGTATACTATAGGGGTGTCTCCATCTGTGAAGCTTGTACAAGACAGGTAAGTATTCAAGCTTGACAAAGGACAAGAAAAATTACACATCTTGGAACTCTGCCAAAACAGACAATTGTACCCCACTTCCAAACAATGTTTCATATTCCTATTTCTGCCATCAAATATCTGTGTGCTAAGTATACCTATTTTTTTTTTACATAGGGGAGAAAAGATTCGGAGGACACCCCTCATCCGAGGAGACCAGAGACCCCCCACCTCTGGAAGAAGGGGAAATCCACCGAAGGCCAGCAGAGTAGGAGGAGGAAGATGTGGTGGAACTAGTCACCACAACAGGTGAGTGTCTGCAACCACAGGCTTAGGTAAGAGATGGATGCCGCCATATTTATAATACATGGTGTTTTTTGTTTCTATCTTTTTTTTTTTTTCCCTCAAAAAAGAAGTTTATTGAAAAAGAGTAAGATGGCAGGTACAATGCATTGAAAAGGTATCAAAAGAAGTCAAACATGACACTCATTGTATAATGAAACAGGAAGAACAAAAAATGTAGTTACACTCTAGGATTGTCAAGGTACAAGTACAAAGTTAGATATACAGGTAAAACAAAAAAAAAGGGGGTAACCCTGATATCCGGTAATGTACAATTTATGCTTATACAGTGGTGAGATTGTTTAGTTACCCTCGGTAAAAGAAAGAAAGATTAACCATTTTGTACACTGGACCTTGTGGATATGATAAGTAAGGGTCGAGTGTCTCAGGTGGAATATTAGAGCATGAAAGATCGGATGTATGATGGGGTGATACCCAAGATTCGGAAGGTGTGGTTAGATAGGTGGGGGGGTTAAGGAAAGGGGAGAGTAAGGTAAGTAGAGGGGAAAAAGTAGAGTCAGGTAAAGGGAAATATGGGGGGGAGAAAGGAAAGTGATAGAGGGGAGGGGAGGGGCCGCTCCCCATTCCCAGGCCCCATGGCGACAACTCAGGGGCAGTTAATAGGGTTAGCTTTAGGCTAGGTAGAGAAGAGATGTCAACACGGGAAGAAGGATCTATAGAGGTCTGTGGTTTTGAAATGTGTCCAGCAAGCCCATATGGTGGTGAACTTCTGTATGCGGTCTTGAGAGATATAAATCAGTTCTTCCATCTCCTCAATCCTTGCAATCCTATATAGCCATTCCGTGATGGTAGGTGGGATGGTTGAGCGCCAGTGTGCAGGGATACACAGTCTGGCAGCATTGACCATGTGCATCGCCAATGATTTATGATAGTTTTTTTTGGTCAGGGTTGAATGATGGAGGAGATACTGGGCCGGGTTAAAGTCTAGGGAATAAGTTGTTACTCGTGTAATAATGGAATGTACCTCTTTCCAAAAAGGTTGGAGGTTTGGGCATTCCCACCAAATATGCACCATGTTTCCTGCCTCCTTGTTACATCTCCAGCAAATGTTTGGATTAGAGGGCGAGAATTTGTGTAAGCGTGCCGGGGTTCTGTACCATTTTGTGACTATTTTGTAACCATTCTCTTGTATTGCTACATTCATTGATCCCTTGAAAGTGATTTGTAGGTCCTTCCCCCAGGAGATTCGAGATGTTTCTATCTGTGGCAGTTGAGGATTGTCCTGTAGGAGAGAGTAAATCATGGAAATCAAGTGTCTTTGTGGAGTGGTCTGGGAGTACATCGTTTCAAATGGAGTGAGTGGTCTCGACCAGATATCGTTAGCGTTTGTCGATGTGAATAAGTGTCTTAGCTGTCTATAAGACCAAAAGGGAAAGTATTTCATACGGGAAAAGGATTTCAGATTCTCATATGAGCGTATCCGCCCTTCAATGAAGAAGCGCCGAGTATAAACATCATCGTGTGGCCATTCTTGCAATAAAAAAGTGTTCGATTCTCCCGGGGGAAAATCTGGGTTAGCTCTGAGAGGTGTCAATGGTCCTGGTATTGAAGCTATTTGGTGTAAGTTCTTGGCTATGGAAAAGGCTAGCAGTGAAGGGTAGATGAGTGGATGTGTCTTAACGGCTTGGGGGTAGTGTTTCGATTGGAGCCAAGTCAGGGTATGTAGGGGTGTATTACTGAAGGAGTTTTCCAGTGCGATCCATGTCTTACATGTCTTGTGTGTTTTCCAATTTATCACTCTAGTAAGATGGCATGCTAGATAGTAGTTATGCAAGTGTGGTAAGGCTATCCCCCCTTTCGTTTTAGTACATGTCAACCTCATGTATTTGATACGTGGGGGTTTATTTTTCCAGATGAATTTAGAACAAGCTTTTCTGTAGGATTTAAAGAAAGATGGGGGTAATTGAATTGGGATAGTCTGCATAAGATACAGGAGACGGGGTAGGACTATCATCTTTATCAGTGCTGATCGCCCGAACCAGGAGACATTGAGCGCAGCCCAATTTTTAAGGTCTGTCTGGATTTTCGTTAAGGTGTGTAGGAAGTTGTGGTCGTAGAGGTCTGTTAGATAGCTGGGTATTCGTATGCCGAGATATGTAATAGTGTCGTCTTTCCACTGAAATGGGAACGAGGATTGGCATTGAGTAACTTCTTGTGGCGGAAGAGAGATATTCAGGGCCTGAGATTTGGAATAATTGATTTTGAAGTTTGACAGTACTCCGAACTGTTTAATGTCTTTTAAAAGGTTAGGAAGAGATGTGTGGGGGGCTTGCAATGATAGTAGGATATCATCCGCAAATGCGGCTACTTTAAATTCTCTGCGATTAATAGAGATACCTTGGATATTGGGGTTGGCCCGTAATCTGTTGAGAAGAGGTTCGAGGGTCAGGACAAATATCAGGGGGGACAAGGGGCACCCTTGGCGAGTTCCATTATTGATGGGGAAGGCGTTCGACAGGAGGCCATTTGCTCTAACCCTCGCTGTTGGATTGGTGTATAGAGCATTTATATGTGCACACATGCGTGGTAGAAGGCCAATGCCTTTGAGTACTTCTTGCATGTAGTCCCAAGCTACCCTGTCGAATGCCTTCTCCGCATGGAGTGACAACAGGAAGCCCTTAGTATTAGATTCAGTGAGCCAGTGATGAAGATTTAGGGTGCGTATGGTATTGTCCCTTGCCTCCCTGCCCGGGACAAAGCCAACTTGGTCGGGCAAGACTAGTTCTGAGATAAGGGGTAAAAGTCTGTTTGCAATGATTTTGGCATATAGTTTGATGTCCACATTGAGCAGTGATATAGGTCTGTAGTTGGATACAAGTGCTGGGTCTTTATCTGTTTTTGGTATAACTGCTATATGGGCTTCTAACATGTGGCCGGTTGGAGCGAGTGGGTTTGAAAGGGAGTTGAATGCCAACAACATTTTAGGCGCTAGCGTCTCTAAAAAGGTTTTATAGTATATTAGAGGTAGACCATCTGGACCTGGGCTTTTACCTACTTTCGTTTGCTTAATAGCCAGATTGAGTTCTTCAGTGGTCAGTGGGTGCTCTAAGGCTTCAGCTTGTTGTGACGTGATCTGTTTGGGATGATCTTGTGCGGAGGGAGAGTCTATTACGTTTCGTGGTAAGTTATAGAGTTTAGAGTAAAACTCCTCAAAGTGCTTGGCTATGTCTTCATTTTTAGAAAGAAGTGTGCCTTGGGCAGTGCGGAAAAGGTGGATAATAGATGATGTTTTAGCTGCCTGAATTGTACGAGCAAGCAGTCTCCCACTCTTATTGCCATGTTCATAGAACACTTTCTGACCGAGGATATATCTGCGCCTAGTGCGTTTCCCTAATTCGTCCAGTAAGGAAGTTCTAGTGTGTGTGAGGGCTTGGGGGTTGAGTTCTCTTGGAAATATAATTGAAGACGGGCGTTTATTTGTCAAATTGTTTCAGGATCTTTAGGAGGGATGGGTTCAACCTCCATGTTTTGGTGAATTTTTGTGAGTCTGGGAATGTAAGGGTTATCGTAATAGGGTGATGATCAGACAGGAACATGGGCTCTATTGTGGCTCGTGAAACAGATGAGAGATCTGTTTGGGATAAAAATATGTAATCAATTCTTGAATATTTCTGGTGTGGGGGGGAGAAATACGTGTAGTCTCTGTCAGTTGGATACATGGTACGTCAGGTGTCGTGTAAAGTTAGGTCTCGTAGTTGGAGTTTGATCTGTCTTAAGGCCTGGTATGGTAGTGTGGAAGTGCCTGTAGAGGAGTCAAGGGTAGGGTTCAGTGGGACATTGAAGTCTCCTCCAAGTATCAGTATGCCCACTTGGAAGGAAGAAAGTAGGTCACAGATTTTTCGGAAAAAGGTTACATGGTGGTCATTTGGGCAGTAGATATTTGCTATTGTGATGGATCTAGACGTGTGAGTGCCTTTAATATCTACCTTCCTGGTCAATCAGCGAATCGGACATTTGAAAGTCAGCATTTTTGGAAATAAGTATGGAGACCCCTTTTGTTTTAGAAGACGGGTTCGTAGAATGTAGGGCTTGTTTGTATATATGATTTGTCAATTTGGGAATGGTTTTGGTTCGGAAATGTGTTTCCTGTAATAATAAGAAATGGGCTTTATGTTTCGTTAGCTCTGAGAGAACTTGAGATCTCTTTTCGGGGAGATTTAGGCCTCTCACATTGAGAGATAGGCATTTAAGCGAGAGTTGTCATTTACTGGTGGCTTCCTTCTGCATGATATGTGAGTAATATTCCTTAGCTGGATGAGGAGTCCCTGAAAATGAGTATGGGGAGTGGGAGGGAGGAGCAGCACCTCCCTGTGAGAGGGGAATGAAAGAAGAGAGGATATGAGAGGGAAAGTAGGGAAAGAAGGAAAGAGGGAAAAGAAGGGAGGCGAATACTCGGAAGGTGGTAGTTTTATGTGCGGGGCTGGAGTACACCCGTTAATGAGCTGGGAGATCCAAAAGCCCTGTTACCGGAGATGGTCGTAGGCATGCCTATCCACCTATTAGGGGTTCCGGGTTGGTAGCTCTAGTCCGTGTGGACAGCTATGTGGGGTAAGTAAACCTGAATGTGATCGAGTACTGTAGCACTGGAAAGGACGTAAGGAGATATATATTTGCGGTGTGGGGTATAAGAGAACTACAGTAGCATATGTTGCTCAAGTTGAAAGAATATTATGTGAAAGGTGTTGGGAACGTTCAATCTCTGAAACCAATAGATAGTGGCCAGTTCATTGAGTCTGAGAGATTTGCTGAGGGCCCTATAACTGTGTTAACCGAGAATAGCTGAACAAAATAAAACAAAACTAAACAAATCAAACCAGTACATCACATTACATCTTTCCAGTAAGTTGAAGCATTATGTGAATGAGAGGATAGTAGATAACGGTTCCACAAAATATTCAACTCAGACTCATTTATGTCTATTTTTTGGTGAGGTGGGTCAAATAATAAATCTAGTGAGAACCTGTTGTGACATCCCAACGTGGGCGATGCGGTCCCTTAATGTATTTGTTCTGCTGGTGATGTAGAACAAAATGTACTCGGACGGAATCTCCAGATTAGGGAGTGAAGTGAGGAGGTTTATTGTGGATGTCTAAGTGTGATTAGGTCTCGCTGTCTTGTGTGCAGGACAGGAGTAGGGATGAGCCGAACACCCCCCTGTTCGGTTCGCACCAGAACATGCGAACAGGAAAAAAGTTCGTTCGAACACGCGAACACCGTTAAAGTCTATGGGACACGAACATGAATAATCAAAAGTGCTAATTTTAAAGGCTAATATGCAAGTTATTGTCATAAAAAGTGTTTGGGGACCTGGGTCCTGCCCCAGGGGACATGGATCAATGCAAAAAAAAGTTTTAAAAACGGCCGTTTTTTCAGGAGCAGTGATTTTAATAATGCTTAAAGTCAAACAATAAAAGTGTAATATCCCTTTAAATTTCGTACCTGGGGGGTGTCTATAGTATGCCTGTAAAGGGGCGCATGTTTCCCATGTTTAGAACAGTCTGACAGCAAAATGACATTTTGAAGGAAAAAACTCATTTAAAACTACCCGCGGCTATTGCATTGCCGACAATACACATAGAAGTTCATTGATAAAAACGGCATGGGAATTCCCCAAAGGGGGACCCCGAACCAAAATTAAAAAAAAAAATGACGTGGGAGTCCCCCTAAATTCCATACCAGGCCCTTCAGGTCTGGTATGGATATTAAGGGGAACCCCGGCCAAAATTTTAAAAAAAAATGACGTGGGGTTCCCCCTAAATTCCATACCAGACCCTTCAGGTCTGGTATGGATTTTAAGGGGAACTCCGCGCCAAAAAAAAAAAAAAAACGGCGTGGGGTCCCCCCAAAAATCCATACCAGACCCTTATCCGAGCACGCAACCTGGCAGGCCGCAGGAAAAGAGGGGGGGACGAGAGTGCGGCCCCCCCCTCCTGAACCGTACCAGGCCACATGCCCTCAACATTGGGAGGGTGCTTTGGGGTAGCCCCCCAAAACACCTTGTCCCCATGTTGATGAGGACAAGGGCCTCATCCCCACAACCCTGGCCGGTGGTTGTGGGGGTCTGCGGGCGGGGGGCTTATCGGAATCTGGAAGCCCCCTTTAACAAGGGGACCCCCAGATCCCGGCCCCCCCCCTGTGTGAAATGGTAAGGGGGTACTTACCCCTACCATTTCACTAAAAAACTGTCAAAAATGTTAAAAATGACAAGAGACAGTTTTTGACAATTCCTTTATTTAAATACTTCTTCTTTCTTCTATCTTCCTTCATCTTCTGGTTCTTCTGGTTCTTCTGGTTCTTCTGGCTCTTCTGGTTCTTCCTCCGGCATTCTCGTCCAGCATCTCCTCCGCGGCGTCTTCTATCTTCTTCTCCTCGGGCCGCTCCACACCCATGGCATGGGGGGGAGGCTCCCGCTCTTCTCTTCTTCTTTTCTTCTCTTCTTCTCTTCTTCATTTTCTTCTCCGGGCCGCTCCGCATCCATGCTGGCATGGAGGGAGGCTCCCGCTGTGTGACGGCGCTCCTCGTCTGACAGTTCTTAAATAACGGGGGGCGGGGCCCCCGCCCCCCTCTGATGCACGGGACATGACGGGACTTTCCTGTGGCATTCCCCGTGACGTCACAGGGAAGTCCCGTCAAGTCACCGTGCGTCAGAGGGGGGCGGGGTCACCGGGTGGCCCCGCCCCCCGTTATTTAAGAACCGTCATACGAGGAGACGCCGTCACACAGCGGGAGCCTCCCTCCATGCCAGCATGGATGCGGAGCGGCCCGGAGAAGAAAATGAAGAAGAGAAGAAGAGAAGAAAAGAAGAAGAGAAGAAAAGAAGAAGAGCGGGAGCCTCCCCCCCATGCCATGGGTGCGGAGCGGCCCGAGGAGAAGAAGATAGAAGACGCTGCGGAGGAGATGCTGGACGAGAACGCCGGAGGAAGAACCAGAAGAGCCAGAAGAACCAGAAGATGAAGGAAGATAGAAGAAAGAAGAAGCATTTAAATAAAGGAATTTTCAAAAACTGTCTCTTGTCATTTTTAACATTTTTGACAGTTTTTTCGTGAAATGGTAGGGGTAAGTACCCCCTTACCATTTCACACAGGGGGGGCCGGGATCTGGGGGTCCCCTTGTTAAAGGGGGCTTCCAGATTCTGATAAGCCCCCCGCCCGCAGACCCCCACAACCACCGGCCAGGGTTGTGGGGATGAGGCCCTTGTCCTCATCAACATGGGGACAAGGTGTTTTGGGGGGCTACCCCAAAGCACCCTCCCAATGTTGAGGGCATGTGGCCTGGTACGGTTCAGGAGGGGGGGGGGGCGCACTCTCGTCCTCCCCTCTTTTCCTGCGGCCTGCCAGGTTGCGTGCTCGGATAAGGGTCTGGTATGGATTTTTGGGGGGACCCCACGCCGTTTTTTTGTTTTTTTTTTGGCGCGGGGTTCCCCTTAAAATCCATACCAGACCTGAAAGGTCTGGTATGGAATTTAGGGGGAACCCCACGTCATTTTTTTTTTTAATTTTGGCCGGGGTTCCCCTTAATATCCATATCAGACCTGAAGGGCCTGGTATGGAATTTAGGGGGACCCCCCACGTCATTTTTTTTTTTTAATTTTGGTTCGGGGTTCCCCTTTGGGGAATTCCCATGCCGTTTTTATCAATGAACTTCTATGTGTATTGTCGGCAATGCAATAGCCGCGGGTAGTTTTAAATGAGTTTTTTCCTTCAAAATGTCATTTTGCTGTCAGACTGTTCTAAACACAGGAAACATGCGCCCCTTTACAGGCATACTATAGACACCCCCCAGGTACGAAATTTAAAGGGATATTACACTTTTATTGTTTGACTTTAAGCATTATTAAAATCACTGCTCCTGAAAAAACGGCCGTTTTTAAAACTTTTTTTTGCATTGATCCATGTCCCCTGGGGCAGGACCCAGGTCCCCAAACACTTTGTAGGGTAATAACTTGCATATTAGCCTTTAAAATTAGCACTTTTGATTTCTCCCATAGACTTTTAAAGGGTGTTCCGCGTCATTCGAATTTGCCGCGAACACCCCAAATTGTTCGCTGTTCGGCGAACTTGCGAACAGCCAATGTTCGAGTCGAACATGAGTTCGACTCGAACTCGAAGCTCATCCCTAGACAGGAGTAATCAGAGCTCATAAAGCTTATTTGGTAACTCTCAGAGACAACTCAAGTACTCTAGAAACATAAACACTGAAAATCTGAGAGGGTGACCAACCCGAGAATAGGGGATTCAACTCTGTTGGCATGTGAATAATTGAAAGCAGACAGTACCTGATAAGAGAATGGATTGACTACGAGTATATAAGTCCATAGAGAACATCTTTCTCTACCTGTATCAGGCATGGTGTGGAAAGTCTCAAGGGTCTCCGATTTCAGAAGTCAGAACCTGTGAAGTGAGATATCTGCGAAAAGTTCTGATATATGCAGGAACCGAGTGAGTTTGTTGTTCTAGAAGGGTTGAACAAGACAAAGAAGGGTGAACTGTTACTGGAAAGAGAGTCAAAGATAGTACTGACTGTGTGCATGCATGGTGAACTGTTCAGGGCTTTGTCACGCCATCGGGAGGTTCCGACGCGGTGTGTCAGGTGGCCCCGGGCTGCGTGCAGGCATGTCTCGGCATGAAGGATGATCTCCAGGAGATGTGGGATCTAGTCTATGGCGTCTCGAATGTTGCCTTTGGGCTTTGGGGGAAGAATTGTTGGAGACTGGCTTCCACGGTTCCGTGGGGAAATAGAAGGAATACCATTCAGGGATATCCACCAGGGGTATATCCAGTTGCTCACAGAAATTGGGTAGGTCTTCCGGGGTCCTAAGCAGTCCTGTGTGACCTCTGGTAGTTGCAGATAGGCAAAAAGGAAATTTCCATCTATACTGGATTTTGCGGGTACGGAGCACCTCCAGTAGAGGGCGTAGGGTGCGTCTGCTCTGCAGTGTGATTTGTGACAAGTCCTTGAATAATTTTACCTCCATTCCATTAAACATTATGCGGCCTTTATCCCTCGCCTTTCTGAGTATTTCCACTTTGAGGGGAAAGTTAACGATGCAGCATATAATGTCTCTGGGTGGTTCAGAGTCTCGGGGAGGAGGTCTCAGAGCTCGATGTAAGCGCTCCACCCCTATGGGGGAGTCTGCCGGGCGATCAAGCAAATAATTAAAAATGGAGCATACTGTGTGAGGAAGTGCGGCCTGGTCAATCCCCTCCGGGACCCCCCTCACCCGTATATTATGTCTTCGGCCACGGTTGTCTAGGTCCTCCACCTGTCTATGCAACTCAAACATGTGTGGCAAGTGGAGATCATACGTTTTTTGTACTTGCCTGATGGCTGAGGCCTGTAGTCTGGCGTTCTCCTCCACATCATTGATCCGGTGGGTCATTGCATGGATGTCCTCCTTTAGGTCTGAGATCGCGGACATCATGGTATGTTTGATGTCGATGGCGACCTTTTGGAGGTCTCTTTGGAGATCAAGCAGGCTCGGGAGTGGAGCGCTGGACCCGTCGCCTTCCATGAGCGGGTCCGTGATGCTCCTAATTGAGTCCGGGGATGAGGCCTGCGTAGTGTGTGCGGCCTGTGACGCCTCTAATAGTGTGGACTGGCGGGTCCGGAATATGTCCGGAATGCTGCCGCTGAGCTGCGGTGTGGGATCTTTTTGTGTGCGGGGTGTGGAGGTGCTCCTGTTGGACTTTCCCATCGTGGGTTCGTGTCTTCAGTACCCAGATATCAGCTGCTTTTGTCCTCACTGTGCGGGAGCTGTCTCTTTAAGCAGCCATCTCGGGTCCGTCCAGGCCACGCCTCCCTGTTTCTATCTTTTTAGGGGATGTTGTGATGTTGTGGATCCAGATCCTTTCACCAGTGAAAGTGCCCAGATCCTGATCGGGGAGATCATGGGGTATAATAGGGACTTGGAAAACATCATGAAAAGCATCAATGATGTTCAGCAAAAAATGAAGAACATCATTGATGTTTTAGAGAGAGTTTAAAACCCCTCAAAATGCCTTGGGTTTTTATTGTGCCAAATTTTTTTGTATTTTTTATGTGAATTTGTAGCAAAGCCAAATTTGGAAGAGGCACACAGTGTGTCAACATGTGCTATCTGCCATCACGGGAGATCAATGGACGCGTTTTGGGGGTGCAACCCCTTCCTCAATAATAAAGTAGCTGTGAGGAAGGGGTTGCACCCCCAAAACACGTCCCTTGATCCCCCGTGATGGCAGCTAGCACATGTTGACATTGGGAAATTTGTGTGCATCTTCCAAATTTGGCTTTGCCTGGGGTGACTTCACCCCATCTGAGCGCAATATCAAACACAGTTTGTAAATACTCATGTCTGATATTGCCTTCAAGTTCTATCAAATGTGAACTTAGTTCTAAAATTGTGTATTTCTTGTTGGTTTTACACATGCCTGTTTTATCTTAAATGGACATTTCTACTTTTTCTAATGTGACCCCAAAAATTGTTAAACAACAAACATGTTGGTTTGTTTTAAAAAACCTTTTGGAAATGCACATGTGATTGTGCTGTTATTAAAAAGATTCTTAATCTAGATTGTGTGGATTATTGTCTCAACGCTCCAACACTTTTGTGGTGCTCTAATTGGTGTTTTCTGTGACAATGGGGGTTATTTCCTAAGGGAAAATACACTTTGCACTACAAGTGCAGTTTCAGTGCAGTTTCAAGTGCACTTGTAGTGCAAAGTGCCTTTGCCTTTAGTAAAAAAAACCCAACAGTGCTTTGTAATGTTACACAATCACGCCATTTTCAGGACTCACCACATTTCTGTCAGGGTCAGCTCCAAAAAACACAAGCAGTAAAAATGTCACCAAAGATTTGAGTTATTTTTTATTTTTTTTATTTTCAAAAGGTTTTACACATTGTCTGGCATATTGCTAGCCCCCCTACCCGCAAAGAATTCAAGGTATCTTAGCCGGACATCACGGGCACTCGGGGGGGCAAGCCAGGACGGCCACTTTCAAGCACCGTCAGGGTTGATTCATGTTGAATTCTGGCCTCAGGCCCAACTGAACCAGCATAGTTGGCAGAATGTTGTCATAAAAAGTTGTGTAGAACACAGCACGCCAGGATAATGTGATTCAGTTTATTCTCCGCCATATGTATGGGTGTAAGAAATAGGCGGAACCGGCTGGCCATGATTCCAAACGTGTTCTCCACCACTCTTCTGGCTCTGGCCAGCCGGTAATTAAAAACCCTCTGGTCGGTCTGGGCGATGACTCCACCATCAGACATCCGGCCATTCTTCCCCACGTCCACATACAGAAATTCATAAGTAGCCGACACCACCGCCAACATCACAATACTATTGAACTCCTTATAATTATAATAGTACGACCCCGAGTTGGGTGGTGGGACGATGTGGACGTGTTTCCCATCAATTGCCCCTCCGCAGTTAGGAAAGTCCCACCGCTGGGCAAAGTGGGAGGCCACAGTCTGCCATTCCTGTGGCGTGGAAGGAAACTGTGGAGTCAAAACCAAAAAAAATTAGTCTTTGTGCACATAAACAGGGAAAGCAGATTAGACACAAACATTGTTGGCCAACATCAAGATAACATTTAGAGGAAATTTTTAGAAACCAAAGTATAAGGTCCAACTATCAGATTCCCCCTCCCCCCCTCTCCTGGGCCATTTCTAACATTATAGGGGGGGGAACTCTGGGACAGGTAACCCTCTCCACTTCATTGAGAGATGAATGCCTAAATAATGGGTATTACTTTGAACAGCCCCTCCTTAGTCACACTATTGGCAGCCCACTGGACAGGTAAGAAGTGTCATAATACAAAGATAGAAATACACACTGTACACATTTAAGCACATTTGAACATTCTACTATTACCTATCAAGATAATAATAGGATACAAAAACTTGAAACGATACCATTTGAAAGTATTCAGGCAGGCCCTTGCACTACATGCTTTAGGGAATTCATCCATAAATCTGACCACAAAAGAGATGGGTATACTAGTGTGTATGGGTTTGGCAAAGTCAGCAGATAGATGATTGAGGATAGATAGAGGATTGGTATCAGCTGACTTAGCAGTTGGGGGTGAGGGAGGGTTCCAAATGATTTGGGGACCCCCAAAAAAGCCTCTGGCACTCTGCCTGAATTTTAAGCACAAATCACATTTCTAAACATTTTAGGGGGTGTTTGGGGTAAAGCACTACTATGGAGCTGATAAAATACATTGTTAAGTGACTACTAGGTGAAAATAGGGCCAGGAGAGCATGCTGGGGAGGTAAGTGAAGGCAAATATGTATGAAGGACAACAAAAATAATTACATAAAAATCCAGCATACATGAGAACAAAGGGGACATTCACAGCATATTACAATCATGGTAATTAGGGAATGAGGAAAGAAATACAATATATTATCAAACATTAAATACAATAAAATGTGATATTAAAGGATAAAAATCTTACCTTAATATACTCCTTCTGCAGGACCTGGATGATGGCAGAACAGGTCTCTGGGATAATGATCCCCAGAGCCTGGGGGGAGATGCCTGTCGAGAACTTCAAGTCCTGCAGACTTCTCCCCGTCGCCAAGTACCTCAGGGTGGCGACGAGCCTCTGCTCCGGAGTGATGGCTTGCCTCATGCAGGTATCCTGCCTGCTGATATAGGGGGTCAGCAAAGCCAACAAACTGTGAAAAACGGGGTCCGTCATCCGGAGAAAGTTCCTGAAATCATCAGGATTATTCTCACGGATCTCACGGAGCAAAGGCATGTGACAGAACTGGTCATGCTGAAGCAACCAATTCTTGGTCCATGAACTCCTCCCCACCCTGTTCATGGACTGGACTTGTGTCAAGGTCAGGACCCCAACACCAAGCCCCTGCACAGCACGAACTCTACGAGGAGTACGTATACGCAACATGGCTAGAAAATGGTCGGCTGCTCAGAACGAAGTAACAGAACGCACTGAAGAACAGCAAGGCCTGTGAAGAGCAACCTGAAAAATAGTAACGAATGAACAAGAACACAATGAAAAGTCAATGGTACTCGCTGCACGCACTGAAGAGCAGATACAAACCCACAAGCACAAACTGAACAGCAGAAAATGATCTGAAAACCACAAGTCTGAAAAAGCACGTATTGTCTCTCACCAAACTTTTACTAACAAGAGATTAGCAAAAGGAGCCCAAAGGGTGCCACGCTTGGTTCTGAACTGGCCTTTTCTAGTCTCGTCGTACATGGTGTACGTTACCGCGTTATTGGCGATCGGTAATTCTGACAACTTTGTGCGACCGCGTGTACACAAAACAAGTCTGAGCCAACATCCATCGGAAAAAATCCTAGGATTTTGTTGTCGGAATGTCCGATCAATGTCCGACCGTGTGTACGGGGCATAAGCCTAATAGAATTTAGAAGAAAATTCCAAAAATTGTAAAGTAAAATCTGGTAGGCGTGTCTGCATGAAGGGGACATTAGTAGATCAGTGAATTATTATTATTATTATCATACAGGATTTATTTAGCGCCAACAGTTTATGCAGCGCTTTACAATATAAAAGGAGACAATACAGTTATAATACAATAAAATACAAGAGGATTAAGAAGGCCCTGCTCAGAAGAGCTTAAAATCTAATAGGGTGGGGCAGGTGGTACAAAAGGTTGTAACTGTGGGGAATGAGCTGATGGAAGTGGTAAAAGATTAGTTGGAGACGTGATAGGCTTTCCTGAAGAGATGAGTTTTCAGGGATCGCCTGAAGGTAGCAAGAGTAGCAGTGGCGTAACTAGAACCTTCAGGGCCCTGGTGCAAGAAACCATGGAGGGCCCCCCTGACCTCCAGCCAGGGCCCTTCTCACTGATCGCGGGGGCAGCAGGACCTGGATAGGAGGGGGAACAAATCCCCCCCATTTTCCTCCTGCAACCACTTAATGCCTATCAGAGGGAGAGGAGGAGAAGCAGACTTTTAGTGGCTGCAGGAGAAAAATTGAGGGGATTTTTTCTACTAATGCCCCCCCCCACATCTAGGTGTTCAGGGGCAACATGTGCGCTATTGCAATTGTTACCCCTGTAGTTACGCCCATGAGATGAGTGGCAACAGTGGTGGTTGGGGAGGGATAGGATCAGTGGCGGGGGATGGGATGAGTGGCAGTGGTGAGGGAGAGATGGGATGAGTGGCAATGGTGGGGGGATGGGATCAGTGGCAGTGGTGGTGGTGGGGGGATGAGATGAGTGGCAGCAATGAGGGGGGATGGGATCAGCGGCAAGGGTTGTGGTTGGGGGGGGTGAGATCAGTGGTAGGAGGGTTGAATGGGATGAGTGGCAGAGGTGGTGGGGTGGGATCAGTGGCAAGGGTGATGGTTGGAGGGAGATGGGATGAGTGGCAGTAGTGGTGGTGTGGGGGGTATCAGTGGCAGTAGTGGTGGTGTGGGGGGGTGAGTGGCAGTAGTGGTGGTGTGGGGGAGTGAGTGGCAGTAGTGGTGGTGTGAGGGGGGATGAGTGGCAGTAGTGGTGGTGTGGGGGGGATGAGTGGCAGTAGTGGTGGTGTGGGGGGGGGATGAGTGGCAGTAGTGGTGGTGTGGGGGGGGATGAGTGGCAGTAGTGGTGGTGTGGGGGGGGATGAGTGGCAGTAGTGGTGGTGTGGGGGGTATCAGTGGCAGTAGTGGTGGTGTGGGGGTATCAGTGGCAGTAGTGGTGGTGTGGGGGGTATCAGTGGCAGTAGTGGTGGTGTGGGGGGTATCAGTGGCAGTAGTGGTGGTGTGGGGGTATCAGTGGCAGTAGTGGTGGTGTGGGGGGTATCAGTGGCAGTAGTGGTGGTGTGGGGGGTATCAGTGGCAGTAGTGGTGGTGTGGGGGGGGATGAGTGGCAGTAGTGGTGGTGTGGGGGGGATGAGTGGCAGTAGTGGTGGTGTGGGGGGGGATGAGTGGCAGTAGTGGTGGTGTGGGGGGGATGAGTGGCAGTAGTGGTGGTGTGGGGGGTGAGTGGCAGTAGTGGTGGTGTGGGGGGGATGAGTGGCAGTAGTGGTGGTGGGGGGGATGAGTGGCAGTAGTGGTGGTGTGGGGGGGTTAAGTGACAGTAGTGGTGGTGTGGGGGGATCAGTGGCAGTGGCGTGGGGGGGGATCAGTGGCAGTGTTGATATTGAAGGATGGGTGCCACTCACTTGCAGATCACTTGGTCCCCCTCCTTGCTCCGTCTTGCTTGGGCGAGCAGAGAGGATGGGCGGGGCCTGTGAGTGAAGGCGGAGCGGTGGGGACTGTGCCCGTGAGTACAGGTGTGACAGAGAAGATGGGCGGGGACTTAAGTGAAGGCAGAGCAGGAGAAGATGGGCGGAGCGGGTGGGGATAGAGACGATGGATGGGGATTGTGCGGGCGGAGAGGATGGGAGAAGCCTGTCCCCGTGAGTGAGGGAGCAGAGGATGGGCGGGGAGGATGGGCGGAGCAGCAGGAGAGGATGGGCAGGACGATCGGGACTCCAGGTGAATGACTGACTATCTCCTGGGCGGCGGCGGCGGGCCCCCCCCCCACAGTGGCAGAACTCAGGGGCCCAGTCGCAAATGCGACTGGTGCGACCCTGACAATTCCGCCACTGAAGAGTAGGTGATAGCCGGATAGGTGGAGGTAGCGAGTTCCAGAGGATGGGAGAGGCTCTGGAGAAATTCTGGAGATGAGCATGGAAGGAGGAGACAAGGGAGCTTGAGAGTAGGAGGTCTTGAGAAGAGCAGAGAGGACGATTTGGGTGATATTTGGAGACAAGATTGGTGATGTAGCTCGGGGCAGAATTGTGAATGGCTTTGTATGTTGTGGTTAGTATTTTGAATTTAATTTGATGGGCCATTCGGAGCCAGTGTAGGGATTGGAGGAGAGGGTTGGCAGACACTGAGCAGTTGGTAAGGTGGATAATTTTGGCAGCAGCATTCATGATAGACTGAAGAGGGGATAGCCTATGGAGAGGCAGGCCAATGAGAAGGGAGTTGCAATAGTCAAGGCGAGAGATAACAAGGGAGTGAATGAGGAGCTTGGTGGTTTCATTTGTTAAAAAGGGGCGAATTTTAGAGATGTTCTGGAGGTGAATTCTACAAACTTTTGACAACGATTGGACTTGAGGCTGAAATAACAAGTCAGAGTCTAGGATTACACCTATTACCCTGGCGTGAGGGGAGGGACTGATAGTTGCATTGTTGATTTTGATGGAAAAGTCATACAGGGGGGCACGGGCGGGGGGGATATTAATATCACAGTTTTAGAGAGATTTAGTTTAAGGAAGTGGTGCAACATCCATGCTGATATGTCAGTTAGTAAGTTAGTAATGTGAGAGGAAACTGAAGAAGTGAGGTGAGGAGTAGACAGATAGATTTGGGTGTCATTGGCGTATAAGTGGTATTGAAACCGTTGGCGCTTATCAAGTGACCAAGGGAGGAGGCATAGATAGAGAAGAGAAGGGGTCCAAGAACAGAGCCTTGGGGGACCCCCACAGAAAGGGGCAATGGAGAGGAGGAGACAGAGTTGTAGGTGACACTGAAGGAGTGCTGTGATAGATAGGCAAAGAACCAGGATAGAGCAGAATCTCGGAGGCCAAGGGAATGTAGTTTATTGAGAAGGAGTGGATGGTCAACAGTATCAAAGGCCGCAGAGAGGTCAAGTAGTAGGAGTATGGAGTACTGGCTGTTGGTTTTAGCAGTTAGTAAATCGTTAGTGAGTTTTAGTAAGGCATTTTCTGTGGAGTGCTGCGAGCGAAAGCCAGACTGTAAGGGGTCAAGAAGGTTATTTTCACTGAGGTAGGAGATAAGACCGTAGTAGACTAAGCATTCTAGAAGTTTAGAGGTGAATGGGAGCAATGAGATGGGTCTTACCTTGTTAAGGTTGGTGGGGTCCAGTGAGGGCTTTTTAAGTATGGGAGTGATCTGTGCATGTTTTAGAGGGGAGGGGAAGGTGCCACTAGAGAGGGAGAGATTGAAGATGTGAGTGAGGGAGCATAGGATAGAAGAAGAGGGTGACCGTAGTAGTTGTGAGGGAACAGGATCCAAGGAACAATTGGTTAGGTTGGCATCTGAGAAAAGTTTTGTAACCTCTTCAGTAGTGTGTATAGGAACATTGGAAGATTTCCTCTATATTATTTTTCTGGGTACAACCCAAAATTTGGGATTTTCTTTTACTTTCACTTTTAATGATAATGGTACACAAGACAAATAAAGAGGGTGAATCTCCTAAAGGGGGGCACAGACAGCAATAAAAGCCAGCAGGTGTTCTAATCCATCCCTAATCTATCTAAAAGAAAAACAAAAAAAGTTTTTCTTTAGTTGTATTTTAATAAGAGACATATTTTGGAGGTGTTGCACAAATGGAAGTGACAGAATGTTTAGATGTTCTGAATGTGAGTAGAAAGGTTGAGATCAGGATATGAGTGACACCAAGCATACTTGTGAGGTGTCACTTACAATAAAAGAGCTATCAGGAAGTTTTTTGAAAGTTGGAGGAGGGAAGAAAATTAATTACATTTTATTTAGGTTGTGTTTTAGATACTTCCAAAGCATCCACAATGATGCGCCTGAGAAATAATATGCAATACATTTTAGGACAGATAAAATAAGATCAGAAGTAAATATCATATCTGGGTTTAATCTTTGAGCAGACAGTACTGGAAGTTCAATGAAGAGATCAAATTGTCAAGAGAGGTAGTGTAAACAGAGAAAAGTAGTGACCTGGAGATTTATTGTGGGGAGTACAATCAGATAAAGGTGTTATGCCGCGTACACACGACCGGACTTTCCAGCAGAAAAGGTCCGACGCAATCATTTCATCGGATATTCCGATCCTGTGTGGGCTTCATCTGACTTTTTCATTCGAAAATTTTGATGGACCAAGAAATAGAACATGTTTTAAATCAATTCCTATCGGGAAAACCGTTTGTCTGTATGCTATTCCGACGGACCAAAAACGACGCAAGGGCAGCTATTGGCTACTGGCTATTTAACTTCCTTTTTCTAGTTCCGTTGTACGTTTTGTACGTCACCACGTTCTAAACGATCGGACTTTGGTGTGATTGTGTGTATGCAAGTCCGTTTCAGTGGAACTCCGTCGGAACTCCGTCAGAAAAACCGTCAGAGTTTATTCTGACGGAAAAAACGGTCGTGTGTACGCGGCATTAAAGGAGATGAGGTGCCACTGAAAATAAGCTTGAAAGGGTAGCCTGATAAGTATGATAAGAAATGTGAGAGGGGGTTGACTGAAATGGCAAGAAAGTACAGTAGCAGACTAAAGTAACAGAAAGTGATCAAATGGAGAGGATCAGTCAAGAAATAGAAGCAGGGCAGATATTTTAAATTTGGCTCTGTAGTGGGGATTGCTCACTTTTGAATGTGCAAGATGAAAGCCACATTGAAGAGGGTAAAAAAATGTAGATTGGGTGTGAGGCTAGTATGTATTTAAACAGTGTAGAAGCACAAATTAAAAGTGAAATAGTGTAACTAGAAAGTATAGAATGATCAAGAAAGGGATCCGAGGGGCGTGGCTTGGCGCCGGACTCTAATGGACGCCTGATACCTCCGCTCCGGTCCTCAGGGGGTCTAATAACAGCTCCACAGAGCCATCCACGAGCCAGAACATGGGGAAATCTAAGGGGAGCTCATCCCCACCCCGTTCCCGATCCCCGCGGAGACCCGACTCACAAGCGGGCCGCAGCATCCCGGAAATTTTCCGGACGCAGCCACGCGAGGCCCCGGCTTCATCTCAGGCCTACTCGGCCACAGCGCGCTCCTCCAGCCTCAGCCCCTCTGGCAGACACCAGACACAAGCGCCCTCACAACAGGAGCTGACAGAACACCCCCTGAACATAGGGGACCTCAGAACAGTGGCAGAAGACATCAAAGCCACCTTTGCAACAGTCATCTCTGACCTGAGGAGAGACATCCAGTCCATGACGGTCCGCATGGATAACATTGAAGAAACAACAGCACACAGTGAGAATGCCATTCACAGGCTCCAGAATTCATCACAAGCACATTCCGTTCAGCTCAGAGACCTATACAGATACATGGAAGACCTGGACAATCGTGGCAGACGACATAACCTACGGGTAAGAGGCATGCCAGAATCGATCGATCATACCCAACTTGCCCAGGCAACCATAGCTGTATTCAACGATCTCCTAGGCAGACCCCCTGAGACCCCCATTGACTGTGAGCGTTTGCACAGGGCCCTCAGACCCCGGGGTAGAGATACCGACCCTCCCAGAGATGTGGTATGCTGCCTAGTTAACTTTAAGCTGAAAGAGGAGATCCTTCGCAGGGCCAGAGATCGTCGCAATCTCTCTTGCCAAGGCTCAGATATAAAAATCTTTCAAGATTTATCACCTATCACTCTGCAAAATAGAAGAGATCTACGTCCTCTCCTTGATCTATTGCGCACAAACGGAATCCAATACCGCTGGAAATTCCCTTTTTGCCTCTCGGCATCAACACAAGGCCGAACAGCTAACCTCAGAGTGCCCGAAGACCTCGCCACATTCTGTGAAACTCTGAACATCCCGCTTATTGAACTGCCTGACTGGTACCGCTCTCTCAGACCTCCTCAACTCAGAAGGTCCAGCTCCATGGATGCCATCCCAGTCCGCGATGAGTTCCACATAAGAAGGCGCAGATCCAACTCCCCCAGGATCAACACTTCCACAGGACCCAGGAATCGTGCAGACAACAGCCCCACAGCTTCTCCAGTTCACAGGCGACCCCGACACGGAGGTCCCGAGTAACGGAACATCCCAACACTGTCTCCTGCCGCCCACCTGAAACCCTCTCACCTCTCAACCTTCACCCTAGATACACCCCAGAGGCCTATGCAAGACAGACGTCAATCCAATAATTGATCATCCGAATGTCTGCAAATGGATCTTCTTCATGCCAGAAGCAAGTTGATTCGACTATAAGGTTCAACTCAATTCCTCGCCTCCCCCCCACCTAGTCCACGATGGACGCTTTCCACTTAGTTCCACGGACTGGCCTAACCCATAAGAACATCCCCCACCCCACCACCTCTCCCCCTCGTTCCCGTCTGATCTCACAGCAAATTCCACACGAGCTTCAAGCAACGGAACATGAGACACGCAAGTATAACAGGAACATACACGAAGATAACTAATGTATGGGATCACATTACAACCCCCCCAAATAAATACAGCCCCCTTCCCCCCCCCCACCTTTTTTTTTTTCTTCTCTTTTTCCATCCCCTACCCCCCATTTTATCACACCCCTTGATTAACCCCCAATCAGGCCTTTATGAACCTCCCTAAGCAAATATCAGTCCCTACTATGTCGGACACAAGTCACATCCCCGGGCCAAATTCCCCTTATTCTAACCGACTCCCCTTTTGAAAACAGTTCGGGACTCAAGATTGTATGTTTATGATGTTGTCTTTTTCTTTTCAGCAGGGCGATTCCACACAGACCCTCGATCCCATATCCCTATCTCCACCCAATTTCTACATGTCCCACCCCTACAGATGTCCCCCTAATACTAAGGGCTGATTGCCATATAATCAGACCCCTCCTTTTTTCAACTAATCAATAGATTACCCTACTAGTTAACGGGTTCCAAAACCCTGACAGCCACCAAGATGGCAAGCTAACTATAACCTGAACACCCCAAGGACCCCAGTAAAAGCATCAACCTGTGTGGAGTCGCCCATCCGTTATGTATATTGACATAGAAAGTTATTTTGCTATCAGAAGTTGAGTCTCAACTCGAAGGCAGCAAACGTTCCTACTAGAAGATTTCGGTTCCAATGTTATTATTGTTATTCCTGCTGTTACCTGAATACCCGTTATACAATGTCCTATCATATATGTTGAATCTTGATAGACACCTTACCAACTAAACGGCTGACCCCGTTGGGGGCAGACCTGAGCTCCAGATACTCAATATGTGATGATATTTCATTCTACTTCTTTATTTTCTGGTTTTCTTTGTTAATAGCTTAACTCAGCATAAAATGTTTGCTTTCGGCAACCAAGCGAAAGAACCCTGGTGGGCCTCCGACATGTGTGACTGACCCCCATACTCCGCCTGGTTAACGGCTTCTAAGTTATGACATTTAGACGAATGGTCAAACGGACAGGTCGGGCCGGTATACTTTTGGTATGAGCTTATGGGATACTTACCCCTCTACCACATGGGGCTCGGTCAGACAGGCTGGAGGCCTATTCTGCGAACAAGCCGAACAATATTAACGCTAGAGGTACATGTTAAATGTCTAGAGTTTTATTCATGGTATAAGATTGATTGTATAGTTGAATCCTTATATATCTCTCTAAACAACTGATTGACCCACTACCAGACGTCCACTACACATCCCCACAACAGCCAAGGCCGTTTTCCCCTTAATCAGACGAATCCATTCTCCTGCCTCAATATACCTCACTCGATATTATGCCTCGGGCAATGAATGACTCTACCTTGAATTTAAGATCTCACCCATCCAGTCCCCAACCCCCATGATTATAACTTATAACTAATACCAGGCTCATTCCTCTACCTAGACCATCCATACCCCTCTGAGGACCAGAGGACTACCCTGTATCTCTAACCCGTTATTACCGGCTCCTTACACCTCCCCACACAACGGGAACCTATCGCTCCCGTTGACCTACACCGGACAACGTTCTACCCCATAAGAAAGGTTCTAGGACCCTTCTTTACTTCCGGTATATCTAGACCCTACATATACTTCTAGATCTTTTCTTGATCTTTTCTATTTCTTCTTCTTCTCTTCTCTCCCTTCTCACCCCTTTTCTTCCCCCTCTCCCTTCCTTTCCCCCTCCCCCATCCCCTAGAAACCCCTTCTCCTCTTCAGATTCCCCCTCCTAGCCCCATATTTGCACTCAGCTTTTTCATACCCATATTTCTCGTCCTTACTCTCCCCCCCCCCCCCTTTTTTTTTTTTTTTTTTTTTTTTTTTTTTTTTTTTCACTGTCCCCTCGGTCTCCGCCACCTCCACTTCACCATCACTACCCCCCTCTGATCCAACAACAACCCCACGAACCACCCCTAACACACTCGAAGAAGTGTAAAGACCAAGCCAACGGAAGACCACATCCTTTTAAAATATGCCGCTCGTACCACCTACTACCAAACATAATACACTAAAAGTGACATCCCTAAATGTAAAAGGGCTCAATATCCCAGAAAAACGCAGCCAAGTTCTAACTATGATGCACAAACTAAAATCCAACATAGTTTTTCTCCAAGAAACCCACTTTCGGGCAGATAAGGTTCCTAAGCTTACTAATCACTGGTTCCCTCACTCTTATCATTCTACCAACCCCTTGGCAAAGACGAAGGGAGTCTCAATCCTGATCTCTAAAAACTTATCTTGGGAACTCTCTGATTCACTCATTGACAAAGATGGCAGATACATCTTTCTGAAAGGCAAGCTGCAGGGCCGGCCCGTAACCTTGGCTAATATTTACAGCCCGAATTCTGCACAATCTAGCTTCTTTAGAAAGATCTCTCAACTGCTATCAGGCTTCTCCGCTGGTCTAACCATACTCGGGGGGGACTTTAATGTAGCCCTATACCCAATTTTAGACACTTCTTCAGGCTCCACATCGCTGCCATACAGAACTCTGCGCCAAATAAAACTGCAACTGTCCGACTTGCTCTTACATGATACATGGCGTACCCTCCACCCAAATGTCAAGGACTATACTTTCTTTTCCGCCCCCCACGACAGATACTCCAGAATTGACTATCTTTTCCTCTCCCAACCAGACCTTCCATTCCTTTCCCATGCGACAATTGAGCCAATGATCCTATCGGATCACCACCCCATTACAATGACACTGACCTTCCCTGAACATCAGAATGTTTCTAAAATCTGGCGCCTAGATTCCACCCTATTGACATCAGAAGGAGATATTGCAGACATTAAACAAACCATACACAATTTCTTTATTGATAATGACAACGGAGACACATCTCCGCTAACACAATGGGAGGCCCACAAATGCGTCTTAAGAGGCAAACTTATTGCCCTTAAAACATCGCGGAAAAAAGCCCACCAAGCCAGTATTTCAAACCTGATCCAGAAGATCAAAACCCTAGAGTTAGCTCACAAACAGACTCAGGCCCAACAGACATATCAGGAGCTCACACAAACCAGGGAACTTCTACTCACGGAGTTATCACAAAAAACAAAACGTAAATTCATCCTACAACAGAAATTGTTCTATGAATTTGGAAATAAAAGCAGAAAATATCTGGCCCGAGCCATACAGAAGAATAAAGCCCGTTCCAATATCCATACGATCAACGACTCCCAAGGCAGATCAAAAGTCACAACCCCTGACATAGCCTCCCAATTTGAAACGTACTACTCTACACTATACAATCTCGGCACACCACTTGACAGCTCATCTAATAGTACTGATAGGCGATCCCTTATAAAAAATTTTTTAAAAGACAATTGCCCTGAACCGATCGACAGAGAAGAAGCTCGCCACTTAGAACTCCCCATTTCGGAAGTTGAATTTAAACATACAATCAAACAACTAAAGGCCGGAAAGAGCCCTGGCCCAGACGGCTTCACAGCCGTATACTTTAAAACCTTTACAGAGACACTTACTGCTCCCTTCCTCAAAGCCTTCAACTCCCTGTCCTCCTCCTCACTTCCCTTCCACAGACTCCTTGAAGCCCACATCACAGTTATACCGAAGGAAGGAAAAGATGTGACCCTGGTAAACAACTATAGGCCGATCTCCTTACTAAATGTCGACATAAAACTTTTCGCTAAAATCCTAGCCAACCGCCTGCTTCCTCTGTTACCATCACTGATAGATGGAGATCAAGTTGGTTTTGTCCCAGGCCGAGAGGCAAGGGACAATACCATTAAAGCCATAAATCTTCATCATTGGATGACAACTAATAAACATAAGGGTTTCTTTTTATCATTGGATGCGGAGAAGGCGTTTGACAGACTGGCATGGGACTACATGGGGGCAGTGTTGCGACACCTAGGCCTCCTAAATCGCATGTTTAACTCAATTATGTCTTTATACACGACACCCACGGCCAGAGTTCGGATTAACGGACATCTGTCAAACGCCTTCTCCATAACCAACGGAACAAGGCAAGGTTGCCCACTTTCCCCCATCCTCTTTGTACTGACCCTTGAACCCTTCCTGAACTGCCTCAGGAGGAATGAAAATATCAAAGGTATACCAACACCAGGCCACACCTATAAGTTAGCAGCTTTTGCTGACGACATCCTACTTTCCCTTAGCGAACCTCTCACCTCTATTCCGAACTTATTAAAAGACTTCCATCTCTTCCAACGCATCTCTAATTTTAAAATAAACTTCACTAAATCACACGCTCTTAATGTCACCATCCCGAAAGAAACAGTTGCACAGTGTGAAACTAACTTCCCATTCCATTGGCGACGCAACGCAATTAAATACCTTGGCATTCACCTTACAGCGAACCTATCAGATTTATTTGCACAAAACTACCTTCCTATCCTCAAAATGATCTCTGTTGATCTCAAAAACTGGAACAAACCCCAGTTTTCCTGGTTCGGACGTGCAGCCATTATTAAAATGAACATTCTTCCCCGCATCCTCTATATTCTACAAACTGTCCCCATTAAACTCCCCCCATCATTTTTCTTATCCTATAGGAGGCTTTGTACAGAATTTTTGTGGAAACAAAAACATCCGAGAATCGCCTACGATCTCCTAACACAACCTAAGACGAAGGGGGGCATTGGCCTTCCAGATCTGAAAAAATATTACTGGGCTTGTCACCTTACCCGTATTGTGGACTGGTCATTACACACCCAACACAAAGACTGGGTCAGACTGGAGGGATCAATGTCCCCACTCCCGTTGAAATCCGCTCCCTGGCTAGAGTTGACACATATTCCCTCCACTCTCAAAGCCCACCCTCTTATTGGACCGACCCTGGGTTGCTTCAGGGAGGCCTGCCGTAAAGTACGCATATCATCCTCCCCGGGCCCATTAACTCCTATAAGACAGAACCCTGCCTTCCCTCCGGGAATGTCCGCACACTTTCTAACACAACAATGGCAGCTACCTAACATACAAGCACATCAGTTTTTCCGCGACGGCTCTTTTCTAGACCGCCTCACACTAACACCTGCCATCACCAGCGACCCTTTACCATTTTGGACATACTTCCAAATTAGACATTTTTTAAAGGAAATCAACTGTGACTCTTCCATATCACGACCACTCACTCCTTTTGAGCATTTATGCTCTCAATCCAACCCCCAACAACACTTAATCTCTAGTATATATGCTATAATATTCTCTGATACTTCCCCCAAAGAAGGGAAAGCTTGCAAATCATGGGAGAGAGAATTGCAAATAGAACTAGAAGAAGAACAGTGGGAACACATTTTCACGATTGCCCACAAAGGCTCCCTAAATGTGTCCATTCAGGAAAATAATTATAAAACTCTGACACGATGGTACAGAACCCCAGCCATCTTGAACAAAATTAACCCTTCATTCCCCAATAAATGCTGGAGATGTGGGGATGAACCGGGCACTCTGTTACATATTCTGTGGTCATGCCCAGCTATTCAACCATTCTGGACGCAAGTCCGAGAACTCACGGAATCAATATCGACCTACAACTTAGACCATTCCCCAACACAGTGCCTGTTTCACCACTCAGATCTATCTACCCCATACTACCGTAAGACACTGATCCTACCCCTACTGAATGCAGCGAAAATGTGCATCCCTAGACACTGGGGTACGTCTCATGCTCCGACCATCCAAGAATGGTTCTCGCAAATTAATAAAATAGCTGACATGGAAGAACTCATCTCCATATCTCGAGACTCCCCAGCTAGCTTCTCCAAGACGTGGGCTTGCTGGACTCACTTTCGGACAACAGACAGATACCTAACACTGATGAAATAATTCCCGACGTGCCATTGCCCACACGAGACCATCACCCAACACCCGACTTCGACACTATTTAAAACCTTTCAGCTGCATCTTTTATTTACCTCATCTTCCCCTCCAGACGGCGTGGTCCCCCCACCCCTAAACAAGGGACGAGTATGGGGGGTCACATGTCGAAATTAGCCCAGTACTACTCACCGAGAGTAGAAATCAGACAAACCTGACCTATTTCATCATAAATTAATTCCAGTCCCAATGTATACCACAAATGACGGAGACCGAGGGGACATTCAGACATTCATTCATTCATTCATTCATTCACCCCTCTATCTCCCTTGACCCCCCCTCCTAGTTCCCCCTCACCCCCTCCCACCTTCCTTAGATAACCTCCCCCCTCCCCCCCTCCCCCCCTTCTTTTTCTTCTTGTTGTTTTTTCTTTCCTCTCTCCTCTCTTCTCCTTTCTCCTTTATTTCTCTTCCTTTCTTCACTTACTTCTCAATATCCACACTCAACCCTTCTTAAACCCCTACATGGTTCGGATCTCCTAACAGAGATCCCGACCAATACCTCCTTTGAATATGTGGATTGAATTGTCATACAAACTCTTACGCCTTTACCCAACGAGTGGGAATCCCCCCCGAAACCAAATCATAACTGCAACATGAAAGGAGGGGAGGGAAAGAAAGCGGGAGGGGGAAATAAGAGGGTATATTCTATGCCATCATAACTAACACTAACCTCTCGACAGACACTTCAGTGTGATAATGGTTTAGTCCAAAACCACCCTGCCATACATATACTATAAAGCATCAGTAAGAGACTTTTTGTTATAGCCGACTCATTGTTATCTCTGTATCAATTGTAAGAATCTATGTTCATTCCCCAACTCTTGTACAATTGTATGATAATACTGTCACACTATCATATTGTTTTATGTTTCTTTCTTTCAATAAAATTTATTTTGTAAAAAAAAAAAAAAAAAGAAAGGGATCCAATAATACAAAATATAACTGTGAATTTGAAGGCTAAGACAACTGTGGAGAGGGTTAAACAATTCACTCATGTAGAAAGCAAAAGTAGAACAGTGGACATGGATCAGGTCAGAGGGGACATGAATAAGCAGACAGGTTTTGAGGGAGGATGACAAGAAACAGGTGACTTAGTTAATAATACAATGCTGGAAAAGATGAAAATTGGGTTAGACAAGAATGGATAGTCTGTTGTAGTTGAAGTTTGGTGCAACCACTTGTAGTATGTGAGGGCAGTGAATCTGTAGCTAGTTCAGCAGGAAATGGATTAAGAAAAGAGTAAAAGCAGCAAAAAAATGAATGCATTAATCAGATGCTTGTAGAAAAGCAGTGTTGTGTTATTTTTAGAGTGGAAGTCAATTGAGTTTTTTAAATTTAAGGAAATCCCTGCCCAGGTCAGATTTCATTCTACTCTCATTCATACAAAACTGCAGCTTTTCACAAGGATCTAGTATAAAACATGTGCTAAGGATGAGGACTGGTACATTAAGAACATGATAGTTTAGAGGTATTTTTATAATAGATAGATAGATAGATAGATAGATAGATAGATAGATAGATAGATAGATAGATAGATAGATAGATAGATAGATAGATAGATAGATAGATAGATAGATGCAACTTGGTCAAGAAGGAGAGTTCAAAGAAATGAGAGAAACAAGGGATTATTTAAGCAGACTGTGGTTTATACTATGAAGATATTTTTTTTCAAACAGGAAGGTTTTTAAGGGAATAATGGAGTACATGCAATAGAGATTTTAAAAGTTAGAAGGTTACACACAGAGAATGAATAAGCTAGGTAATTGAGAAGAGTAAGTATGCAGAGTCTCCAAAAAAGTCAAGGGGGTTTTATCTAGGCATAATGACCTCTGTATGTTATAAGAGGCAGAGAACAAAAGGGGTATTCGTTGGTGATGTTAAAGCACCAATGAATATTGTGGAAATTTCATAAAGCAGCATATGTAGAAACCATGAGGCAGAGTTTTCAAGCAATTGAGAAGCATGGGTGGGGGCAACTATGAGTAAAAGGGGGTAAAAAATACGTAAAGATATGTACCACACTTCTATGGGGTTATTGACTTTTCCTCTAAGATCCATCTGCCATTATTGTTTGCCAACATCTGTAAATAGCCAAAGACATTTCAATGGCTGATATTTGACTAATATTTATAAATACTTTTGGCAGTGGAATTACTATTATCATTAGCGAAAATGAATATAAAAGTGCCAACAAACTCTATATTACCAAAAGTATTGGGACGCCTGCCTTTACACGCACATGAACTTTAATGGCATCCTAGTCTTATTTCGTAGGGTTCAGTATTGAGTTGGCCCACCCTTTGCAGTTAAAACAGCTTTAACTCTTCTGGGAAGGCCGTCCACAAGGTTTAGGAGTGTGTCTATGGGAATGTTTGACCATTCTTCCATAAGAGCATTTGTGATGTGGACAAGAAGGCCTGGCTCGCAGTCTCCACTCTAATTCATCCCAAAGGTATTCTGTGGGGTTGAGGTCAGTACTCTGCGCTGGCCAGTCAAGTTCCTCGACCCAAAACTCACTCATTCATGTCTTTATGGACCTTGCTTTGTGCAATGTCTTGGTATGCTGACATCTTAAGAGTTCCCTTAGAACTAAGAGGCCAAGCCCAACCCCTGAAAAACAACCCCACACCATAATCCCCCTTCCACCAAATGATGTGGACCAGTGCACAAAGCAAGGACCATAAAGACATGGATGAGCGAGTTTGGGGGTTTAGGAACTTGACTGACCTCCACCCCATAGGACACCTTTGGGATGAATTAGAGCGGAGACTGCGTGCCAGGCCTTCTCGTCCAACATCAGTGCCTGACCTCACAAATGCGCTTCTGGAAGAATGGTCAAACATTCCCAGAGACACGTTCCTAAACCTTGTGGACAGGCTTCCCAGAAGAGTTGAGGCTGTTATAGCTGCAAAGGGTGGGCCAACTCAATATTGAACACTACGGACTAAGACCAGAGTGCCATTAAAGTTAAAGTGGTTGTAAACCCACTTTTTGGACTTCTACCTATAGGCAAGCCTAGAATAAGGCTTACCTATAGGTATTGTAAATATCTACTAAACGTGCGCCGTTTAGGAGATATTTCACTTGTAGTCCACCAAAAATTCCAACGGCGCATGCGCGGGGAAGAAACGAAACTAAATGCCATTTCTTCCCTAGCCTGTGACGTTAATCGCGGCTCCCATGCGCATGTACGGGAGTGACGTCACGCGGCTCCGGCGAATCACAGAGCCGGAGTCCGCGGCCCAGAAGGAAAAGGGGCCAGAAGATGGACGCTGCCTACACAGGGGACATCGCTGGATTCTTTTGCAGGTAATTGGCACATAATGGGCTAGTATGCGATGCATACTAGCCCATTATGCTTTTCATTTGAAGGATTTGCAGGGAACAAAAGAGGAAGTAAAACCTCAGGTTTTACTTCTTCTTTAATGTGCGTGTAAAGGCAGGCATCACAATACTTTTGGTAATATAGTGTAAACTAATTTTTTTCCCACAATTTTCTCTTCTGTACAGTTCCACGATATGCAAGTTAAATTATTGTGATCAAAAATCCAAATAGCCCTTATAATGTTTTTGCCTTATTTAGTATAGTGAATGTTGATTTATTAAAACTATAATAAAAGTGCACCTGTTACCCACAACAACTAATCTGGTTCATTAGGTCATTAGAAAGATAAAAGCTTCACTTGTGTTCTTGTGTTCAACATTTATCACAAATATTCCAGGAGTGGTGCTTCTAAGCTGTGGCCTTGAACTGTAACTCCCAACATGACCTTTATTTTTCCCTACTTTATTCATTTCAATGATGTTTTAAATGGTAATAAATACATTATACAAATAAAAACACTATTTAAAAATGTTGACATTAATGGGCTTATTTAGTAAGGAGGTTCCAAAGAGCAATGAGGAAATGCAAAATGCACACATCTCAAACAACCTGCATTCAGTTCACTAAAGGTAGATAAGTTAACAAACCATTTCTGATTGCCTGCCATGGATTACTGCACTTTACACATCCTCATTGATCCTTATTTCGCTTTACTGAATAAGCTTGATTGATGTGTCCATAGGCTTATAAATGTGTTTTTCATTATTATACTGATATCTGGCTGGTATGTACCCAGTCAACTGGCCTATGTGTCCAGCAAGGAACTAATTTATATCCAACTCAAAGGTAGAAATAATTACCACCACTATCTACATATTTATGTTAACCACTAGTTTTCAAAGAGAAACCAGAGGCAATAAGTACAATTATTCACACTATTAAGTTAGTCCAGGAAGTATGGTATATAATGACTCTTATACACATCACTGGCCATCAGTGTTAAAAATGTCTATTGCAATGTTTATAATTATGCAAAATAGATTATGGAGAATTTGGCCAAACTGGAAAATCCCATCCTGCAGAACCTCAAGTTTGGGTGCAGATGTTCTCATAATATCAGCTGACTGACAGATGATTTTACACAGGGCTGGTGCAAAGATTTTTGACACCCTAGGCGAAACCTAATTTTTGTCGCCCTCATTGGCTCCACCCCTGACTCCACCCCCTTTGCCCTGCCCATGTGACAGAAGGCGCCACTATACAGGAAGCATTGGCTCTGCTTCCTCTAGCGCTGGCTCCAGTGCTGTGCTGCACCTTTAATTACACTACCAGTCAGACTGAGTTAGTTACATGCTGCAGCTTGCAGAGCATGCAGACACGGAGGAAAACCAGCGGCCGGGGGCCCCTAGGCAGCAGTGTGCCCTAGGAGGCTGCCTAGTTTGCCTAGTGGTAGCACCGGCCATTATTTTTACGCATTGTGGTGTACTCAGATAAGGACAGGATATAGAAACAAAAATCCTGTGCTGGTAAGCTATACTCCAACATACACTGCCATCCTAACATTTCAAGTTTGACTAGAGCATATTCTTTATATAAAGCATGTAAATTTTTTCAGGCTTGTTCTTGTTGTACATTGTTAGTCAGGTTAAAAAAGACAGCCCATCAAGTTCAACCAATAGAAATAATGTTGTAGTAAAATGCTGTATTTGTCTCTGCATACTGTACAATATTATCTTTATTTCACAGACATTCATCTCTAGTGGATTCCCTAGGTAGACTTCACTTTGATATTTATTCTACACAGAGCTTTGTTGCGTATGGGAAGACAGTGACAGCACTCTGATTTAATTGAAATTGTCGAGTTCCCTTATGTGTTCTATTGATCCGGTGCAATGTCATCTTTAACTATACTTGATATGACGTTCCCTGCAGAGATTTATAAGGTCATACCTGACAGATGTTTTCAATCATGTTTATTCTTTCGCTCCATCTATATATTGATTTTAATGTTTATATCATCTTACTAATTTTTGTCTATTGATTAACCTTGTACAATTCCAAGACAATAATTTCCTCTCTCTACAAAGTGTTAGTAATAAGTTAGTAGCTGATATAAATCATAACATCATATTTATTATATGCTTGGCAATACATTTGTTGTTGGCAGCCTTATGGACAACTTTGTTGGCAACTTTTGTGTGGCATGCAGGTATTGTTTAATCCAAAGTCAACCCCAAAACAGTGTTCATTATTAAACACATTCAAAATTATGTTCTATGACTCCAAAAGGTCTAATAACACTGTCAGACACCCTTATTAACCAGGACTGCCACTTAAAAATAAGCTGCCCTCCTAGAGTCCAAATTCTTACCTGTTACTCCCCACTCCCAACACTTACCACTTCCAGATACTTTTCTTTATAAGGGATCTGGTCTAATGCATTCTTTTCTATAAATATGAATGAGTATGAATATGAATAGTATGCTATGTTGGTTACAGACTTTGTATTGTCATTATTATTATTATTCAGGATTTATTTAGTGCAGTTTGCGTGGCTCTTTAGGCCCCTTTCACACGGGCACGTTCGTTTTGACAGACTCTGCTTGCTCAGCAGGGATCCACCTGAGCAGGCGGATGACAGGTCTGTCTCTGCTCACTGTGCAGAGATGGACCTGTCAGAGCCCCACTCTCCTCTAAGGGGAGATCGGATGAAAACAGAACACCTGTCTCTGCTCACTGTGCAGAGACGGACCTGTCAGAGCCCCTCTCTCCTCTTTAGGGAGATCGGATGAAAACTGAATGACTGTCCGTTTTCATCCGATCCCATCTGATCCAATCCACCAGACGCATGGAAAATAGGACCTCCATCTGGATTTGGCAGGCCAGATCAGATCGGATAGCGGCGGATGTCAGCAGACATGTCACCACTGACATCCGTCGCTCCATAGAGGTGGAGTGTCCGATCTGGTCCGCCTGAAAAACGGACAGGAGGACCTGATCGGACAGCCCGTGTTAAAGGGGCCTTACACTGTAAAGGTAGAAAGTACAGTAACAATACAATTCAATAAAAGAGGGTTAGTAGGGCCCTGCTCCTGAGAGCTTACAATCCAAAAGGAAGGGGCAAGTGGAACAAAATGTAATAGCTGTGAGGGATGAACTGATGAGAGAAATTAAAGATTTGTTAGCTAAATGCAGGATAGGCATCCCTGAACAGAACAGTTTGGTTGATAGTTGGAAGACTAGGTTGGCAGTGTAGCTCAGAGCAGGGCTGTGGATGGCTTGGTGAGTGGAAACCAGTAGGGGAATTGGCAGAGCGTGATTGTGAACAGCAGCCCCTCTATAAACCTACAGGGACCCCACAGTTACAGTAAAAATTGTGCAATGATGAAGAGTAGTAAAATGCTAGCAAAATAAATTGCTTTTCTTTTTATAAAATGTACATTTATAAATAGACCTTATGAACATAAAGTGCACTCTCTTGCCTGGCACAGTTTTGTTTAAGTTGTACTTTTTACAAGAATTAAAGTCATACCTCTAAACATTTTGAGATGGGAATGAGGGGAACCTACTAACAAATGTATGTAGGCATAGGACATGCCCCCTGTCACACCCCCTTAAAGGAGAATTAACCAAAAAAAAGATTAATTAAATCCACAAGACCTTTTTTTTTACCACTAACGTTCCCTTATATTGGCTTTTAAAATTTACAATTTAGAAATTGGATGAAAGGTTCAGCTCTGGGAAACTATTTTTTAAAAGATAAAAAGTGCATTGTATATACAACTATATAGTTAAGACCAGAATGAGGGACAAATGAGGGGGGAAGAGGGACAGAGGGACATTGCTCCAAATCAGGGACAGTCCCTCAAAATCAGGGACAGTTGGGAGGTATGTTAAAGTGTGTGTAAAGCCTTTTTTGATAGGATAGAGAAAAGAAAAAAAGCTAACAATGAAATTCTTTTATTTGCTTCCTTTTTTAAATGCTTTGTTTTATCTTTTGATATTGGTAGAAATATTGCAGCAAATTACTTTGGTCTCTGTCTGTGCTACAATATTCTTTGTACATTGTTCCTGACTGTCCATGAGGAATATAAAACTCCTTCTCTCTATGTCATATAGAAGTTGGGGGGAAGGGGAATCAGTCGAGTCCAAAAGTGACAACACTAATTCTTCATAGATGCAGTACAGTCAGTGAGCTTAAAACAGGAAGTGTGTTGCAGACAGAATTGACAGATAAAAATAAAGAAAGGAGAAACAAATGCAGTAAACATATTTAAGGAATGGTAAGCTGCAGTATATTACATTTTTATTCTCGTGTTTGTATATACAGTGGGGAAAATAATTATTTGATCCCCTTCAGATTTTGTAAGTTTACCCACTTACAAAGAAATGAACGGTCTATAATTGTTATCATAGGTGTATTTTAAATGATAGAGACACAATCTAAACCAAAAAATCCAGAAAAAACACGATACAAATGTTTTAAACTGAGTTGCAGTTCAATGAGTAAAATAATTATTTGATCCCCTTCCAACCAGCAATAATTCTGGCTCCCACTGACTGGCTACAGTATGCGCCTATGTGGTAAACAAATTAGTCCTGTCAATTTAAGAAGGTGCTCCTAACGACAAAGCATTATGTGTATAAAAGATGCCTGTCCACAGAATCTCTTTCTTCCATTCAAACCTCACCATCATGGGCAAGACCAAAGAGCTGTCAAAGGAGGTCAGGGACAAGATTGTAGACGTGCACAAAGCTGAAACAAGACCATCAGCGAGAAGCTTGGTGAGAAGGGGACAACTGTTGAAGCGACTATTTGCAAATGGAAGAAATACAAAATTACCTTCACCCGCCATTGATCTAAAGCTCCATGCAAGATTTTGCTTCATGGGGTAAGGATGATCATGAGAAAAGTGAGGAATCAACCCTGAACTACACAGGGGGGTGCTTGTGAATAAACTCAAGGCAGCTGGGACCACAGCACCCAAACAAACCATTAGTAACACAAGACACCACCATGGATTGAAATCTTGCAGACTCGCAAGGTCCCCCTCCTCAAGAAGGCACATGTACAGGCCCATCTTAAGTTTGCCAGTGAAAATCTAAATGATTCAAAGGATTGCGAGAAAGTGCTGTGGTCAGATGAGACCAAAATTAAGCTGTTTGGCCATGTTTGGAGGAAGGAAAATGCTGACTATGGCCCTAAGAACACCATCCCTACAGTCAATCACGGAGGTGGAAACATTATGCCTTGGGGCTGTTTCTCTGCTAAAGGTACAGGTCAACTTTGCCGCATTGAGGGGCCAATGGATGGGGCTATGTATTGTAAAATCTTGGATGAGAGCCGTCTTCCCTCAACAAGAATACTAAAGATGGGTCATGGATGGGTCTTCCAGCATGATAATGACCCAAAACATACTGCCAAGGCAACAAAGGAGTGGCTCAAGAAGAAGCACATTAAGACAATGGAGTGGCCTAGCCAGTCTTCAGACCCTAATCCTATAGAAAATGTATGGAGGGAGCTGAAATTTTGAGTTGCAATGTAATGAAAAGAAACAAAATATTAGTAAAGCAAATCCTTGCCATCCGGCACTAAATTATACAGTAGATTCCTACCTATATGGTGTGGGGCTGGTCACTGTCACCCACAAAACATGTGGTAAAGCAAACCTTAATTTTAAATCCAAACAGAGCTCTCTCTCTTAGATTCCCTTCTGAGTCTCAGGCCAGAGCTATCCTGTGCTCTCTTCCTGCTCATTTAAAGTCCACCTAAGCGTGGACTCAAGTGGATCACAACATCCTGACCGGAACCCGGAACCAAGCCTGCCACAGAGGCTGGAAAAACCCTTCCGTCTCTTGCAATGAACGCATGCGAGGTGAAACATATTGATTATCCATTACCTCACCTTGCATACCGTTACAATAGATAGACAGATAGAGATAGATAGATGCAACTTGGTCAAGAAGGAGAGTTCAAAGAAAATTTCATAAAGCAGCATATGTAGAAACCACAAGGCAGAGTTTCAAGCAATTGAGAAGCATGGGTGGGGGCAAGTACACTGTTGTAACTATGAGTTAAAGGGGGTAAAAAAACCATGTGAAGATATGTACCACACTTCTATGGGGTTATTGACTTTTCCTCTAAGATACATCTGCCATGATTGTTTGCCGATGTCTGTAAATAGCCAAAGGCTTTTCAATGGCTGATATTTGACTAATATTTATAAATACTTTTGGGCATTTAATAACTACTATCATTAGAGAAAATGTATATAAAAGTGCCAACATACACTATATTACCAAAAGCATTGGGACACCTGCCTTTACACGCACATGAACTTTAATGGTATCCCAGTCTTAGTTTGTAGGGTTCAATATTGAGTTGGCCCACCCCTTGCAGCTATAGCAGCTTTAACTCTTATGATAAGGCTGTCCACAAGGTTTAGGAGTGTGTCTATGGGAATGTTTAACCACTTCAGCCTCGGACCATTTGGCTGCCTAAAGACCAGAGGACTTTTTCCAATTTGGCACTGCGTCGGTTTAACTGCTAATTGCACGGTCATGCAATGCTGTACCCAAACGAAATTTGCGTCCTTTTCTTCCTACAAATAGAACTTTCTTTTGATGGCATTTGATCACCTCTGCGGTTTTTATTTTTTGCGCTATAAATGGAAAAAGACCGAAAATTTTGAAAAAAATTATATTTTCTACTTTTTGTTATAAAAAAAATCCAATAAACTCAATTTTAGTCATACATTTAGGCCAAAATGTATTCGGCCACATGTCTTTGGTAAAAAAAATGTCAATAAGCGTATATTTATTGGTTTGCGCAAAAGTTATAGCGTCTACAAGCTAGGGTACATTTTCTGGAATTTACACAGCTTTTAGTTCATGACTGCCTATGTCATTTCTTGAGATGCTAAAATGGCAGGGCAGTACAAAACCCCCCAAATGACCCCATTTTGGAAAGTAGACACCCCAAGGAAGTTGCTGAGAGGCATGTTGAGCCCATTGAATATTAATTTTTTTTGTCCCAAGTGATTGAATAATGACAAAAAAAAAATTACAAAAAGTTGTCACCAAATGATATATTGCTCACACAGGCCATGGGCATATGTGGAATTGCACCCCAAAATACATTCAGCTGCTTCTCCTGATTACAGGGATACCACATGTGTGGGACTTTTTGGGAGCCTAGCTGCGTACGGGGCCCCGAAAACCAATCACCGCCTTCAGGATTTCTAAGGGCGTAAATTTTTTATTTCACTCCTCACTACCTATCACAGTTTTGAAGGCCATAAAATGCCCAGATGGCACAAACCCCCCCAAATGACCCCATTTTGGAAAGTAGACACCCCAAACTATTTGCTGAGAGGCATGTTGAGTCCATGGAATATTTTATATTTTGACACAAGTTGCGGGAAAGTGACAAATTTTTTTTTTTGTTTTGCACAAAGTTGTCACTAAATGATATATTGCTCACACAGGCCATGGGCATATGTGGAATTGCACCCCAAAATACATTTAGCCGCTTCTCCTGAGTATGGGGATACCACATGTGTGGGACTTTTTGGGAGCCTAGCTGCGTACGGGGCCCCGAAAACCAATCACCGCCTTCAGGATTTCTAAGGGTGTAAATTTTTGATTTCACTCTTCACTGCCTATCACAGTTTTGGAGGCCATGGAATGCCCAGGTGGCACAACCCCCCCAAATGACCCCATTTTGGAAAGTAGACACCCCAAGCTATTTGCTGAGAGGCATGGTGAGTATTTTGCAGCTCTCATTTGTTTTTGAAAATGAAGAAAGACAAGAAAAAACATTTTTTTTTCTTTTTTCAATTTTCAAAACTTTGTGACAAAAAGTGAGGTCTGCAAAATACTCACTATACCTCTCAGCAAATAGCTTGGGGTGTCTACTTTCCAAAATGGGGTCATTTGGGGGGGGTTTGTGCCACCTGGGCATTCCATGGCCTCCGAAACTGTGATAGGCAGTGAAGAGTGAAATCAAAAATTTACACCCTTTGAAAGCCTGAAGGCAGTGCTTGGTTTTCGGGTCCCGTACGCGGCTAGGCTCCCAAAAAGTCTCACACATGTGGTATCCCCATACTCAGGAGAAGCAACAGAATGTATTTTGGGATGTAATTCCACATATGCCCATGGCCTGTGTGAGCAATATATCATTTAGTGACAGCTTTGTGCAAAAAAAAAAAAAAAAATTTGTCTCTTTCCCGCAACTTGTGTCACAATATAAAATATTCCATGGACTCGACATGACTCTCAGCAAATAGCTTGGGGTGTCTACTTTCCAAAATGGGGTCATTTGGGGGGGGTTTGAACTGTCCTGGCATTTTATGCACAACATTTAGAAGCTTATGTCACACATCACCCACTCTTCTAACCACTTGAAGACAAAGCCCTTTCTGACACTTTTTGTTTACATGAAAAAATTATTTTTTTTTGCAAGAAAATTACTTTGAACCCCCAAACATTATATATTTTTTTGAAGCAAATGCCCTACAGATTAAAATGGTGGGTGTTTCATTTTTTTTTTCACACAGTATTTGCGCAGCGATTTTTCAAACGCATTTTTTGGGGAAAAAACATGTTTTTACATTTTAATGCACTAAAACACACTATATTGCCCAAATGTTTGATGAAATAAAAAAGATGATCTTAGGCCGAGTACATGGATACCAAACATGACATGCTTTACAATTGCGCACAAACGTGCAGTGGCAAAAAAATAAATACATTTTTAAAAGCCTTTAAAAGCCTTTACAGGTTACCACTTTAGATTTACAGAGGAGGTCTACTGCTAAAATTACTGCCCTCGATCTGACCTTCGCGGTGATACCTCACATGCATGGTGCAATTGCTGTTTACATTTGACGACGGACCGCCGCTTGCGTTCGCCTTAGCGCGAGAGCAGGGGCGACAGGGGTGCTTTTTTTTTTTTCTTTTTTTTTTTTGCTTTTTTATCTTATTTTTAAACTGTTCCTTTCATTTTTTTTTAATCATTTTTATTGTTATCTCAGGGAATGTAAATATCCCCTATGATAGCAATAGGTAGTGACAGGTACTCTTTTTTGAAAAAATTGGGGTCTATTAGACCCTAGATCTCTCCTCTGCCCTCAAAGCATCTGACCACACCAAGATCGGTGTGATAAAATGCTTTCCCAATTTCCCAATGGCGCTGTTTACATCCGGCGAAATCTAAGTCATGAAATGCTCGTAGCTTCCGGTTTCTTAGGCCATAGAGATGTTTGGAGCCACTCTGGTCTCTGATCAGCTCTATGGTCAGCTGGCTGAATCACTGGCTGCATTCTCAGGTTCCCTGTTGAGACAGGAGAACCAGAGAAAAACACGGAAGACGGTGGGGGGGGGCATTCCCTCCCACTGCAAAGCAGTCTAGAGGCTAATTAGCCGCTAGGATTGGTTTTACATGAAAGCCGACTGCTGGCTGAAAAGAATGATACCAAGATGATACCTAAACCTGCAGGCATCATTCTGGTATAATCACTCAAAGTCGTGAATGGCGTACCTGAAGACAATAAAATGGTTAACAATAAAACACAGTAAACGGTAAAGTATAAAAAATTGCATACCTGAAAAGCAAACATGATAAAACATAATAACAATAAAACATTGCAGAATAGAATACAGTAAAAAAGAGCAGAACAATAGAGAGAGAATAGAGAGAGAGAGAACAATAAAACGACAACTATTTTTTTTTATTTTATATATATATTTTTTTTTTTACACTTTTTTTGTAACTAACTTTTATAACTGTAACTGGTTCCAGGTTCAGGTCTCTCAAAATGCGATGGCATCTTGGGAGACCCTGTGAAATTGTGCCTAGTCTGTGCAATGCTGTACCCTACGCTAATACTCAACTAATGAATGGTAGCGTTCAAAACATTCACCAATGCAAAGACCAGGATTATCAGGACAGGAGGGACAATAATAGCGGCTGTCACGCCTATATCCGCGCTTGCTGCAGACACAGCATCTTTTTTGGGGGGGTTCCCTGGGTAGGGGTACTCGGGAGGACATAAAGAAAATGCCTCTCATGCAGCCGACTGCATTTGGTTGGGGATGTGAATTGGGGAAGTACGGCGCTGCAGAAGTAGTGGGTTCCCAATTAGGATTGGCGAATGCTGCAGGAAGGGCATTATGGGCACGACAGGCCTGTTTGTCTTCTTCTTGGTGGCAGTGGGACACTACTTGTGCTTGCCACCTCACCAGCTTGAACTGCACTTATGGGACTCGCCACGTCACCAAGTGTTACTGCAGTGCTGGTTTGACTACGACCTGGGTGTACTAGGCCGCTTGCCAGTTGACCAAAATGCTACCAAAAAAACTGTTAGCGATCGCAGGGATCAGGCCTGACTCTGCGAACGCTGCAGTTATGCGTTTAGTGTTTTGTAAGTGATAGTGATCGATCAATACTGCACTTGGGTGGGCTGGGCTGGGCCGGGCAGGGGGGCAAAATGCAGGTGCTAGCAGGTATCTGGGCTGATCCCGCTAACACTGCATTTTTTGGAACCCTAAATTGCTGGGGACGCTAGTATAGATCTGATCGGATCAGATATTGATCCATTCAGATACTATACCACTAAGGGAGGCGTATGCTGCGTGCGTGGGTGTTAGCGGTACTGGCGCTAATCTGACACTGCCTGGGGCAACGCATATCACCGCCGGGCGATCAGGGGTCTAAACCTTTATTTGGTAATAAACGGCCGGTGCCCTGACACTATAAAAAATAAACGAACTAACCAGGTTATAAGGTGATCAGTGGTGAAAGGGTTAACTAGGGGGCAATCAAGGGGTTAAAACCTTTATTCGGTAGTATATGGGGATCCCTGTCGCTATAAAACGCTGACGGCGAACCTATATATTTACTTCCCTAACTAGCGTCACCAGTAAAACTAATACAGCGATCAGAAAAATGATTGCTTAGCGACACTGGCGATGGGGGGTGATCAAGGGGTTAAAACTTTATTAGGGGGGGTTAGGGGGGTACCCTAGACCTAAAGGGGGCTAACACTAACTGCCCTACCACACTAACTGTCACAAACTGACACCATGCAGTAATAAGAAAAAAAAACTGCTTGGGGTCAGTGTGACGGGGGGAGGGGTGATCGGGGGGTGATCGGGGGGGGATTGGGGGGGATTGGGGGGTAAAGGGGGTGTAATGTGTGCCTGGCATGTTCTACTGTGATGTGTTGTGTTGGTGCACTCACATTGCAGTCTTCTCTCCTCGGCGCTGGAACGGAAAATGCCGAGCCGAGAGAGATGACATTACATCCCCTGCCTCTGTGTACTACACAGTGGCAGGGGAAGATTCTCATTGGCTGGGAGCGATCGCGAGGGAGGGCCACGAATGGATGGCCTCCCCCTCATCTCTGAACGCTCCCAGACCAAAGCCGACCACCTCGGGCACTGGGGGGGGTCCGATCGGACCCCCCGTCCGCGGGAAGGCAATCACGTACCAGGTACGTGATTTTGCCTGCCCATGCCATTCTGCTGACGTATATCAGCGTGAGGCCGTCGTCAAGTGGTTAACCATTCTTCCATAAGCTCATTTGTGATGTGGACAAGAAGGCCTGGCTCTCAGTCTCCCTTCTAATTCACCCCAAAGGTATGTTTTGGGGTTGAGGTCAGGACTCTGTGCTGGCCAGTCAAGTTCCTCCACCCCAAACTCGCTCATCCATGTCTTTATGGACCTTGCTTTGTGCAATGGTGCGCAGTCATGTTGGAGCAGGAAAGGGCCATCCCCAAACTGTTCAACTGTTCCCACCATGTTAAGAGCATGAAATTGTCCAAAATGTCTTGGTAGGCTGACACCTTAAGAGTTCCCTTGGAACTAACAGGCCAAGCCCAACCCCTGAAAAACAACCCCACACCATAATCCCCCCTCCACCAAATGATTTCGACCAGTGCACAAAGCAAGGTCCATAAAGACATGGATGAGCGAGTGTGGGGGGTGCAGGAACTTGATTGTCCTGCACAGAGTCCTGACCTCAACCTGATAGAACATCTTTGCAATGAATTTGAGGGGAGACTGCAAGCCAGGCATTCTGGTCCACATCAGTGCCTGACCTCACAAATAAGCTTCTGGAAGAATGGTCAAACATTCCCATTGACACACTCATAAACCTTGTGGATAGCCTTCCCAGAAGAGTTGAACCAGGTATAGCTGCAAAGGGTGGGCCAATTCAATTTTGAACCCTATGGACTAAGACTGGGATGTCATTAAAGTTCACGTGTCTGTAAAGGCAGGCGTCCTAATACTTTTGGTAATATAGTGTGTGTGTATATATATATATATATATATATATATATATATATATATATATATATATATATATATATATATATATATATATATATATATATATATATATACCATGCCCAGGTTGAGTGGTGGAATCTTGGAGTATTCTAAAGTCCTAAAGTGTCTCCTCTGAAAGTAATCAAACTGGACGTACACACGATCGAACATTCCGACCACAAAATCCTGGGATTTTTTTCCGACAGATGTTGGCTCAAGCTTGTCTTGCATACACACGGTCGCACAAATGTTGTCGGAAATTTTGATCGTCAAGAACGCGCTGACGTACAACACGTACGACAGCACTATTAAGAGGAAGTTCAATAGCCAGTGTGCCACCCTTTGGGCTCCTTCCGCTAATCTCGTGTTTACATTGGAGACGGAAAGTATTCAGACCCCCTTACATTTTTCACTCTTTGTTATATTACAGCCATTTGCTAAAATAATTTAAGTTATTTTTTTCCTCATTAATGTACACACAGCACACTATATTGACAGAAAAACACAGAATTGTTGCCATTTTTGCAGATTTATTAAAAAAGAAAAACTGAAATATCACATGGTCCTAATGCTCAGTATTTAGTAGAAGCACCCTTTTGATCTAATACAGCCATGAGTCTTTTTGGGAAAGATGCAACAAGTTTTTCACACCTGGATTTGGGGATCCTCTGCCATTCCTCCTTGCAGATCCTCTCCAGTTCTGTCAGGTTGGATGGTAAACGTTGGTGGACAGCCATTTTTAAGTCTCTCTAGAGATGCTCAGTTGAGTTTAAGTCAGGGCTCTGGCTGGGCCATTCAAGAACAGTCACGGAGTTGTTGTGAAGCCACTCCTTCGTTATTTTAGCTGTGTGCTTAGGGTCATAGTGTTGTTGGAAGGTAAACCTTCGGCCCAATCTGAGGTCCTGAGCACTCTGGAGAAGGTTTTCATCCAGGATATCCCTGTACTTGGCCGCATTCATCTTTCCCTCGATTGCAACCAGTCGTCCTGTCCCTGCAGCTGAAAAACACCCCCACAGCATGATGGACAGGTGATGAGCAGTGCCTGGTTTTCTCCACACATACCGCTTAGAATTAAGGCCAAAAAGTTCTATCTTGGTCTCATCAGACCAGAGAATCTTATTTCTCACCATCTTGGAGTCCTTCGGGTATTTTTTAGCAACCTCCATGCAGGCTTTCATGTGTCTTGCACTGAGGAGAGGCCACTCTGCCATAAAGCCTGGTGAAGGGCTGCAGTTATGGTTGACTTGTCTACAACTTGTCTACAACTTGTTGACTTGTCTACAACTTGTCTACAACTTTCTCACATCTCCCGACTGCATCTCTGGAGCTCAGCCACAGTGATCTTTGGGTTCTTCTTTACCTCTCTCACCAAGGCTCTTCTCCCGGATAGCTCAGTTTGGCCAGACAGCCAGCCCTAGGAAGGGTTCTGGTCATCCCAAACGTCTTCCATTTAAGGATTATGGAGGCCACTGTGCTCTTAGGAACCTTAAGTGCAGCAGAAATTTTTTTGTAACCTTGGCCAGATCTGTGCCTTGCCACAATTCTGTTTCTGAGCTCTTCAGGCAGTTCCTTTGACCTCATGATTCTCATTTGTTCTGACATGCACTGTGAGCTGTAAAGTCTTATATAGACAGGTGTGTGGCTTTCCTAATCAAGTCCAATAAGTATAATCAAACACAGCTGGACTCAAATGAAGGTGTAGAACCATCTCAAGGATGATCAGAAGAAATGGGACAGCACCTGAGTTAAATATATGGGTGTCACAGCAAAGGGTTTGAATACTTAGGACCATGTGATATTTCATTTTTCCTTTTTTAATAATCTGCACAAATGTCAACAAGTCTGTGTTTTTCTGTCAATATGGGGTGCTGTGTGTACATTAATGAGGAAAAAAAAATGAACTTAAATGATTTTAGCAAATGGCTGCAACATAACAAAGAGTGAAAATTTTAAGGGGTCTGAATACTTTCTGTCTCCACTGTATCTCGTGTTAGTAGAAGTTTGGTGAGAGACGATTCACGCTATTCAGCCTCGTGCGTTTCAGATAAACATTACTGCTCTTCGGTTTCTGCTTGTGGGTTCGTATCTGGTTTACAGTGCGTGTAGTCAGTTCGCATCTGGTTTTCAGTGCATATTTTATATTACGTATTTGATTTTCAGTGCGTTCTTGTCCGCTTGTTTCTGATTTTCAGCTCGCTCTTCTCAGGCCTTTCTGAGGCTGACCGTTTTTAAGCCATGTTGCGGGTACGTACTAATTGTAGAGTTTGTGCTGTGCTGGGGCTTGGTGTTGGGTTTCTTACTTTGACCCAAGTCCAGTCCATGAACAGGGCGAGGAGGAGTTCATGGGCGAAGAATTGTTTGCTCCAGCCTGACCAATTCTCTCATATGCCTTTGTTGTGGGAGATCCATGAGAATAATCCTGATGATTTCAGGAATTCAAAACGGACCCTGTTTTTCACCGTCTGTTGGCTTTGCTGTCCCCTTATATTACGAAGCAGGACACCTGCATGTGGCAAGCCATCACTCCCGAGCAGAGGCTAATTGCCACCTTGCGGTACTTGGAGATGGGGAGAAGTCTGCAGGACATCAAGTTCTCAACAGGCATCTCCCCCCCAGCTCTGGGGATCATCATTATTAGGGTTAGTTTTATTCTTTAACATCACATTATATGTATTTAAATAAATGTATTTTTAAAATAAATTTGTATTTTAAGCTGAAAAATATTTCCTTTGATTTACTGCTTGTGTTTCTTTTAGCTGTCTCCTAGGTTCTCCAATGTGGTTTTTTTTTTGGCCATTTTCTTCAATAGTTCCAACGTAATTTCCAACGTAATTTCTTTGATACATGAGGTGACAATCTCTTCTTCAGCTAACTATTATGTTGTGGGTTTGCTACACACACACCTTCTTTTTGTTGTTAATGTATGTAATGCATTAATGATAATAATATTCATAATTTTCAGAACCCTGAATTAGTTTTTTGGAGTGACGATAATGGCCTGATTGATGCAAATTATAAAGTACTGTGGGGTGTTATTTACTAAAGGAAAATCCACTTTGTACTACAAGTGCACTGCAAAAGTGCACTTGAAAGTGCACTGAAACTGCACTGACAGTGCACTTGTAGTGCAAAGTGGATTTGCCTTTAGGAAATAACCCCCATCATCACTGTAAACACCAACTTAAGCAAAAAACTGCTACTGAGCATTGAAAGAAGAAGCCACACTTTGTTGAGTAGAAATTTTTTTTACTCTGTGCACATTCACATGTGCATTTAGAAAAGGGTTTTTGAACAAACCAACATATTTTTAGAATTACATTTTTTTTTAGACATTAGAAATATCCTTTTTTGTGGTAAACAGGCATGTTTTTAAAAACATAAAACAATACACAACTTACAAAGTTCAACGTTGATAAATTGAAGGCAATATCAGACATTAGGATGTCCAAACTGTGTTGATATTGCCTTCATCAGTTGGGGTGATGTCACCCCTGTAAAAGCCAATTTTTGAAAATGCACACAAATTGAGGGTCAAAATGGGGATTTTCCTCCTGATCCCATGCCTAAGGTCAACATGTGCTAGCTCCCATCATGGGGGATCAATGGACGTGTTTCAGGGGTACAACACCTTCCTCTCAGCTTGAGTTGCGAGGAAGGGGTTGCATCCACAAAACGCGTACATTGATGTCCCGTAATGGCAGATAGCACATGTTGACACACTGTGTGCATCTTCAAAATTTGGCTTTCAAAATTTTAAAGAAGTTTAGGAAAAGTATAAACAATTAGTAAAATTTTGGTGTGTTTCAGAGTCTGCCTAAAACATCAATGATGTTTTTGAGTCTTTTTTCAACATCATTGATGTCTTCCTTGATCTTCTGTAAATCACGATTGCACACAATGATCTCCCTGATTAGGACGTGAGCACTTGCACTTGTGAAATGTGTTTCTTCTTCCACAACATCCACATCACCTAAAATAAAAAAAAACACACCATGTAGTATACATATGCAGGCATACATCTATTACCTGAAGCTGTGGTCTCAGACACTCACCTGTTGTGGTCACTATTTCGCCCAATTCATAAACCTCTCCGTCCTTTACATCCTCTGGTTGTGTTGTGGGGATTTCCCCTTCTTTAGGTGGTGGGGGGTCCCTGGTGTCCTCTGATGTCCCGAGTCTTTTCTCCCCTATGTGTATAAAAAAAGGTATACTTAGCACACAGATATTTGAGGGCAGAAATAATAATATGTAACATTGCTTGGAAGTGTCATGTACAATTGTCTGTTTTGGCAGAGTTCGAAGCTGAAGACATGATTTTTTCCCTGTGTAGGACAACCTAAAAAGTTTGTTCTGGTGTCCCACACTAGAAAAGCACATGGAGCAGCATGCAAGTAATAATAATAAAAGGAACACACGACAACTACTTACTTTTTTGAAGAACTCTCTTGATAATTCTGTACTGATCGTGCTCCCTCAATTTCAGGTCTGACCAGCATTTCCTCACTTAATCCTTGGATCGTCGTACCCCAAAATTCCTGTGCAGATTTTTCGCAACTTTAGTCATGATCTTGGCCTTTTTCACATTTGGGTTTGGGTAAGGTCCATGCTTCCCATCATAGTCGGCCCTCTTCAAGATGTCCACCATTTCCACCATCTCTTCAAAGGACATATTTGAGGCCATAAATCTCCTCCAGGATCGGGACGTTTGTGGCTCCGGACTTTCGTCATTGCTGCTCCTGTCTGCATGCACTTGTTTTTCTCCGCCATGTGCTCTCCCACTGCGCCGAAAGAGAAGGGGTGGGGAATATACTATAAAGAAGGTCAGGGGCAGGCAGAGTTTCACACATGCGCAATGTATATAAAGCGTAACATGCGTGCGTTGTACGTACCATCTGTGAGCGGAAGGAGGAGTAGCGAAAGCCGGTCATTCTAACAAAGGTACAATTTTAACTTGGGGCATCAGTGGCCTCTACTGCTTAGAGATTGAGGCCTATATTGGGACAAGATTAGGAGAGTTTAGCCTGACATTAGGGTTTGTCTTGTGTTGTGACTTGCAGATAAAATGGATCGATTCAACGATCATGAGTTCCTCCCCCAATTCATTGATTTGTACAGAGAGATGCCCTGTCTGTGACAGACAAAACACCCCTTGTATACAAATCGACTAAAGAGGAAGGCAGCACTGGATAAATTGCTGGAATTTGTGAAGCCGCAGATCCCCACGGCAGACATCAACTATTTGAAGTGCAAAATTGGTGGCCTGAGGAGCACTTATAATAGGGAGCGCAAGAAGGTCCAGAGTTCCCAGAGATCAGGAGCAGCAGCAGATGACATTTATGTCCCCAGGCTCTGGTACTATGACAGACTGCATTTTTTGTTAGACCAGACTAAAATCAGGCCATCACTGTCAACCCTTCCTTCCACAATTCCTTCCACTTTTCCTTCCACCCCAGCTGCGGCTTCTGACTTCCAAACTAGGCCTTCCACCCAGGAAGAAGATGTGAAGGTGCCCAGCTTGAGCCAGGTAAAGCATTATTCAACATATTTCTCAAAATTGTGTGTGATTGATGAACAATAAACTAAAACTATGTCCCTTTTTCATACACAGCAAAGCCTCAGCCAGGAGGAGGCTGTGGAAAGTGGCAGCCAGGAGGTGGCAGGGGAAAGTGGCAGCCAGGAGGTGGCAGGGGTAAGTGGCAGCCAGGAGGTGGCCAGGCCCAGTAGCCTGACCAAATCCCAGGTCCCTCCCCTCCGCCTTCAACAAAAAAGGCCCAGGAAGGGGAAGAGCATGGAGGAGTCAGCATTTGGATTAATTCAGCAGGCTTCTGCGGCCCTAAGAAACCCCCCAGTCTTATAAAGGCCTATGCCTGCATGGCTGGCAACAAAATGCAGGAAATGGAGGTGGGCCAACGCCTCTTTTGTGAGGAACTGATATATATGGCCCTAAATAAGGGTTTAAGAGGCGACCTCACAAGCAAAACCCAACTGTGTGAGTTGGACCATCCTCCTCCTCCACCTCCTCCACCTCCTGCCACAACTAGGGATGAGCTTTGAGTTCGAGTCGAACTCATGTTCGACTCGAACATTGGCTGTTCGCAAGTTCGCCGACCAGCGAACAATTTGGGGTGTTCACGGCAAATTCGAATGCCGCGGAACACCCTTTAAAAGTCTATGGGAGAAATCAAAAGTGCTAATTTTAAAGGCTTATATGCATGGTATTGTCATAAAAAGTGTTTGGGGACCTGGGTCCTGCCCAAGGGGACATGTATCAATGCAAAAAAAAGTTTGAAAAACGGCCGTTTTTTCGGGAGCAGTGATTTTAATCATGCTTAAAGTGAAACCATAAAGGTGTAATATCCCTTTAAATATTGTAGCTGGGGGGTGTCTATAGTATGCCTGTAAAGGGGCACATGTTTCCCGTGTTTAGAACAGTCTGACAGCAAAATGACATTTCAAAGGAAAAAAAGTCATTTAAAACTACTCGGCTATTATTGCATTGCCGGTCCGACAATACACATAGAAGTTCATTGATAAAAACGGCATGGAAATTCCCCAAAGGGGAACCCCAAACCAAAATTTAAAAAAAAAATGACGTGGGGGTCCCCCTAAATTCCATACCAGGCCTTTTAGGTCTGGTATGGATATTAGGGGAACTCCGTGCCAAAATTTAAAAAAAAAAACGGCGTGGGGTCCCCCCAAAAATCCATACCAGACCCTTATCCGAGCACGCAACCTGGCAGGCCGCAGGAAAAGAGGGGGGGAAGAGAGAGCGCCCCCCCCTGAACCGTACCAGGCCACATGCCCTCAACATTGGGAGGGTGCTTTGGGGTAGCCCCCCAAAACACCTTGTCCCCATGTTGATGAGGACAAGGGCCTCATCCCCACAACCCTGGCCAGTGGTTGTGGGGTTCTGCGGGCAGGGGGGCTTATAAGAATCTGGAAGCCCCCTTTAACAAGGGGACCCCCAGATCCCGGCCCTCCCCCCTGTGTGAAATGGTAAGGGGCCTACCATTTCTCTAAAAAACTGTCAAAAATGTTAAAAATGACAAGAGACAGTTTTTGACAAATCCTTTATTTAAATGCTTCTTCTTTCTTCTATCTTCCTTCGGTTTCTTCCTCCATCTTCTTCTTCTTCTGGTTCTTCTGGCTCTTCTGGTTCTTCCTCCGGTGTACTCGTCCAGCATCTCCTCCGCGGCATCTTCTTCCCTTCTTCTCCTAGGGCCGCTCAGAATCCATGGCATGGAGGGAGGCTCCCGCTCTTCTCTTCATCTTCTTCTCTTCTTCATCTTCTTCTCCGGGCCGCTCTGCATCCATGGTGGCATGGAGGGAGGCTCCTGCTGTGTGCTTCTCCTCTTCTGACGGTTCTTAAATAACGGGGAGGCAGGGCCACCTGTTGACCCCGCCCCCCTCTGACGCACAGTGACTTGACGGGACTTCCCTGTGGCATCACAGGGAATGCCACAGGGAAGTCCCGTCATGTCCCCGTGCTTCAGAGGGGGGCGGGGTCACCGGGTGGCCCCACCCCCATTATTTAAGAACCGTCAGAAGAGGAGAACCGTCACACAGCGGGAGCCTCCCTCCATGCCACCATGGATGCGGAGCGGCCCGGAGAAGAAGATGAAGAAGAGAAGAAGATGAAGAAGAGAAGAAGATGAAGAGAATGGGAGCCTCCCTCCATGCCATGGATGCGGAGCGGCCCGAGGAGAAGAAGGGAAGAAGATGCCATGGAGGAGATGCTGGACAAGAACACCAGAGGAAGAACCAGAAGAGCCAGAAGAACCAGAAGAAGAAGAAGATGGAGGAAGAAACCGAAGGAAGATAGAAGAAAGAAGAAGCATTTAAATAAAGGAATTGTCAAAAACTGTCTCTTGTCATTTTTAACATTTTAAAATGTTACCATTTCACACAGGGGGGAGGGCCGGAATCTGGGGGTCCCCTTGTTAAAGGGGGCTTCCAGATTCCGATAAGCCCCCCGCCCACAGACCCCCACAACCACCGGCCAGGGTTGTGGGGATGAGGCCCTTGTCCTCATCAACATGGGGACAATGTGTTTTGGGGGGCTACCCCAAAGCACCCTCCCAATGTTGAGAGCATGTGGCCTGGTACAGTTCAGGAGGGGGGGCGCTCTCTCGTCCCCCCCTCTTTTCCTGTGGCCTGCCAGGTTGCGTGCTCGGATAAGGGTAAGGGTCTGGTATGGAGTTTTGGGGGGACCCCACGCCGTTTTTTTTTAATTTTGGCGCGGGGTTCCCCTTAATATCCATACCAGACCTGAAGGGCCTGGTATGGAATTTAGGGGGACCCCCCACGTCATTTTTTTTTTAAATTTTGGTGATGGTTCCCCTGTGGGGAATTCCCATGCCATTTTTATCAATGAACTTCTATGTGTATTGTCGGACCTGCAATGCATTAATAGCCGCGAGTAGTTTAAATGACTTTTTTTCCTTTGAAATGTCATTTTGCTGTCAGACTGTTCTAAACACGGGAAACATGCGCCCCTTTACAGGCATACTATAGACATCCCCAGGTATGAAATTTAAAGGGATATTACACTTTTATTGTTTCACTTTAAGCATTATTAAAATCACTGCTCCCGAAAAAACGGCCGTTTTTAAAACTTTTTTTTTGCATTGATCCATGTCCCCTGGGGCAGGACCCAGGTCCCCAAACACTTTTTATGACAATAACTTGCATATAAGCCTTTAAAATTAGCACTTTTGATTTTTCATGTTCGTGTCCCATAGACTTTAACGGTGTTCGCGTGTTCGAACACATTTTTTTCCTGTTCGCATGTTCTGGTGCGAACCGAACAGGGGGGGGGTGTTCGGCTCATCCCTAGCTACAACTCTAACACAGCCCGGAAGCAAGCGTGAAAGCAAGGATGTAAGGAAGACAAGAAAGCGATGGCCTGGGTTCAGTCTGGTCTGGCAAAAGACGCAGGCTGTTGTAAGCCCACAGCCTTGGGACATATATGTCATCTGCTGCTGTTCCTGATCTCTCGGAGTCCTGGACCGGATTGTGCTCACTAGTATATGGACTCCTCATGCTACCAATTTTGGCTGTTAAATAGTTGATGTGTGCCCTGGGGTACAAAGGCTTCACAAATTTCACTAGTTTATCCAGCGTTGCCTTCCTCTTTTTTGGTTATGAAACATAATAAATGGCTATTTTTTATCAAAAACTATGTGTTTTACTTTAAAAAAGGCAGTTTGGTTTGTGAGTAGGCAGGTACATTTCAAAAATACAAGGTCAAATTAACAAGGGACACCAACACCAAATAACATCCTTGAGGTTCAAAAATACAAGTTAATAATGGTGTTGTGATAACTTGACACACAAAATGACAAAAAATATTATGGAGATCGGTAGAAAAAACAAATTTAAAAAAAAGAGATCTTGATAAAAAAAAAAAAAAAAGTAGATGACTATAAAAAAAAAAAAACAGGAGATCTTGATAAAAAAAAATGGAGATCTTCGTAAAAAAATAGAGAAAAAAAGATCACTATAAAAATAAATTATAAACATTATTATGGAGATCTGACGAAAAAAAACAAATATTATTCATGAGATCACGAGAAATAATAAAGAAATCATTTTGTGAGAGCTCTGTGTGAATGTCAGCAGCAAAACAACTTCATTATTCTAGCAATATAAAGAAGAAGAAGAATGCGCTGCATTCAATGATTAAAAAATTTGCAGCGTGGCGAATGTGCTATCTCTATTACGAACGCTAGTTTTACCAGACCAAGCGCTTCTGTCTCGTACTTGATTCAGAGCATGCATGAAATTTGGAATTTTGTGCGTCGGAATTGTCTACACACACTCGGAATTTACGAGAACGGATTTTGTTGTCAGAAAATTTGAGAACCAGCTCTCAAATTTTTGTTGACGGAAATTCAGCAAAAAATGTCCGATGGAGCCTACACACGGTCGAATTTCCGACAACAAGCTCCTATCGAACATTTGTTGTCGGAATGTCCGGTCGTGTGTACGCGGCATTAGAGGGATCTGTAAATGTTGTACTTCCACTAGCCTGTATACTCATAACATGAAAAAATATTTGGCTTTGTCCTATTTGGTTCATAGTCATAACAAACTAATGGTCTGGTTGTTTGAAATGTTATCAAGCAAGCTTCCTAAAAAAATAATAGCGCTGCAGACCTCAGTACTGCATGTGCTGTTTGAAGCTTGTCATTTTGTAGCATTTTGCTTTTGAAAAAATTCTCTCCTCTGTTTATGATTTTTGAGGGGATATGGATTGTTCTATTTAGCCCCTCCATAGACACCCTTGCTTGCACACTCCTGGCTGGGACTACAGCCAGATGTCCCGATCCTACATGCGCCAACATGCACAGGCAGCATCAAAGCCCAAGACATAAAGTCATGCCCCTGCTTCTATTCCAAGCCAACCATAAGTTTGGGAAAACTGAGCTGAGTGAACCAGGATGAGGCGCTTTTATGACTAAAACATGTAAGTACTAATTTATTTTCTGGGATCTTATTTTTAATTTCTTTCTATAAATTAAAACAAAAAGTTGGTCTTAATACTAATTTAACCCTTTTACTACCACCATCAGAGGAAAATAATCACTTCCGGCTGACCAGTTCAGTATGCCTTACATTGGCTGCATTCCCTTCTGCTAAAAGCTCATGGTCATTTCAGCAACCAATTACCTATGGAGGATGGGCCCTCTAGACTCTTCTGATTAGATTAATAGCTTTGACCAGTGGCTGACAAGCTGATGATCGCAGCGATTTATTAAAAATGTGAATGCTGCCACCCCACACTGTCCATTGCCTGTCACTATGCTCCCCGCTGTGTGCCAGCCATCTGATTCTCTCCATGTCCCATGCATGCCGCCTAATTATCACTACCCCAGGATGGCAAAAGAAGGATCAGTAAACATGTCTTATGTTTACTAGACATGTGCACACTGAAATATTTTGTTTCGGAATTGCGTTTTCGTCTGAAAAATAAATTTATTTAGTTACTCCCAAAATTTGTTTTTATCTATTTCATTTTTCATTCGAAAATCCAAATTAATTAAGGTCGAATCTGTCATTAAAGGCTAATGGTGTCTGTCGAATGTTCAAAGAAGATTCGACGGAGCAGCTAAACTGTACGACGCCGTATAGTTTAGCTGCTCCATCAAATCTTCTTAGAACTTTCGACAGACACCATAAGCCAAAGATTCAAAGTTTGTATGTTTTTCGCTGCCTTGTCGAATCTTCGTCGTTCATGTTAAATGTATATAGTTCAAACAGAAAATGGACTGGTGATAGTGATCACTGATCAGACAGGTAACAAGATATATATGGAATATATAGAATCTATATATTATCTATATATAGAATCTATATGGAATCTCAATCTACAATATAGAATCTATAATATTAAATCCCCCCCCCCCCCCCACAACATGGGCAGCCTCTGAGGCTAGCACAACACTAGCAACACTAGTATAACTATCAAGTTCACAACACTAACACAATAGCAGCAGATTATTATGAAAAAGTTAAGTTGAACTGTAGCTTGCTCCACTATTGTTCTGCTGCTGTGCTTATGCTTAATTGCTAAATAATTCAGGTTCTCTGACAAACGGACCAGCTAAGATTGACTGTCTTCTGAAATGATTCAGTGCGTGTGTACGTGTGTACTTAATTCTAGCTATTTTACTGCTCCTCCTCTTTGGTTACAATCAGCCAATAACATTCATGATCATCATTATTTTTTTTTCACTTCCCCCACCCAATTCCAGCTTTTCTCTCTATGTCGAATCTTTTCTCTCTATGTCGAATCTTTTCTCTCTATGTAGAATAATCTTGGACTAATAGAGCTAAGGTTAGGCACATTCAACCACAGGTTCGATGGACACAGATTGTTATTGTCAGCATTACGTTGAATCTCCTATCTATATCGAACTGTTGTCGCAACGAAAATGAAAATAAAGCATTTGCTTATGTCGGATCTTTTGTTTTTCGGATTCTGCATCGTTATTGTTTGTTAAAACGATAACGAAAATACCTGAAATTCGGACGAAAATGCATTCGGACGAAAACGAATGCACATGTCTAATGTTTACTGATCCTTCACTTTCCTAAATAAACATCTGAGTAATTAGTACTGATCACTCTGGTATTCATTCATAACTGAAGAGGTATTAAACATAAATGATATGTTTACTATACTTTTCATTTGTGAATGAACATGGAAGAGCTTTGTACTCATCACTTACATGTTCAGTGTCAGTGAGTTTTGGGCTTCAAAAGAAAATGAGGTTGAGGACTCTCTGTCCACATTCTCTTCTTCTATCTCAAAGGTAAAATATTGAAAAAGGCCCCTCATACTTCCCCAAAGCCCCCTGATAGTACTGATAAAAAATAAATAGGGGGGCGTGGCTAGCTACGGACAGTAATGGCTGCTTGAGAGCGGAGCTCCTCAACACAGGTACCCGCAGCAGCACGCAACGGCAACCAGGCGACATCCAAACACCTTAGCCTGGCGACAGACAGCACCTACGGTCGAATAACCATGACCAGGAAATGCAAGGACAGCAGAAAACCTCAGAAAATGATGGAGTTCTATCCGTACCGGCAGGGAGGAGGTAAGCAAGATGGAGCCAGAACCTCTTCAACCCCAGCACATGATGCTCACTCCCCTCCGTCCTCATCTACATCCCGAACCACAACTAAAAGCTCTGCCAGGAGCCCACAATCCTGCCCCAACACACCACAATCAGCCAGCCCAGCTAAGGCTAGATTCAGGCTAGATGACTCTGAATGCAGCCCAGTAACAGGACCAGAGGGTGAGTCAGAGGAGGACACAAGAGAACTGCCGGCGAGAATAGAGAAATTCCCCACAACAAACCAGCCTGTCTTGGACACAGTACTCAAAGACATGCTGCTGTCCTTGCGCAGCACTGTACAGACAGACATGGTGAATTGTATGCAGAAGTTCCACACTGACATACAAGAAGTAGAAGCTAGAGTGGATCACATCGAATGTAAAATGGGGGAATTTGCATCCACTATTAATGACTTCGTAGATGCACAAGAGGAGAATGAAGATGAAATGGAAGGTATTAGAGCGAAAATGGCAGACATAGAAGACAGGAGCAGGAGGAACAACATGAAAGTCAGAGGCATTCCTGAAACTGTCCAACAGGGAGAATTAAGAGCCTATGTCACTACCCTTTTCACAGAGCTCCTTCCTGATCTGACTGCGCTGGATGTCACTATTGACAGGATCCATCCCCTCCCCAAGCCCTCATACCTCCCCGAACAAATCCCAAGAGATGTGATCTTGAGATTACACTTTTTCCATGCTAAAGAGCAGCTCATGGCAGCCATGCGTACAAAAGAACACATTGCACCCAAATATCAGCACCTGCAATTTTATGCGGATCTGTCGCAGTATACACTAAAAAAAAGAAGAAGCCTAGTAACCATCACCAAGGCTCTCAGGAATCACCAGATACCCTACAGATGGGGGTACCCAACCAACATCAGTATCACCAAAGATGGGAACACGCATATTGTTACATCTCTGGATAAAGGCCTAGCCTTGCTCAAGGAGTGGAAAATTGTCCCAATCAACCGACAAAACCGACAAAACCTCAACCAGTAGAATCGGAATGGAGAATGGTCACTGCAAAAAATTCTAAGAAGCACGGCTGAGTCTGGGGGATGCGCCCTGGAAGTCAAAGTCCTGAAAAAGGAGGTGAAGCCTCTAACCACTGAATTATACCCCTTAATTACCTTTGAGCAGCAACCTGCTGCACACGTGCACTCAGATAAACTGTTCTGACCCAGGAAGTTGACCCTGGGTCCACTTTGTTTTTCTATCTCAGGAAATTGAACTTCAGTTACGTTCTATGAGTTTATGTTTTGTTAAGTTTTTTCTTTTCATTTTTTCTTACTATTCATCACAGTCTGCTTTAACTAACAAATAGCACCATCTTCAACATCGCATTCCGGAATCAGCACTTGTTCAAAACACACGCCGGAGAAACAGCGGTAGGGGCGCTAGAACCCCCCACCTAAGGGATGCAAGTCTCCTCATGAATCTGCTTACGGGACATCCCCTAAATGTGAGTACTCTGACCAAACTTCGACATACCCCCTTCACCACACGAGACACCTTATCTTTGGCCATTGATAGAAACACTCCACCCAAGTTCTTTCTCATGAAGTCTCTACAACATAACATCCTTGGACTGATCTCATGGGGGTGACTTTTCTCTCTGTTAATTCGAAAGGCCTCAACCATCCAGCCAAACGGAAATTTTCCAAACGGAAATTTTGGTTTCACAGGCCCCATTTTCTCTGCTATCATGGCCCTATATACTACCCCGATAGCCCAGATGTATACATCCGGTGTCCTCTCAACCCCATTCCCTATCACCAATGGGACACACCAGGGCTACCCACTTTCACCATTAATATTTAACCTACTGATGGAGCCCTTGGCGTGCCACATTCGTAACCATCCCCACATATCAGGGATTAAGTCGCAGAATTCCTCCCACATAATCAGCCTATTTGCCGATGATGTCATCTTAATGCTCACAGATCTGGAAAAATCCCTGGCTTCGGTACATCATACATTACAAATATTTAGCCAATTATCTTATTATAAGGTGAATGAATCTAAGTCCTATATAATGGGTTTGAATGTGCCCCCTGCTGTACAAAAGAAACTGATAAAAGAGTATCCATACTCGTGGGAGAGTAAAGGAATTAAATACCTTGGCATCACTCTTACTCCCTTAACAGACGATCTATATAAGATAAACTATTTCCCATTCCTAGAAAAACTAAAAATTAAACTCCAAGATCTTGCAAGAACAGAACTCTCTTGGTCAGGCAGATTAGTGGCCTTTAAAATGATTATCTTGCCACAGTTAATTTACCTATTCAGAACCCTCCCGATTCCAGGACCTAACTCCTTTTTTACCAATGCCCAATCAGTAATCAATAAATACCTGTGGCAAGGTAAGAAAGCGAGATGTGCCTTCTCCTGACTGGTTACGACCAGAAGAGTTGGTACTGTGGGAACGGTTGACCTGAAAGACTACTACACAGCCACTATACTAGCTCAACTTAAGGCATGGTTCCCCTCATCAAAGATAAATAGGTGGACAGAACTAGAAAGCTCTCAGATCCATGACCACAGCCTATACCACCTTCTGCTTACAAGCAGATACTGCAATATACAACACAGTTCATTATCTCCCACAGTGTCCGCATCCCTACGAGCTAGGGATACACTTATATCTTTCCCTTTTCAACACACTACCAAATCTATATTGCCTCTACCAATACAGAGTTTAACTGCTGTTATTCCAAACCTAAACATAGGGAGATGGGTCACCAAAGGTATAAATGAAGTTTGGGATCTAATGATAGGGCCTACTCCAAAGACCTTTAGATCACTTCAAATAGAGTATAATCTCACTATCCGTGAATACTATACTTACCTGCAAATTAACCACTTCCTAAGCCCAAATACACTCATAGACATATCTCTACCCTGGAACATATCCCAATTCTACACTAGTTACAATACTAAAATTAAAGGCATATCCATGTTCTACATGATGCTGAATAATAAAGACGTGTTTACCAAAACGAGTGCAATGTCTGCTTGGGTTAGAGAACTAGGGATCGCTTATACCCCTGACCAATGGCAAAAAGCTTTCAGAATATCATATACGGCTACTAAAAGTGTAAACCTATGGGAACTAACCCAAAAAATATCACTAAGATGGTATTTAACCCCATACAAGATTGCTAAATTTGTACCACAATCCTCTGCCCTATGTTGGAGGAAATGTGGCGAGATGGGAACACTATTTCAAATTTTATGGTCATGTCCATCCCTAACTAATTATTGGAAAGAAGTGTTTCAGCTACTCACACAAATCTTAAAGATCAAAATATCCTTATCTCCAGGTCTGGCTCTCTTATTATTATCCATTGAGTCACTCCCTGTAGAAACAAGAACAGTAGCCACTCATATTTTCTTGAGTGCAAGACTAGTATTAACCCGCCGTTGGAAAGACCATATGACTCCTACCATACATGAAGTAATAACGACTACTCACACTCACGCCGAATATGAGCTAATGTTTGCTGCCACGCAGGGCCAGCTCCATAGAGCCAACTTGCGATGGAAGCCATGGACAGATTGGTATGAGAGCTCCACTGGAAAGCGGCACCCTTACTCAGCTACCCACTAAAGATACAAGATATTGATTCTAAAGGTACAATCTATTGATTTACTGTTTTCCTTCACTCTCGCTAAATGTGATGAATATATAGTTAGTTAGTTCTATATCTGTATACACAGAGATTTATCCAACGCACAAGCCCTATACCTATATTTTAACTCTCATATATAGTTCTGTTATATTATGTGCCTTAATGTCTACTGGAATGGTAGATAGCTATCACAAGTCTAAATGGCTATGTGTTTATAAGTTGATCTGTAACAGAGCTATAATCCCTCTGTAGATTGCGACAATACGAACATACTATAACTACACATCTCTGCTGTTAATGTATCAGTAATGTGATTTCATTTGTTATTATATGTCAAAATCAATAAAGAACTATTGAAATGAAAAAATAAATAAATATAATTTTAAAAAAATGAAACAGAAAATAGAAATAAACACTTTCCACACATATACACAAATTACACATAACGTACACATGCACTACACACATTGTAGGTGATGCACATATGTTAGTATGCTGTGGTGCACCAATGGCTTATCCTCACCAGTGGGTGTGTATTATGATGCACATAGCATGAACGGTGATGTGCTTTGCGCACATTCACTGCAGTGTGTTACAATGCATTGCAATGCTTTATTTTTTCTTTTTATTTTTTTTAATTTTTTTTTTACATTATAAAATGTATGGCTGCATAATTCTATCACAGCACACACCAACCCAATACGCACTGCAGATCAGGCATTAACCATAAGGCACAGATTTGAAGCCAGACTTCAGATTTTATTGTAAATTGCCTAATTACAGTTACCTTCAATTTTTACTGCACAAAAAGTGCAAACCTCAAATTGACAAATATTTGTCCTTAATTCACTCACACAGTTTTATGTTTTAAATTTAGGAAGAATTACATTTTTTTTTGTTTGCACTAAAAATAATTTTAGTGTGTTTTTATCACAAATATAATTTTGATAAACATTTGCACAGGAATGATGAGACCTAAAAAAAAATCAGTAGCAACATCTTTTAATTCTTTTAGTCCAATGTTTTCAGAAATTATATAATTTAGGGGGACTTTTACAAACTATAAAAGCTATAAGTGAAAAATGTAAAAAATTGCAAAAATAATCAGGCCACCTGAGGTTAAAGTACACTATATTGTCAAAATATTGGGGCACATGAATTTTAATGGCATCCCAATCTTCGTCCGTCGGGTTCAGTATTGAGCTGGCCCACCCTTTGCAGCTATACCAGCTTTAACTCCTCTGGGAAGCTTGTCCAAAAGGTTTAGGAGTGTGTCTATGGGAATTTTTGACCATTCTTCCAGAAGCAAATTTGTAAGGTCAGACACTGATGTTGGCCGTGAAGGCCTGGCTTGCAGTCTGCGCTCTGATTCATCCTAAAGGTGTTCTTTTGGGTTGAGGTCCAAACTCTATGCAGGCCAGTCAAGTTCCTCCATCCCAAACTCACTCTTTCATACTGTATTGCCAAAAGTATTGGGCCACCCCTCCAAATCATTTGGTGGAGAAGGGATTATGGTGTGGGGTTGTTTTTCAGGGGTTGGGCTTGGCCCTTTAGTTCCAGTGAAGGAAAATCTTAAGGCTTCAGCATACCAAGACATTTTGGACAATTTCATGCTCACAACTTTGTGGGAACAGTTTGGAGATGGTCCCTTCCTGTTCCAACATGACTGTGCACCAGTGCACAAAGCAAGGTCCATAAAGACATGGATGAGCGAGTTTGGGGGCACCAAGAAGAGGAGAATCGGGGCTGCATTATGCAAAACCATTGCACAGAACAGGTAAGCATACCATGTTTGTTATTTTAAAACAATATGTTTACAATCACTTGGAGAGCAGGGCATGGCAGCAAAAAGGTTAAGCCCAAATCCTCCCAGGAGCATTTTTTTTGCATCTAATGGAGTTCCACTAGCTGTCTTGAAAAATTATATTCTGTAAAAGATGTAATTTAGTAAAGTAATCATATTACTAAAAGCTGCTAAATATATACAGTATCTCACAAAAGTGAATACACCCCTCACATTTTTGTAATTATTTTATTACATCTTTTCATGTGACAACACTGAAGAAATGACACTTTGCTATGATGTAAAGTAGTGAGTGTACAGCTTGTATAACAGTGTAAATTTGCTGTCCCCTCAAAATAACTCAACACACAGCCATTAATGTCTAAACCGCTGGCAACAAAAGTGAGTACACCCCTAAGTGAAAATGTCCAAATTGGGCCCAAAGTGTCAATATTTTGTGTGCACTGCCTTAACCCTTTTGGGCATGGAGTTCCCCAGAGCTTCAAAGGTTGCCACTGGAGTCCTCTTCCACTCCTCCATGATGACATCACGGAGCTGGTGAATGTTAGAGACCTTGCACTCTTCCACCTTCCGTTTGAGGATGCCCCACAGATGCTCAATAGGGTTTAGGTCTGGAGACATGCTTGGCCAGTCCATCACCTTTACCCTCAGCTTCTTTAGCAAAGCAGTGGTCGTCTTGGAGGTGTGTTTGAGGGTGTCATCATGTTGGAATACTGCCCTGCGGCCCAGTCTCTGAAGGGAGGGGATCATGCTTTGCTTCAGTATGTCATAGTACATGTTGCCATTCATGGTTCCCTCAATGAAATGTAGCTCCCCAGTGCCGGCAGCACTCGTGCAGCCCCAGACCATGACACTCCCACACCATGCTTGACTATAGGCAATAGACACTTGTCTTTGTACTCCTCACCTGGTTGCTGCCACAGATGCTTTACAACATCTGAACCAAATAAGTTTATCTTGGTCTCATCAGACCACAGGACATGGTTCCAGTAATCCATGTCCTAAGTCTGCTTGTCTTCAGTTTTTTACTTATTGTGCTTTCTTGTGCATCATCTTTAGAAGAGGCTTTCTTCTGAGACGACAGCCATGCAGACCAATTTGATGCAGTGTGTGGCGTATGGTCTAAGCAATGACAGGCTGACCCCCCACCCCTTCAACCTTTGCAGCAATGCTGGCAGCACTCATACGTCTATTTCCCAAAGACAACCTCTGCATATGATATTGAGCACGTGCACTCAACTTCTTTGGTCGACCATGACGAGGCCTGTTCTGAGTAGAACCTGTCCTGTTAAACCGCTGTATGGTCTTGGCCACCATACTGCAGCTCAGTTTCAGGGTCTTGGCCACCTTCTTATAGCCTATGCCATCTTTATATAGAGAAACAATTTTTTTTTTCAGATCCTCAGGAAGTTCATTGCCATGAGGTGCCATGTTGAACTTCCAGTGACCAGTATGAGATAGTGAGAGCGATAAAATTTGCTTGATATATTGTCTCTTCAGATGGTGTTAGTTTTACTCCTAAGTATTTTAATTCCTTTTCTCGTCATATAAATGGGAACTCGTGTTGGAATATCTGCACGTCCCGTTTCCTCACATTGATATTAAGAATTTCTGATTTAGAGGGGTTCATCTCTCCATAGGCTTTTAGTAGCTTCATTAAATTGGGCAGGGTTACTCTAGGTTTGGTGACGTAGAACAGTATATCATTGGCATATGCTGCTAATTTATATATCTGAGCTCTCTCTGATCCCCGCCAACAGTGGTTCCAACGACAGAACAAACAATATGACATTATGCATCTCAAAGGGCATAGATACTGTCCCATTGACCTTTACCCTAGCTGTTGGATAATTATACAGTGCTTCAATCCAGTTGGTCATCTTTGGGCCTACTCCCATTACCTCCAATGTCTTCATAAATCCCCAGTCTACCCTATCAAACCCCTTCTCAACCTCTATTGAGAGTAGTAGCCCTGGGGACCTACTTTTTTTAATTTCCTGTACCAGTAACAGTGTTCTAACCCCATTATCTCTCCCTTCCCTTCCTGGGATAAATCCGGCCTGGTCCGCATGAAGTCGTTCATTACCACTTTCATCCTACTAGCTAATATCTTGGCGAATAGTTTCGTATCTGCGTTTAGCAGCGAGATAGGTCTGTGACTTGAACATAGGGTAGCGTCTTTCCCTTCCTTTGGAATGATGGTAATGACAGCCGCTAGAGCGTCCCTTCTCATCTCCCAACTTGTTCCTATCCCATTCATGTAGGTGCATAGTCTGGGGATTAATATTTCCTTGAACCTCTTATAATAAAATGTTGTCAGCCCATCTGGGCCTGAACTTTTCCCTGAGGCTTTATCTTTTAAGATCTGGCCTATCTCTTCTTCTGTAATAGGTTCTTCTAGGACGCTTAATCTGTCTTCTGGGATTTTATTTAGGCTCACTTCACTCAGAAAGGTTTTCATTTTTTTATCCTCTCCTTTATACGCTCTGGAGTCTCTTTCTGTTTTACTGAGTACAGTTCTCCATAATAGTATACCTGCTATCTCCTTTGTTTGTTTTTTTAATTTTTAGTTTTTTTCTTTTTTTAGTGTTTTGGCCAGGTACTTCCCAGTCTTATTCCCCCCTAGATACCTCTCTTTCTTAATTCTGTTAAAGGTCTTATGGGTTTCCTGTTCTATTAGTTCTTTTAATGCATCCCTTTTTAAGGTGAGTGCATGGTATACTTCTTGCTCTCATTTTTTTATGCTGCTGTTCTAAATCATGGATTGCCTTCATTAGTACTTCCCTTTTTCTTACTCTATCCTTTTTTTCAACTCTCATTGCTATCAGGATTCCTCTTATATAGGCCTTATGGGCCTCCCACAGCATTGCCACTGATACTTCTCCGGTATCATTAGTTTTAAAATAGTGTTCTAACTTTTTTTATCCTATCTTCGCTTCTTTTGCCTGGATTAGCTTCATTTAATCTCCATAAATTTTCCCTATTTTGGGCCCCAATTATCTTCATTTTCATAGTCACTGGGGCATGGTCTGAGAAGGATGTGACTTCTATAGTTACTTCTATAGTACTAATCACTGACTCCAATAGCCTATGTTCAATCGGGAAATAATCAATTTTTGAGTATGTCCCATGTACAGGGGAGTGGAATCTATAGTCTCGTATTTTGGCATGCTGTATCCTCCATATATCTATCAGATGGTTCTGATGCAATTTCTTTTTTAGTATGTTCAGTTGAACCTTCCCAGTCCCCTGTACGCGGGACATACTATCAATCTCCTATCATAATTACTCCACCTTTCTTAAACTCCATTAGTTTCTCCATAACCCCTTTTAAGTATTTTATTGGATTCTTATTTGGGCAATAAGTGTTTGCCAGAGTGCAGTCCACCTCATTTAGTCTTCCCCTCAGGAACAAATAACGCCCTTCAGGGTCCACTAACCTCTCCACTAGGCTAAACCTTACCCCTCTGGCAAAACCAATGGCCACTCCCTTCCCAGTCCATTTTGTTGTGGAGTCTCCGTAAAACCATTTTGGAAAATCCTTTGAGTTTAATTTTATGATTGTTTCATGGGAGATGCAGGAAGGAATGCAGGAAGACCACCTCTACCTCTCAGAGTTGGTTAATTTCTCTTAGTATATTATTTCTTTTTGTATATGTATGTAACCCACGCACATTGTACGTCAGAAAGTTCACTGCTGTCATCTTTGCTCGCTGAGCTCCCTTCTCCTAATCATGTCTTCTTTGCACCTCCCAACTCCTAGGTCAGGGTGGTTATATGCACTTACTGGGGATTTCTGTTTTTAGTGGGGGTTCAGTGAGCCAAGAGGAATCAACAGCTCCACGGCATTCCTGTATTTTATTCTCAGAGGTTCTTCTTCTATCCCCCCTCCCTCCCTGCCACCTTTTGGGGAATTTTGGTCATTCCTTGACCAATGATCCAAGGCATTCCACTCCCTCCTGCCTTGCGATTCTCTCCCCTTGAGGTTGAGCTCTGAGTTACCACTACGGTCTGAGTCGCTACCCCCTATACTTAGAGGTGCCCCCAAGCCCACTCAGCTCCCCAAGTCCTGTTTTTCTTCTTTACATCATTTTATTTTCCTCCTCGCCGCACGTCACTCTCTCTCACTTTTGCATTCCAGCTGATTGGCGGCGCTCCCCGCTCTCACCACCCCACTGCTTGCCACTGCTACTCACAGCCCGTCCTTCACTGTTGTTTCCAAGTGCCTTGAGACCGGCGTGCACCAAGTCGTCCTTCATAGGGTAGTTATCAGGTACAGGGGCACCGGGGGAATGGGGGAGGGGATGCCAGATGGAGCCGGGTTTCTTACTCCGCTGTCCACATACGGGTAGAGGGCTTTCACAAGCTCAGCAGCAGCATCTCCTGACCGGTGCCATCATCAGGCTCTTCCCTTCTGAGCTTGAATTTTAAATAAAGTTTGATACTGTATTTACTTGTGTCATGTTACTGGCTAACCACATTCACTTCATTTAAAGTCCTGAGGTGACTCCTTGTGTTGTGTTTTGTAATGGTTTCCATGGGGGGGGGGGGACTGCAGGTTTGTATGTTCTATGTGTCATAAAGTGAACCTGTGCTTTTCTTGTAGTTCACAAGGAAATGGGTTCTTGAAAATTCCAACGTAAGCATGAGCAGGAAAGTGAAAGGTGTGTATGTGCTGCTGGTAAGGGGTGTAAGTTAACAACTTGCTGACAATGCTATAGCCGAATGACGCCTACAGTGTGGTCATCCAATACTGGGAGGATGTCTATTGACATCCTCCCAGAACCGCACCCCCACGTGCCCACTGCAGTGGACACAGCTGATCACAGATCGGGGTAAAGGGCCAATCACAGCGGCTCTTTGCCACGTGATCACAGCTGATCATGATGTGAACACACTTACCGGTTATCGTAATTCCTTTCTTCACTCTGTCACAGCATGAGGAGAGGAGAGCTGGTAACTGGCAAGTGTGAAAGGGGACATCTACACTGATAATCAGGGCACTGATCATCATTGTCCTGATCATCAGTGCAGCTCCAACAGTGCCCATCAGTGCTGCCTATCAGTGACAATCAGTGGCTATTAGTGCTGCCTATTAGTGCCCATCAGTGCCACCTATCAATGCCCACCAGTGCTGCCCATAAGTGCCCATAAGTACTGCCTATCAATGTCCATCAGTGCCGCATATTAGTGCAGCCTCATCAGTGCCCACCTGTGCTGCCTCATCAGTGCCACCTCATCAGTGCCCATCAGTGCCGCCTATTAGTAGTCATCAATGCAGCCTATCAGTGCCCATCAGTGCTGTCTATTAGTGCCCCTCAGTGCAGCCTCATCAGCGCACATCAGTGAAGGAGAAAAATTACCTATTCACAAAACAGAAAGAAAAATTTTAATTTTACTATATTTTTGGTGTTTTTGCATTTGTTTAAAAAAAACATTGGTGATTAAATACAACCAAACTAAATCTCTATTTTGTGTGAAAAAAATTACAGAAATTTCATATGGGTACAGTGCTGCATGATGGTGCAATTGTCATTCAAAGTGTGACAGAGCTGAAAGCTAAAAATTGGCCTGGGCAGGAAAGGGGTGAAAGTGCCCAGTAGGCAAGTAGTTAAACAAGCATGTCAAAAGACTTTCTTTCTAGTTTATGATAGAGTTGGGAAGATTTAGAACTCCTGTTGGGTTTTAATTGCTATTCAGGGATGTGTTTGAGGGATTTGCCCTGAGTTTCTGTTCTGATGTCAACAAGTCTTCACCGGGTAGGAAGTTAGGATAAATCTACAACAGAAATACAGAGACAAATATAGATTTAAAAGGAGTTATGGCCTTCCCTTACTTTACTAACAAAATGTTAATTTATTTTTGTATATATTGCTGTTTAAGCATTCCCCTCACACCATGTTTGGTAAAGTATAGTCAGCAGGAGAGGAAACATCCCTCTAATAGAGAACCAGATAGCAGTTTAAACCTGGAGTTCTAACCCTTCTCGTCTCAATCCAAACTAAGGAAAAAAGTTTTGGCTGGACATACACTTTAAGTAAACTAATGCTTTAGACTGCATGGGCAAAGCACAGTTTTAATGTAACCTGTTTATGTTTAACCACTTGCCTACAGGGCACTTACACCCCATTCTTGCCCGGCCATTTTTCAGCGCTGTCGCACTTTGAATGACAATTGCGTGTTGATGCTACGTTGTGCCCAGATTAAATTTGTATCATTTTCTTCACACAAATAGAGCTTTCTTTTGGTGGTATTTAATCACTGTTGTTTTTTTTATTTTTTACTAAAAAAAAAAAAGACCCAAAAATTTGAAAAAAAAAATTGTTTTGTTGTTTCTGTCAGTAAATTTTATAAAGTAACTTTTCTCCTTCAGTGATGTGTGCTGATGAGGCGGCACTGATGGGCACTGATAGGTTGAACTGGTGGGCATTGATGAGGTGGGGCACTTATGGGCACTGAGGCACTAATATGCCACACTTATGGGCACTGATAGGTGGCACTGATATGAGCACTGATAGGCAGCACTGATGGACACTGTTAGGTGGCACTGATGAGCACTAAAAGGTGGCACTGATTGGCACTGATAGGCGGCACTTATAGGCAGCAATGGTGGGCACTGATAGGTGGCACGGATAGGCGGTACTGATGGGCACTGATGGGCATTGATGAGTTGCACTGATAGGCAAAACTGATGAGCATTAATGGACAGCAGTAATGGGCATTGATCGGCAGCACTGATAGGCGGGACTGATAGCCAGCATGGACTGGTATCACTAATGGGCACTAATTGGTGGCACTTGTGGGTAGTGGTGGGCACTGATTGCTGGCACTGGTGTGTACTCATCGCTGGCACTTATTTGTGGCACTGGTGTCGCTATTGTAATCAGGGCACTGATGATCAGTGCCCTGATTACATGTGTAGATGTCTCCTGTGAGGAGATGCCCCTGATCCGCTCTCCTCGCCATACACTCTGTCAGTGTGAGGCGAGGAGCGCTGATTACCGGCATTTCCATGTCTACATGTGACCAGCTGTGATTGGACACAGCCAATCAAATGGTTAAAGAGCCACGGACGCATGTCATATGACGGCGTCCCAGAATGAGAGCCGCACAGCCACGCCGTCATTTGACAGTGGTTGGGCGGCAGCTAGAGTGGTTGTAAAAGCAGAAGGTTTTTCTTTTACTTAATGCATTCTATGCATTAGGATACAAACCTTCTGTGTGCAGCAGCCCCTCTCAGCCCCCCTAATACTTATCTGAGCCCATCTCGATCCAATGATGTTGCACGAGAGGCTTGGCTGTCCAGGACTCCCTCTCCTCATTCCTCATTGGCTGAGACAGCAGTTATCATTGGCTCCTGCTGTTATCAATCAAAGTGAGTGAGTTAATGAGGAGAAAGAGGGGGCGGGGCGGGGCCACAGCTCCATGTCTGAATGGACACACACAGAGCAGCAGCTTGGCTCGGGTGCCCCCATAGCAAGCTGCTTGCTGTGGGGGCACTCAGCAAGAGGGAGGGACCAGGAGCCGCCTCAAAGGACCCAAGAAGAGGAGGATCTGGGTAGCTCTGTGCAAAACCACTACACAGAGAGCAGGTAAGTATAACATATTTTTTTAAACAAATATATATATATATATATATATATATATATATATATATAAGAAATTGCTGTATTGTTTTGCTTTTTTTTTATCCATGAACACAAGAAAGGTCATTGCACATGAGCAAGCTGGAGAGAAAATTTATGAGATTTATTAAGTGTGCCTTATTAATATAATGAATTATTGTATCTTGGCAATTCAGAAAAACATGTTCCAGTGTACTGCAGATCACTAGTAGTGCAAATCACTGCACCATCCTGTAGCATCATATGTTCCATTCCAGCAGATACATTTTCTTTCTATTTCATTACACGCTTGTCATATAGATAATGGATAGCAAGGTATTCGAATAAATGAAATTGCTGTATAAAGGAAACTCTAATAATCTCAGCAGAACAGAATTTAAAGGAAACTTGTAGGCTGCCATTGCAGACTGTTGAGATGGTACATTGAAATCATAAAATGCAGCGCTTATCATAAAAAAAGGTATGCAATTAGTCCATTAGCCCAAAAGGGGTATCGGCAAAACACAACAAAAAGTAGATATATAAAGTCCTTCAGCTTTAAATATCTAGATAAAGAATTTAATCCAGGCTGGAGATCGTCACCTCTAACACCACCACACAGAGCCTCTTACGGAAAAGAGTTGACCCCTTGTTACTGGGGGACAAACATGCATGTAATAGATCCTAGGTAACAGCAGGATTCACTCATCTGGTATCACCTGAACAGAATCTCCAAATACTATTATCACAATCTGCCATAAGCTTATACAGGTCCACAGCATGTGTCTCTCAATAAAGCAGATAAAGCCTCCTCATAGCGTATTATGTTTAAACACCATTTAATGATAAATATGTAAAAACACTTACACAATTTTTAATTAAAAACATAATTCACAGTGATCTGTAGAAAGTTTACAACAGATAAAATGGCCGTGCTCCGCTTAGGTACTGGTGCCGTAATGACGTCATATGCCAAGCTCCACTCTACGCATTTAGTCTTGAACAGACATTGTCAGGGTCTGGTACATTGACTTGAAGATTTCAATATGTTTTGATTCACTGACCTTACACAAGTATGCTAATTAAGGGTTCTAACTTTCTTTAGACCAAGGTCAGAGCAAGGTCAATCCAGGAACTAGTATTTTTGGAATTAGTTTAACAATGGAAGATCCTGTAGTGTTGTGAGTGTGGTATGGAATCTTAATTAAGATCTCAGTGTTTATTTTTCAGTGCCTCCAACCTTACGGTAATTTTATTAACTTAGTTCAGAATGTCAGTGCATACCACAATCCTTTCCTGAGTTCATTAATTTATGGGGTTTTCTTACCAAAGTATAAAATATCAACAAAATTAATAAGTAAACAATTTGACTTTATTAATTAATGAGTATATTCATAAAATTTCAAACAGAACTAGATTTTCTGGTGATTGATACTTCACACATACACTATTAAAACATCAAGATAGCAGTGAAATGAAAACTAATATAATTACTCAGGGGAGTCCAAATTGGTATGTTGGAAAAATATGTGCGGTAATTTACGCTTTATATATTCAAGAACGCAATATCTCTTGTCACTCAGGGAAACAGTCCTTCGAATTTCTCTGGCAGGAAGGAATCCAAAGTATGTTTCACAAAATCAACAGAACAATATTGCTAATTTGAAATAATTATTAAACCAACAGAGCTTTAGAAATTATATGGAGCAATAAAACTCTCCCTGGGATCACAGAATTTAAATTGATATAAATATATTTGCCTGAATTCCCTTAAACATGGTTACAATAATGCACAGCCTAGACAATCAATCAATGTCAATACAGAAGCTATAACATATAATCCCTACAATTTTGAGAGAGAAGATGAAATAGAATCTGTATGATCTGTATCTTACTAATCAGCTTAAGAGGGGAAGATGCCCGCCAATATCTAAGCACATCGAGTGGTTCCAGTCACAAGGTCCAGCAAGATGGGGAGTGGTCAAATATCAGCAGACTTCTTGATAACGCGGGTGCATCTGATGTATGGGTCTGTGATCCTTTCCTTAGGGCCCTCACAACCTTTATACCATTTTGGGACAATAAGCTCATAAAGAAGGTTTGGTTCATTCCATTGGTTGGGGAATTTGAATGATTTGCCAGGTACCATAAGTAATATTATCTTCAGCCACTGGGGGGTGTTGGAGGACAAAAAGTGTTTTCTAAACTTATTTTGTTAAAAAGAAGGAATGTGTTTTCTTATTATAATGAGTATTTATCTATATTTTGGGGATATGAATATATGTCTATACTGTTTAGGGATCCCTAGTAATTGGTACATAATATAATCACTGAGTATAAATGTGATTAATTAGAATCACACAAAATGGATATTTATATGAACAACAACATGACTCCTGTATCTCCTATGTAATCTGACCAGATGTGCTACCAGCGCAAAAGTAAAAATATACTAGTTTGCTGCAATCATGTAAGCCTACACAAAAATGGTAGAGTATCAATATAATATAAAAGTGGATTGCGCTAACCTCTGTGTATGATGCCACTGCTGAATTATACAAAAATAGGATATCTATCCTATGTAGCATGCTTTTCTGTATCAATTAATATTGTGTCAAAAATATACTGTCAACTTAGTGTTTACTAGTGACAAAATAATATTCCAAAAAACTGTTTAAAGTACTAGTGCTAAAAAATAAAATATGACAAATATTAAAAAATGTGCATTGTGCCAATATTACTTAGTGACCATCAAATATCACATATCAACATGCATATAAACTACTAGCTGCAAATGTAATCTCCTATGTAAACCTATTTGTCTTGAGACCACACATGTAATATGGGTATTTTCATACAGATGCGGTCACGGTTTCTATGTCTTTACCACCATGATGGGTATCTAAACACAATTTTTCATTTGTACTATATTAAAATATCATATTCCTACTTTTAATATCACGTGTATTTATAATGCAAAATGTACACAGGTTTTCAGTGTTTCTGCACAGCGTCTAAAATGAACTTTGAACATTTTGGACACAATTCCATTATTTACTATTCTGATAGTGGTGTCTTATTTGTCCTGTTGGTGTAAACCTTAACTTCGCATCTTAGTCATTGTCTTTGAGACTATCTGAGCCAACATTGGGGTTGACTTAAGGATATAAATTCACCCTTTGATACAAAAGGGTTTATTTACCCAAGCCTTCCTTGAATTAAAAGTTTTTGTGGCTTCGGTCTGAGCCAACATGAGTTCTTGTTTCTTGCATCCCAGCTTTTCAATGGGTCGTATAAATTAGTCACCTAATTCTGATGGGAGGGGAAGTGTTCTTTTGGAAGTTGACTCAGAACTTAACAGTTTAACCAGTTGTCAACCGGCCCATAGCCAAATGACGGCTGCAGGGCAGTTGGATAACTCTGGGATCACGTCATATGACGTGATCCCAGAAAACAGCTCCCGCGCGCCCCCTGGGGCACGCACACGGGAACATCCGTGACCGCCGGGTCCAGAGGACCCGGCGCATCACGGATCACGGTAAATGGTCAAATGACGGAGCGATCACATGTAAACTGTTCTGTGACATGTGCAGTCACATCCATCCATCCCTCCATGCTCAGCCATCCCCCCCATGCTCAGCAATACCCAGCACTACTCTGCAATACTCTGCAATTCCCTGTGCAAGACTCTGCAATGCTCTGCAATGCCCCGCAATACTCTGCAATGCCCCGCAATACCCCGCAATACTCTGCAATTCCCTGTGCAATACTGTGCAATTCCCTGTGCAATACTCTGCAATACTCTGCAATGCCCCGCAATAATCTGCAATGCCCCGCAATACCCCGCAATACCCTGCAATACTCTGCAATGCCCCGCAATACTCTGCAATACCCCGCAATACTCTGAAATACCCCGCAATACTCTGCAATAACCTGCAATACTCTGCAATACCCCGCAATACTCTGCAATACTCTGCAATGCCCTGCAATACCCCGCAATACTCTGTAATACTCTGCAATGCCCCACAATACTCTGCAATACCCCGCAATACTCTGCAATACCCCGCAATACTCTGCAATACTCTGCAATGCCCTGCAATACTCTGCAATGCCCCGCAATACTCTGCAGTACTCTGCAATACCCTGCAATACTCTGCAATACTCTGCAATACCCTGCAATACCCCGCAATACTCTGCAATACCCCGCAATACTCTGCAATGCCCTGCAATACTCTGCAATAACTCGCAATACTCTACAATACCCCGCCATACCCAGCCATACTCTGCCATACCCAGCCATACTCTGCAATACTCGGTGATACCCAGCCATACTTTGCCATGCTCAGCCATACCCGGCCATGCTCAGCCATACTCTGCCTCTGTATGTGGCCAGGCTGTGGAAGTCTCACACATGTGGTATCGCTGTACTCAGGAGGAGTAGGAGAATCTATTTTGGGGTGTCATTTTTGGTATGTACATGCTATGTGTTAGAAATATTGTATAAATGGACAACTTTGTGTTAAAAAAAAATGTGTTTTAACCCCTTCCCGCCCGCCGGCCGTCATATGACATCCTTGACTTTGTGCGGGGATATCTGAATGATGGGTGCAGCTACAGGCATCATTCAGATATCAGCTTTTTCAGCCGGCGATTCCCTATATCATGACAACAATCATAGCGGATGTTCCACTGCTTGATTGTTCTTACGGGAGGCGAGAGGGGACATCCCCCCCTCCCGCCCCCCCCCAGGTGCTTCTACCGACTCACCGCTACGATCGAAGCCAGGATCTTTTTTTTTTTATTTCAGGCTTCCTAAATGCAGAAGAATATTAGCTGGAAGCTAAGATGATCTTGGATCAATTTAAATTACAACACTCGTGAGTCGTGACCTACAGCTACTTTAATATAAGATGGCAGCTCAATATAACACATCTATTTTCATAACAAAGGGCAACACATTTAGACTAATACTGTATGTTGTAGAGTATGTAATGGACAGTGCAGTGCTGGACATAAATCAAATTAAAAATAGTGTTACACCAATAAAAAAGCAATCGATAATAGTGATTGAGAATCAATAAAGTACCATGGGCAATCAATAACAATAAATAAACAACAATATGTGCCATCAATTGATATGATAATTAAATGTTCATAAGTGTAATAGTAAATGTTCATGTGTTGAAGTGGAGAACAGTCTAAAAATTTGAAGGTGTGCAATTCTGATTCCGTATTCCACAATTTGAGTGCTGCCCACCACCGGGTGATAGAAAAATTGAAGGCATACCAGAAAGCCTGCGACCACCCTTATTCAGGGGGGTCAAAACAGGCTTAGTAGAGATATTGGATGTGTAGATCACAGGGGATGTCCTGCCGGGAATTCAACTGGTGTCCCTCAGACTAACTTCCTGGATGGTCCGTCAGCAACAGCAAAGAGTGCTCCAAAGGATAAGGTCCCAGGAATACCTCATACACCAATCAATTCAACGGGGGTACATCACATAAAAGAAAAAGGACTCCAATAGTGTAGAAGAACCAAGTCCAATTTATTAAAAAACAAAGCAGCTAACACTGCATGAATGCATATAAAATCCTAGCGGGGATAAGAAAAGAAAAAACTCCACTGCCGTTTAAAATCAAGCCACGCATGTGCGATGCGTGATCACGTTGTGACCCTACGGCTGTTTCGTCACAACTGACGTCATCAGGGGTACGCAATCGCGCATGAGCATGCGCCTAATAAAGACGGACGGCACGTAACAAAACATCACCATTGGCTGCCGAAATCAAGGCTAAAATATAATTGGTCATTCAGGACTAAGTTGACAACCCATAAACTGAGCAAGAAAAACCTAATTAATTAACTAGCAGCTGAAAGGTAGTTAAAATGATGAGCATATAACAACTAAGAGAATACTGCTCAGACCTATGCCATCTAGTGGACATTAGAAATAATGCCCAAAGCAAAAATGAGTGTTTACCCAAATGTGCAAATGAGAACAAATGTTCTAAAATGACAGTCAATATGCACAATAATCCAGCAAGGTGTGGAAAGATGTACTATTAATTACACAATCTACTGGATAATGCTCAAAGCAAAAAATAAAAAATAAAGAATTACCCAAATACGTGCAAAAATTATGAAGTAACAATCGATAAACTTAGCAATCCAGCTAGATGTGGAAAGGTGTACTAATAAATCCACCATCCACTGGCAAAAGAATATTGGAAAATTAGATATAGAGAATATAGAAATAAATTTAAAAAAAAGTTAAATTATATATAATGTGATCCCTAAAGTAAAAGGGATACATATATAAGATATGTGATTCCCATAACAATATATCCAACCAAAAGAAAGTATATAATAAAAAGTTGCACATTAGCCGAGGGGGACATCAACTGTTATTGATAAAACAGTTGATGTCCCACTCTATGTTTAGGCCATTGGGGGCATGAGAACCAAGTTTATAGATCCAGTTCATTTCGGATCTAGAAATGGCTCTCCTCCCGTTACTGCCATGCCAATGGGGGACATACTTCTCTATACCTATAAAAGTAGTACCCCTAGGGTCTCTATTGTGTACAAGTTCATAGTGTCTAGAGACACTGTGCTTATCAAAGCCTTGTTTAATATTGGTGATATGCTCACCCAACCTAACATGCAGCATCCTAATGGTGCGTCCCACATATTCCAATCCACATGGACACCTTAGAAGTTATACAACGCATTTTGAGGTGCATGTTATAAGTGATTTGATGGGGTATGTGAGACCGGTGCCGACCGAAGTGAATTCAGTCAATCTCCTATCACGTAGCATATTTATCCTGCAAACCTTGCACCTCCTACATGGAGAAAAGCCCTTAAGGTCCCCAAAAAAGGTAGGGCACGTGGACAGATCCGGAACATTTGGTGCCAGTATGTGTCTAAAACTAGTAGCTCCCCTGAATAAAACACGGGGCTTGTCTGATAACAGAGGTCCAAGGATCCGGTCATTTTTGATGACCGGCCAGTGTTTTCTAATAATTCTTTTGATGGCCCAATGCTGACTGGAATAAGTTGTAAGAAAGGCCAATCCAAAGTCCTCTCTATTTTCGACCTGAGGGGGTCTATCAACCAATAGGTCCTTATGGTCTCTTTTCCCTGTTTCTATGATTAGGGAGTCAAGGGCTGTTCCATCATAGCCCTTACTCAGAAATCTAGATTTCAAAGTAGAGGCCTCCCTGTAGAACTGATCCAAATCGGAACAGTTCCGCCTTAAGCGAAGGAATTGGCCCTTGGGGACAGCGGATAACCAAGAGCGGTGATGGCATGAATCAAGTGGGATAAAGCTATTCCTGTCGGTCGATTTGAAGAAGGTGGAGGTAATGATCCTACTATTATCAATAGTGATGACCAAGTCCAGAAAATGAATCTGGATTGGGCTAGCCTCATAGGTAAGTACTATACCTCTGTCATTGTTGTTGAGAGAGGACAGGTACGTGGCAACAGATTCAGAGTCGCTGTCCCATATAAATAGGATGTCATCTATAAATCTCCTCCACATGACAAGCTGGGGCGGTGTGTCACATAGAACCACATCCTCCTCCCATTTTGCCATAAAGAAGTTGGCCATACTGGGAGCGAATTTAGCTCCCATGGCCACCCCCTTTATTTGCAGATAATGTACGCCATTATGCCAGAAATGGTTATGCTCCATCGAGAAGTCCAATAGCTCCATCACAAATTACATTGTGTGGTGGGGATATTGGAGTCACGATAGAGGAAATGTCACACCGCATCATGCCCCAACTGATGAGAGATTGAAGTATAGAGTGATGCGACATCGGCCATCACCAGAGTATATGTGGCCTTTCATTCAATTTCGCCCAGTAAGTTAACAACGTGTTTAGTGTCCTTAAGGAAAGAAGGTGTGCCCATCACCAGTGGTTGTAGATAAAAATCAATATATTTACCCGCACGTGAGGTAATGGAATCTATACCACTGATGATGGGCCTGCCCGGAGGATTAACCAAAGCCTTATGTATTTTCGGTTTAATATATACATAACCGGCAAACGAGGGGCTAGAGGGACCAAATACTCCTTCTCTTTTTTATTGAGAATCCCCATACTGTATCCCTTGTCAATCAGGGCCCTCATCTCCCGCTTGTACCCGGTTGTTGGGTCTGACAGTAAAGGTGAATAAGTGTCAGTGTCAGATAGGTACCTTGACATTTCATTGTTATAGGCATCTTTATCCAAAACCACAATAGCCCCGCCTTTATCAGCGGGGCGTATGATGATGTCCTTCCTATTACATAAAGAATCTATTCCGATTCTAATGTTATGTTGAGATTGCACCGATCTCACTCTCAGATTGGTCAGGTCATTTAGCACCAAATCTCGAAAGATACTGATGTAGGGAGCCGAATTGCCAGGAGGGTTGAAAAGCGAGGCATTGAACAGCCCCGAATGCACCACCACAGATGCCTCCCTGATCAATTGTCTCAATGGATTATTCAAAATATATCTTTTAATGTTAAGTTTACGTGTATATTTTTGTACGTCAATAAATGTATGAAATTTGTCCAGGTTTCAAGGTGGGACAAACTTCAGACCCTTATTGAGAGTTAAGAGTTCTTCCTTTGAAAGTTCCTTGGCGCTCAGATTTATGATGCCATCAACATCTACAATCTCCTCCTTTTTGGGGTGAAGTTTCCTCCCCTCTCTGCACCCTCTCTTGCGTCTCCATTTCGCTTGTTTCTTCCCCTTTCCGGCCAGCTGAAAATCCCGCCTAAAACGGTTTTCACCTGTGTGCTGGCTTTGAAGTGGGCAGGGAGTATTGTGGTTTCCACTCAAATCAGATACACCCTCATCAGTGGCGTTCATCAGAGGGGAAAATCAATTTCTGATGTTAATGCTGGCCTCATGTTGAACCCTTTCATCATTGCCAACTCGACGATCGTGCACTGTCCTAAGGTTCTGTTGGTTATGATAATGGTAACTAGGGATGAGCTTCGTGTTCGAGTCGAACCCATGTTCGACTCGAACATCGGCTGTTCGATCATTCGTCGAATTGCGAACGATATGGGCCGTTCGCGCCAAATTCGTGTGGCGCGTCACGGCCCATAATTCACTGCGGCATCGCAGTGCATTGCTGGCTGATGATTGGCCAAGCATGCACTATGACCCGCATGCTTGGCCAATCACAGCGCCGCCTGAACAGAGAGCCGTAATTGGCCAAAGCCAAGAAAATTACTGGTGTTCTTTTGATCCTATTAGTACCACAGTCAGGCAGCTAGACTATTTACAGTTAGTGCAGTGCGTCCTGCTCACAGTGTTCAGCTAAACCTACAAAAGTTAGTGGGGTTCGTCCTGCTCAGTGTTCAGCTAAACCTTCAAGTTAGTGCGGTGCGTCCTGCTCACAGTGTTCAGCTAGATCCGTTCCTGTTATCTTCTTACTGACAGGCAGGCTTGTCTTGTTACAGTATATACAGCTACCTGAAGAAAATGAATGGTGTTCTTTTGATCCTATTAGTACCACAGTCAGGCAGCTAGACTATTTACAGTTAGTGCAGTGCGTCCTGCTCACAGTGTTCAGCTAAACCTACAAGTTAGTGGGGTGCGTCCTGCTCACAGTGTTCAGCTAAACCTACAAGTTAGTGTGGTGCCTCCACCTCACAGTGTTCAGCTAAACCTACAAGTTAGTGCAGTGCGTCCTGCTCACAGTGTTCAGCTAGATCCGTTCCTGTTATCTTCTTACTGACAGGCAGGCTTGTCTTGTTACAGTATATACAGCTACCTGAAGAAAATTAATGGTGTTCTTTTGATCCTATTAGTACCACAGTCAGGCAGCTAGACTATTTACAGTTAGTGCAGTGCGTCCTGCTCACAGTGTTCAGCTAAACCTACAAGTTAGTGGGGTGCGTCCTGCTCACAGTGTTCAGCTAAACCTACAAGTTAGTGGGGTGCGTCCTGCTCACAGTGTTCAGCTAAACCTACAAGTTAGTGTGGTGCGTCCACCTCACAGTGTTCAGCTAAACCTACAAGTTAGTGTGGTGCGTCCACCTCACAGTGTTCAGCTAAACCTACAAGTTAGTGGGGTGCGTCCTGCTCACAGTGTTCAGCTAAACCTACAAGTTAGTGGGGTGTGTCCACCTCACAGTGTTCAGCTAAAGCTACCTGTAGAAGGTTAGTGGTGTTCTCATACTACAGGCAGGCAGTTGATTTTGCTAGCTGCAATATCAGTACATATATATATATATATATATATCCCAGCTTAGTGCAGCTACAGGCCATTAGTATGTCTGGAAGGCCAAGAAGGAGAGGCGGACAGTCACAAGCCAATAAGAGAGGGCAAGCAGGCTCTGTGTCTAGCGCTGGTCATGGAGACGGTGCATCCTCATCAGCATGTGGCCGTGGGACACGCTTGGGCTTTTTTTCGGCAGCTGGCCGTGTTGAGCCACAACATGCGGAAGACTTGGTCGAGTGGATGACCAAGCCGTCCTCATCCTCCTCATCCTTTCTCACCCATGCCGAAGGTACTTTGTCTGGCAAAGCAGCGGCCTCTTCCCTCGGCTCAATGTCATCAGTGACTCCTTCCCTAGCCCCACCATGTCCTCCTGAGGAGTCCCTCGAACTGTTTGACCACAGTGTTGGGCACATGCTCCAGGAGGATGCCCAGCATTTGGAAGGCTCTGATGATGATACTGAGCTCGATGAAGGCAGTAACATGAGCGCAGACAGAGGGGGTGCCCAAGAAGGACAGCAATCTGGCAGTCATGCTCCCCCTGCTGCAGCATACTGCCAGGCTTGCTCCAGTGATGAGGAGGGAGGGGATGATGAGGTCACTGACTCAACGTGGGTGCCTGATAGGAGAGAGGAGGAGGAGGCGGCACATCACCAACGAGGCAGGATGCCCTCCAGGGGCCAGCCTAAGGGCAGCACATTGACTGCATCACACCCCAAAGCTCCACATGTGCAGGGCGCTGCAGTCTCTGCGCGTTATTCAAAAAATTCTTTGGTGTGGGCCTTTTTTGAGACGAGTGCATCAGATCGCACCGCTGCTATTTGCAACATATGTCTCAAGCGTATCTCGCGTGGCCAAAACATCTCCCGCTTGGGTACCACATGCTTGACCAGACATATGTTGACCTGCCATGCAGTTCGTTGGCAAGCGTATCTAAAAGACCCACACCAAAGAACAAAGAGGACCTCTCCTTGCTCCTCATCAGCTGAGATCTCCAACCCCACTATACCTTCAGTCCTCTCTGAGACCTGCACTGAGAGGAATGAAGATGTAGAATTAGGTGTGTCACAGCCAAGTACTTGTGGGCAATCTGCTTTTGGTACACCGACGTCAGATTGTACCAGGCAAATTTCCCTGCCCCAGCTGCTGCACCGCCGAAAGAAGTTTGCTCCCAGCCATCCACATGCGCAGCGGTTGAATGCTAGCTTGGCAAAATTGCTAGCACTTCAACTGCTGCCTTTTCAGTTGGTAGACTCTTCCCCCTTCAGTGAGTTTGTGGAATGTGCGGTTCCTCAGTGGCAGGTAACTAAACGCCACTTTTTCTCACGGAAGGCGATTCCGGCTCTCTACCGGCATGTGGAAGGCAATGTCCATGCCTCGCTGGACAGAGCGGTCAGCGGTAAGGTGCATATTACCGCTGACTCATGGTCCAGCAGGCATGGACAGGGACGTTACTTAAGTTTCACGGCGCATTGGGTGACTCTGCTGGCAGCTGGGAAGGATGCAGGACAAGGTGCAGTAGTGTTGGAGGTTGTTCCGCCACCACGCCTCCAAAATGATGGACTTCCAAAAGGAGTTTCACTTGCCCAAGAACCGCCTAATCTGTGACATGCCCACCAGGTGGAACTCAACGTTGGCCATGCTGCAGCGGCTGCACATGCAGCAGAGGGCCATCAATTAGTACCTGCGTGACTATGGCACCAGGACAGGGTCAGGGGAGCTTGGTTTTTTTCCCCACGCCAGTGGGCCATGATCAGGGATGCATGCACTGTCCTGTCACCATTTGAGGAGGCCACGAGGATGGTGAGCAGTGACAGTGCATGCATCAGTGACACTGTCCCCTTTGTCCACCTGTTGGAGCACACGCTGCGTGGAATAATGGACAGGGCACTTGAGGCAGAACAGAGGCAGGAAGAGGAGGACTTCCTTAGCTCTCAAGGCCCCCTTTATCCAGACAGTGTTTCTGCATGCCCGCCGATCACACAGGAAGAGGACGAGGAGGAGGAGGAGGAGGAGGAGGAGGAGGAAGATTGTGTCAGTATGGAGGTGGAGCCTGGCACTCAGCATCAGCAGCAGTCTTTAAGGGATCAGTCCCAAGAAACACATGGACTTGTACGTGGCTGGGAGGAGGTGGCTGCGGACCATGTCGTCCTTAGTGACCCAGAGGACTCCGGACCGAATGCCTCAGCAAACCTACGCTGCATGGCCTCCCTGATCCTGCAAAGCCTGCGTAAGGATCCTCGTATTCGTGGTATCAAGGAGAAGGACCAATACTGACTGGCAACCCTCCTTGATCCACGTTACAAGGGTAAGGTTGCGGACCTTATCTTGCCATTGCAGAGGGAGCAGAGGATGAAACATCTTCGGGAGGCCTTGCAGAAAGGTCTGTGCAACGCGTTCCCAGAAACTGGGAGGTTACAAACTCCTGTTTCTGGACAACGTGTTGCTGAGGCTTCGGTCAGTCAAAGAAGGAGCGGTGGAGAAGGTGGCCGTCTGACCGATGCGTTCAGACAATTTTTTGGTCCGCAGCCCCAAGGTATGATCGGTTCCAGCAACCATCGCCAGCGTCTGTTTTACATGGTGCAGGAATACCTAGGGGCAAGATCAGACTTGGACACCTTTCCCACCGAAAATCCTTTGGGTTACTGGGTCTTGAGGATGGATCACTGGCCAGAGCTTGCACAGTATGCAATTGAGCTACTGGCCTGTCCTGCATCCAGCGTTCTTTCGGAAAGCACATTCAGTGCTGCTGGAGGCTTTGTAACCGATCACAGGGTGCGTCTGTCCACCGACTCGGTCGATCGACTGACCTTCATAAAAATGAATCAGTCTTGGATCACCACCAGCTACCAAGCACCTGATGCTGATGTAACCGAATAATTTTTTTTTAAATCTCAGATCACTTCAAAGACTGCCTATGCTGATGCTGAGTGACTATCCCTGAATAATTATCCTCTTCCTCCTCAATCATCACGCTGATAGCTTGAAAGAACATTTTTGGTTCTGGGCGCCACCACCAATGCCTAAGGCACAATTTTTCAGCCCCTGTTTAACAGGGGCATGTGATTACAATTTTTGATGCAATACTTTGCGGCAGGGCTCGTTCCTGCGTTCCAACTAGAGTGTCTGTGAGGGGTTGCAGTGTTGTAGCACCAGCACCAGTGCCTAAGGCCCAATTTTTCTGCCCCTGTTTAACAGGGGCGTGTAATTACAATTTTTGATGCAATACTTTGCAGCAGAGCTCGTTCCTGCGTTCCAACTAGAGTGTCTGTGAGGGGTTGCAGTGTTGTGGCACCAGCACCACCACCACCACCACCACCAAAGGCCCAATTTTTCTGCCCCTGTTCAACAGGGGCATTAATTACAATTCTTGATCTAATATTTCACAGCAGGGCCCATTTCTGCACCCACCAAGAGCGAGTGAGGACTTACAGTGTTGTGGCACCAGCACCACCACCACCACCTCCAAAGGCCCAGTTTTTCTGCCCCTGTTCAACAGGGGCATGTAATTACAATTCTTGATCTAATATTTCACAGCAGGGCCCTGTGAGGGCTTACGTTGTTGTGGGCACAACAACACCTAAGGGCCAAATTTATGCTGAGTATATAGGGCAGGCCCCTACTTTCAAACATCTAACTTACAAATGACTCCTACTTGCAAACGGAAGGAGACAACAGGAAGTGAGATGAAATCTACCCCTAGGAAGGGAAATTCTCTCCTGTAAGAGTTAATATGGGAAAAACATTTCTCCTTTCCACTGATGCTTTCCAATCCTTGTTCCACAAAAAAACCCAAATTTTTAAAAAAACATTTGTCATTGGGACAAAAAGTGAGGTGAAATCTTCTAAAGAGGAGGAAAGACAGCAAAACAAATGTCACAGGGGTGATAACCCTTCCCTATGTTTTCCAAAAAGCTTAAAAAAGATTTTTTGGCTGGAGCTAAACACGTTAAAAATGTACGCGTTCAAAATGACAAACAAATTCTACTTAACAACAAACCTACAGTCCCTGTCTTGTTTGCACCGCCTGTATACTGCTGTTCAGAGTATATAGAGCCTTGTGGCCCCACACCTTTCCTTATTTTAATTTGGGTGCGGGGTTCCCCTTAATATCCATACAAGACCCAAAGGGCCTGGTAATAGACTGGGGGGTACCCATGCCGTTTGTCTCACTGATTTTCATCCATATTGCCAGGACCCGACATTACATTAAACCCGCAAGCAGTTTTAAATGAGATTTTTTCCTTTAAAAATGACATTTGGTGCAGGGACTGTTCTAAACACGGGAAACACGCGCCACTTTACAGGCATACTATAGACACCCCCAGGTACGATATTTAAAGGAATATTTCACTTTTTTTTTTTACTTTAACCATCATTAAAATCACTGCTCCCGAAAAAACGGCCATTTTCAAAAGTTTTTTTTGCATTGATACATGTCCCCTGGGGTAGGACCCGGGTCCCCAAATCCTTTTTAGGACAATACCATGCAAATTAGCCTTTAAAATGAGCACTTTTGATTTCGAACGTTCGAGTCCCATAGACGTCAATGGGGTTCTAACGTTCGTGCGAATTTTCGGTCAGTTCGCAGGTTCTGGTGCGAACCGAACCGGGGGGTGTTCGGCTCATCCCTAATGGTAACCACCATTATGCCTCTGATAATTATCTCGACCACCCTGCTGTCTCCATGGTGGAGGTGAGTAGTAGTATGGTCGAGAGAGGGAGTTCCCACCACCTCTCCTACCTCTTACTTGGTTGGAGTGTCGTTGAGGTGCCCTCCCTCTAGAGGGATGAGGAGAGGTATGATGCAAATCTAATGCATCAGACCGAGTATCCCCTCGCACATCCTGGGTAACAGGCATATGTTGTGGACCCTGAATGGTAGTGGTGGTGGAAGGATCAATAGGAGGAGGAATCTGCCACTTGAAGACTAAGTTGTCCTTATAGTCTTTAGCATCCCTATTGTATTTCCTCCTTTTCTTAGCTTTTGCTCAATTTCTTCCTTGATCAGTAAGGTTTTTAAAACCTCAGATCTGCGAATATACTCCTGATCATCCTTGAAAGGGGTGAGTTTGGTTCTAATGCCATTGATTTCTAAATCCAACATAGTTAGCCTACGCTTCTTTTTGGCTACCAAAAATTGCAAAAAACCAACCCCCGCCTCATTAAAATACTTGAACCATTCAGCGAGTTCATTATCGTCTTTCTGGGGGTTGACCTCCCATCTCAGGCTCCTAGGGACCATGTTTTCCTTTATATATTCCTCCAAATATGCAATGTCCCATCTCAAGTGTACTTCAGTGATGGTGAGATTTTTTTAATCTGAGGAAACTTCCTGCAAGATCATCCCTTGCATCATCTCTACCATCAAAAACTCCTGTGGTGTCCAAGACTACCTGGGATCTATATTCAAAAATATCCATTATGGACACACCAGCTGCAAAAACTAAATATCAAAAATACAAACACAATATAAAACAAAAGAATTGCGCTAGGTGCATAAACAGTGAAAAAATGGATTTAACAACAAAAAAACGTGACGGGAGTCCTGCTGCTGAACACTATAACCCCAATATAAGGGCACGAAAGGTATATATGTAATGGACAGTGCAGCGCTGGACATAAATCAAATTAAAAATAGTGTTACACCAATAAAAAAGCAATCGATAATAGTGATTGAGAATCAATAAAGTACCATGGGCAATCAATAACAATAACTAAACAACAATATGTGCCATCAATTGATATGATAATTAAATGTTCATAAGTGTAATAGTAAATGTTCATGTGTTGAAGTGGAGAACAGTCTAAAAATTTGAAGGTGTGCAATTCTGATTCCGTATTCCACAATTTGAGTGCTGCCCACCACCGGGTTATAGAAAAATTGAAGGCTTACCAGAAAGCCTGCGACCGCCCTTATTTAGGGGGGGTCAAAACAGGCTTAGTAGAGATATGGGATGTGTAGATCACTGAGGATGTCCCTCAGACTCACTTCCTGGAAGGTCCGTCAGCAACAGCAAAGATCGCTCCAAAAGGATAAGGTCCCAGGAATACCTCATACACCAATCAATTCAATGGGGGTACATCACATAAAAGAAAAAGGACTCCAATAGTGTAGAAGATCCAAGTCCAATTTATTAAAAAACAAAGCAGCCAACACTGCATGAATGCATATAAAATCCTAGCCGCGCATGCACGATGCGTGTTCACGTTGTGACCCTATGGCCGTTTCGTCATAACTGACATCATCAGGGGTACGCAATCGCGCATGCGCCTTATAAAGCCGGACGGCACGTAACAAAACATCACCATTGGCTGCCGAAATAAAGGCTAAAATATAATTGGTCATTCAGGACTAAGTTCCCAACCCATAAACTGAGCAAGGAAAACCTAATTAATTAATTAGCAGCTGAAAGGTAGTTAAAATGATGAGCATATAACAACTAAGAGAATACTGCTCAGACCTATGCCATCTAGTGGACATTAGAAATAATGCCCAAAACAAAAATGAATGTTTACCCAAATGTGCAAATGAGAACAAATGTTCTAAAATGACAGTCAATATGCACAATAATCCAGCTTTGATAAGCACAGTGTCTCTAGACACTATGACCTTGTACACAATAGAGACCCTAGGGGTACTACTTTTATTGGTATAGAGAAGTATGTCCCCCATTGGCGTGGCAGTAACGGGAGGAGAGCCATTTCTAGATCTGAAACGAACTGGATCTATAAACTTGGTTCTCATGCCCCCAATAGCTTAAACATAGAGTGGGACATCAACTGTTTTATCAATAACAGTTGATGTCCCCCTCGGCTAATGTGCAACTTTTTATTATATACTTTCTTTTGGTTGGATATATTGTTATGGGAATCACATATCTTATATATGTATCCCTTTTACTTTAGGGATCACATTATATATAATTTAATTTTTTTTTAAATGTATTTCTATATTCTCTATATCTACTTTTCCAATATTCTTTTGCCGGTGGATTTATTAGTACACCTTTCCACATCTAGCTGGATTGCTAAGTTTATCGATTGTTACTTCATAATTTTTGCACGTATTTGGGTAATTCTTTATTTTTTATTTTTTATTTTTTGCTTTGAGCATTATCCAGTAGATTGTGGAATTAATAGTACATCTTTCCACACCTTGCTGGATTATTGTGCATATTGACTGTCATTTTAGAACATTTGTTCTCATTTGCACATTTGGGTAAACACTCATTTTTGCTTTGGGCAGTATTTCTAATGTCCACTATCTGGCATAGGTCTGAGCAGTATTCTCTTAGTTGTTATATGAATAAAAAAGAAGATTGAAGCTCTTCACTGTGTGATCAGTGCAAAAATAAATAAATAAATAAGTGTGTAACCCACACAAAATCCGGCTACTGTGCAATGAGAATGCAACTAAAATAAGTGACCACACGTGTTAAAACTAATAAATACCTATGTCCCAGTATAAATAGTTATAAATATAAATATAGTGAAATGTCAAACCAGATGATTTAGCCAAAAATAAATAATGATTGTTACCAATGATTACAAAATAGACACACTAATGATATAATATACATGTGTGAAAAAACAAGACAACCAATTCAAATGGAGGGTAAAATGTAGTCCCAGTGTTAAAAGTTCTAAAGTTCTAAAATTGCTTAATTGGAGTACTCGCTTGTTAATCCTGAACGATGGTATCATTCAGCTCCAACCTCATAAGATGTGGTTTTTAGCGCCAGCAATCATATGTAAAGCATATAAAGAAAGAAATTTCATTGCGCAATGCTCTGAAGATATAGTACACCAGCAAACATGCTATGAGATCCACTCACGTGCGCCCCATATTAGGAAAGGCATATGCAGATGTAGTTAGCAGTCAGCCACCAAGGACGAGAGCAGGATCGCTGCAGTACACATCCACACTGACAGACTGCACAGTGCGTCCTAAGCTCCTCCCACGCATTGCGTCACCGTCACGTGACTTTCTCAAGGATCCTCAAGGACCGTCCAGGAAGTGAGTCTGAGGGACACCAGTTGAATTCCCAGCAGGACATCCTCTGTTTATCTACACATCCCATATCTCTACTAAGCCTGTTTTGACCCCCCTGAATAAGGGTGGTCGCAGGCTTTCTGGTAAGCCTTCAATTTTTCTATCACCCGGTGGTGGGCAGCACTCAAATTGTGGAATACGGAATCAGAATCGCACACCTTCAAATTTTTGGACTGTTCTCCACTTCAACACATGAACATTTACTATTACACTTATGAACATTTAATTATCATATCAATTGATGGCACATATTGTTGTTTAGTTATTGTTATTGATTGCCCATGGTACTTTATTGATTCTCAATCACTATTATTGATTGCTTTTTTATTGGTGTAACACTATTTTTAATTTGATTTATGTCCAGCGCTGCACTGTCCATTACATATATACCTTTCGTGCCCTTATATCGGGGTTATAGTGTTCAGCAGCAGGACTCCCGTCACGTTTTTTTGTTGTTAAATCCATTTTTTCACTGTTTATGCACCTAGCACAATTCTTTTGTTTTATATTATGTTGTAGAGTATTGAAACATGATGAAGGACGCTTTATCTGTAAATTACTCTGCTATAGCTTAGCTGGACATTGAACTAGTAAGGGTGATTCAGGAACTAAAGATTTTTCAGATCACTCTCTAGGAAATTATTTGTGGTTCAAACCTGATGCAGGGTTTATCTTTCTACCATCTAAAACACTGGTTCTCCGGCGTGCTCTGCCAATAATGACCTCACTGTATGAACATAGGTCAAATAATGATCCATGGCTACTAATGTTGCATTATATTATAAACAAGTGTATGGTGCTATATTTATTTGTTTGGAACTGTACTAGTCTTTATAACATGGGGAGAGCCTGTGTATGGATCTATATCAGTAAAAGGACCTATAAGTGTCCAGTTCAAGTAAATCTGTAGGGCCATATTCTATCTTCATGGTTTCAGGAAATTATGTCCATATAGGGACAAATAGGAATACGTGTGATTTCAAACCCATGTTGTGAATTTTGCAAGTGTTTAGCTGCAGCAAATCCTGAAACTTTCTGGAATAAAATAATTTCCTTTTCCAAAACTGAAACATTAATGTATTCATTTGCAATAATGATGCAGATGGGAGGAAACATACAGTATATTTGAAAGCCTCTGTGCCAATTCTATCAACTGACCTTTATACTTTAATCTGTGGCATCAATATAAATTTGCATCGTAATGCATATGAATGGGCCATATTAGTTCCCATGAAGATATTTTTTATTTTTTGTCATATTTTGTTTATGACATATAATGTTTCATTTCTCATATATTTTTTATTGTATGCATAAGTTCTAAGATAGAGATTTTGTTTTTGATACAAGAGTATATTGGAATATTTCATGTAGGTTGGTCAGACAGTGGGATGATTTTCATGTGTTTTATATAATAAAGATTGTTTGTTTTTACACTTTACATGGCTTTAGATAAATATCATAGGTAGTGTAATTTACACATAGATACACGTATGAGTATTATTTTTTTTGTAAATCTATGGTAGTCCTCATAGAGTGGAACCTTGGAGGAGTTCTTGGATTTGTAACTTTACCTAGAATAATTTCAGACCCAAAACTTTAAATATCAAAATTTCCCATGTTTTTTTAATAGCTGCCAGATGGGGAAATTGAATATGTTATTATTAAATTTGGTTCACAATATCCAAGGCTTTCTTTCTCAGAAAATAGGCGCAGGAACTTAACCATGACCCTCCAAAACCCCCTTCCCACACACACACAACCGCATCAAATGATGTGGTCAAATTTCACTTACAGTGGAAAGGTCTTCAAGGTGCATTAAATACCAGGAGTGCATTGTGTACAGAGTGCTGAGTTGGGGGGGGGGGGTGTTACATACAGAGTGCAGAGTTCAGTGGTGTGCTACGTGCAGAGTTTGGGGGTGTGCTACATACATTGTGCAGAGTTAGGGGGTGCTCTGCATACAGAGTGCAGAGTTCAGGGGTGAACTTTGCCTTCTTCCACAGCTGTTTACCTCTGCATCCCCAATCCACATCTCACTTTCACCCTTCTTCAGCTCTGGCCTCTGCATGCAGCCCCCTTCCACTGCCCCATCTTCTCCTTCACTCCTTAGAAGCTCCACCATCTTCCACATGTCTTACTTGTGTTGCTGTATTATGCTGAAGCACCCAGCCAGCTCTAGTACTTCCCCACACACTGTAGGTGGCTCTGCCTCTATCACTTGCAGGAAGATTATCCATTATGGGTTTTGGAAGCTACAATGCACCCTGGGCACCTTCATATCCCTTGTCCCCATCCTGCACTATGTGGGAGCTGCTCAGGAGATCAGATCTGTGGGGGCTGTTGGGAGATAAGCTGTCACTGATAAACACAGAAGCCAGACTTTTGTGTTTATAAGTGATAGTGGTAAGAAGGGAGCAGAAGGCCTGAGCCAGAGGAGGTGGAACTGAGTTCCACCAAGTTCCAGCTGAAAAAAAGCCCTGATAATATCTAACAATGAATTATAAGCCTGGTCACCTTAGCTGACTTCTTACCAAAAGAATGTCATTACAAACTGACCAAGTCTTTAAAGGTAATGTTGCTTTCAAGGGGGTTGGTCATTTCCTTAAACACTTGTCCTATATACCACAGCCAAAACTTGTAATAAAGTGTTGCTGTGATACACAATACACACAATATCCTAAAAAGTTATAATTAGTGAAACTTTACATAAAAGTAATCAAATTGTGCAAAAAAAGTCCACAACTCAATTGACAGTCCTCCAAAGATATCCCTTCCTTCCCTCCCTGTTTTTGTTTACACAATGGGAGCACTCTATTTATGTATATTCTGTTGAAAGCAATGCACTATGGCCACATGAATACTTAAAATACTTAAAGGCATCGCACCCCAAAACCCCTGTAGGCATTGATTATTACAACAAGGGAGTTCCCTGTGGATGGAGGTTGAAGTGATCCTTGCTCTAAGAGCTAGGATTTTGGAGGATTTGATTAATATATACTTTATTTTTCCATGAAGCATTTTTAATCCTTTAAGTACCTTATACCTGCAGTGCTGTTGTGTGGTTACATAATCTTTCCCTGTTCTTTGGTTTCTACAGGGAAAAATCTTTGGGAGGGGCTTCTATTACTCTGCTGATGTATGCTCTATACATTATGAGTCTGTGTCTGACCAGCCCTGATTGGTGCTGTGCCAGTCACCTGACTGAAAAAAAAAACTGTTTCAGAAGAGCAATTTAAATTTAATTATAAACATATAAAAAAACTGTGTTATATCTCCATATAAACCTTTACTGAGCATCAAATGTGTATTTTGTATGCATTAACATTGTATGAGTGTAGTCAAAGATAATGGACACTAGCCTTTATTTTGTTCAGACTGCATCTGCATCCAAGGTTCTTTTTTACTTTACAGATATTAGTAATTAAATCGGATATGTTTAATGCAGATTTGTATTAAAACTAAGCTTTTTGAGAGTTTCATAGTGAATGTAATCAATTAGCATACTATATTTTATCCCCATAGTATTTAGCAATACGAGGACATATAGGAGGCGGGAGGGAGGGAGGAGAGTGTAATTTACCACTGTGTATATGTCCACATGTGTGGCTCTATAGTGATGTGGGCAGCACAAATAAGAAAAAGGAGGAAATTAAGAGCTTAGAAGGGAACTGAAATAAAAGCATGCTCAGCAGATGACACCAACTGGTCTACAGAATCTCTGGTTGCACTGGGGACAGAGAGAAGATGGAAAGGACAGCTGAAGGCAGGATCAACTAGGTATATTTTACTCTACACAAAGTGAATGCTTTAGTAGCTTTGTGAGTATGCACACTCTGTTATTTAGCATGTAATGAGAGTTTTATTTATAGTCTGGATTTACTGACACTTTAATCTTTGCCTTATTGATTCAAACATGTCTCATGAGCTTTATCAGGTATATTAGGTTGACGAATCTGTTTCATTTCAGCCTAAGTATTTCTCAGCACTTTCTCCATCTAGATGAGTAGGTGTAACATTAGCTAAGATGGATGTTTTTCATTGATGAAGAAGTGTAGATGGGAAACTTTACATTCTCTGAGAATTTCTGTTGGAATGAGGATTTTTAGAACTGGAAAGAACTAATTGAATCTCCCACTGAGATAAAAATCTTCACATTTGTCTGCTGGAAAAAGGCTGTTTCAAACAATCTCTCTTGGAATATCATGTGTAGCAAATACAAATATAAGCTTGACAAAGATTGTGTGAGAGGTTTCTATTCCGTTGAAAAGTGTTGGAGTTTTGCAAATATTATATAACAAAAAATGTATGCTGTAATGTCCATGGCTGGTTTATATCATAGAACTTCAGGTATATCATGACAGGATGTGTTTAGTGGTCAGATCTGCTTTCTTAACAAACTACTGTTAATGTCCCTGAATATACCAGGTCAACATATTATCCTACTTGACCTTGGTTTGGAATTATGAATGCCCTGAGGAGCTGTATTCAGTTTGTTAGCATGTCATAGCTCCAGTATTTTGAGATAACAAGGCTGTCACTTGACATGAGTGAGTCATTGGCAGCTGATTGCAACTGATGCAATTGATAGATTCCTGTAATCTGGGAGCCCTTTTTTTTTGTTTTTCACATAGACCACCCTTTCTCATGCTGCTACAAAACTGCTGTCAAGCTGATTACCTTTAAGATCTTTTCTTAACAGTTGTTAACAACTTTTTATTTAATATATAATATTAATGCTTTCCTCCATATTTACATGTTGCTTTTTGAACTGAACTATTTCTAATTATTTCTATGTCCATGCAGTGCATTACAGATCACCATAGTATGCTCTAAGATCATATAGTATATTTACACCATCCCGTAACTCCATGTACTGCATTAGAAAAATAATTACTTGTTGTTAGTAGTCTCTATTCACAGGCATTTTGCTTTTTATAGTGGAGTTCCTCCTGAAAAAAAAAATAAAAGTCAGCAGCTACATATACTGCAGCTGCTGGCTTTTAAAATAAGGACACTTACCTGTCCAGGGAGCCTGTGATGTCCTCACCCAAAGCCAACCCATCCCATGGCTCCAGGTGGAGATGCTGGCATCTTTAGTAAGGGAATCAGGAAGTGAAGCTTTGCGGCTTCACAGCCTGTTTCCTACTGTGCATGCGCGAGTCGCGCTGCGTGTTCTGAGAGGTCCCTGCTGTCTTCTGGGACCTGTGTGTCTCCCAGAAGACAGCGGGGGGATGGAGGAGGGGCAGGACATGGCATAGTTTGCCACAGATTCTGCGGCGATCTTTTGCAGGAAGTGGGAGCACATACCTGTATTAGACAGGTATCTGCTCCCCCTGAAAGGTGCCAAATGTGACACTGAAGGGGGGGAGGAACCAGATCAGCGGAAGTTCCATTTCTGGGTGGAACTCTGCTTTAAGTTCGCCTTGCAGTGCACAAGAAGAAATTAGTAGAAAATTACCCTGAAATTTCAACAAAAATAAAACTGCTAATATTAAAGTAAAATCAAGGTAATTGAAATGTTGTGCTCATCCTAACTCCTGTTGACCAACAAAACATCTAGCATTTACCAAAGCAACATGCTGAATTCTTACACATCAGTGGTTTATTTAATTTTTTTAATGGTTTAGCCAAACCACACTTGCTGTAAAAAAAAAAATGAATTGAATTGAAATAGTCGTAGCCTCCCTGGCGGTATTCCCGAGTGTGGCTCGGGGTTAAAATTCAGTACCATTAGCGGTAACCCCGAGCCACACTCGGGATCGCATTGCAGGATCCTGGGGCGGCGTTACTTACCTTGTCCCCGGGATCCTGCGATGTCCCCCGCAGTGTCCGAGGGTTCCGTCCTCCTCCGAAGCCTCTCCGTGCCAGGCTCCGTTCCCTGCGAGCGGCGCGACGCACGGGGGCGGAGCCTGGCGGCAAATTCAAAAAACTGCCAAAATCATAACACATACAGTACTGTAATCTTACAGATTACAGTACTGTATGAAATGATTTCACATCCCTTTTGTCCCCAGTGCTTTGTCCTATGCCCTGCATGCAGTTTTACATGATATACACTGTTCTTTCTGCCTGGAAACTGGAGATTGTCCATAGCAACCAAAAAGTGTCCCTTTACGTCAAAAGTGGCTTTAGACCAGCTAGAAAACAGCGATAGTAAATTAGAACACTTGCAGAATTGAGCGATAGTGAATTGTGGGGAAATTTATTTTATTACTATTTTTTTAAATTTTTTTTAATTATTTATTTTTATTTATTATATTATAATTTATGTTTTTGTGTTTCAAACTTTATCATACCCGGGATATCTACTAGACTCTGGTTTGGACAGATTTAAGTGTGTTATTGTTAAGATTTACAGACCTACAATATAAAACGCCAAATTTCCATGCAAAATAATTGTACCGCTTTCAGCACCTAAAATCCGAAATAATCATACCGCCAGGGAGGTTAATTGCACTGCAAAGATTTTGCTTCCTGAACACTTTTTGGTGTATCCTATAGATTTTTTGCCTGTCAATCAAGAAAATAACCTGTAATTTAATCTATCACATACCATTTTGTAGAAGCCTTCTGTTTTTGCAGTTTGCAATAACCTGTTGGCTATGCTGCACACATGAAAGAAACATTACAAAAAAATGCAACTGTAGTTGAAACATATCCAGTACACCAAGTTTAACTGAAAAATCTGTGGAGAGTTAAAAGTAGTGTCTCTGCTGCTTGAAATGCATATACCAAGTACTGTTGTTGCATATGCGAATGGGGAAGCTGTGCAAGTCACAAAAAATTAAAAAGAAATGGTCATTCTGAAAGAATTTGGTTTCTGGACAGAGAAACATTGCACATGAACCACTTATTGGCCCAACAAGGAAGGTGAAGGTTTTCTTTATTGGAAACAGATGTCTCCAAGAATAACTGACACCAAGATTAAGGAAGGCATTTTGGTTGGTCCGCAGACCAGATGTGTCACCAGTGACAGACGGTTTGAAGATCTGTTAGTGGAGCCAGAGAAAATCAGTTGGAAAGCATTCAAACATGTCGCTGATACATTTCTTGGCAATTACAGAGCAGCAAACTACATTCAACTGCTTGACAAACCTCTTACAGCATATAATCTCACCTCAATATTTTTGGAGATTTCAATGTCAATTTTGCTTTGGCCACCTATTATAATATTTTAAGAACTGAAAAAAATAAGACTATTGTTCACATGTTCGCAAGCTGTTTTGCTTGCATCTTTTAAGGTTCTTGGGTAAACCCAAAGAAGCAATTTAAACTCTGTAGTGTATTAACAAGCATTACTATACAGAAAAACTGCACATACAACTACAGGATAAACAAATCATAGCATGCAAAGTATACCAAAATATGCCTAAACACAAGCTGACTATCTTGCTAGCAAATATGCATATAATGTGTATGATGGGCATAAATAAACAGTTACTTAACTTGGATCTTTCTTTATGATGGAGTCATCTTCTAGGATCCAGGATCTTCCAGACTGCTTCCTGCTTCTCCGAAGTCCTCAGATCAACTCTGTTCTCCTCTGTCTCCAAAACAAGTGTGTCTTATTTGTCTTCCCAAACAACTATCCTTTCTTCCTCAAGCACATGGTTTGTTCAAAGTCCTTTTTCCCTTTTTCCTGCTACCTCATTTCCTGCAAAAGAGCTTTACAAAATAGCCCAACAGGTTTGTTAGCATATCAATAGGAGAGGCATAGCTTCTAAAACAACATATGATCTTAAAATCTAACAATTCACATACCTAAGCTATGAAAATCACCAAAAATAGCCAAGCAACACACAAGCACAGATTACTTTAGTAATGTGACATACCTTATCCCAGGTTTCCCCAAGTAATTCGCCTCTTTCTTGTAAGAATAATTATTTTGTGTTCTTAAAATTGTCCCTTACTAGATGTCAATTTATTAAAAGGGAAATGCCTGCCAATATTCTTGAAGCATAAGCATGAGGAAAAGCCTTTCTGAAATAAATAATTAACAATTTACAAAAACAATTCTTCAGAATACTGGAAACAAGACACACCAATACAACAAATTTACATAATTCTATGCAACCCAAGTTGAAGAGGTACAACTCATGGTAAAGAATAATTTCAAACTAACTCCAACAAATAATGAAGATAACTTATGACTAGGCCGCTACTGATGGCAATATTTCTAAGCAATATGTTTCCCAGCAAAATGATGAGCTTTAATACATATTTTACTTTTTAAGGAAAGGAAAACAAATTACCAAAGTGAATTTATAGCATAAGGAGACCTGAGAGGAGAAACCATGCACCACAAATACAATTGCTTCGATTAACCCCAAATCCTTCAGTTCTGGAATGGGGTGACTCGACAAGCTACCAAGCATCTGCAAACAATTTCAATGGAACAATAATCCTTCTCAACTTTTGCCTATATCAAGGTGCTAGCTAATTATTTAAACACAATTTACCTGTAACAAAATTGCAAAGCTAAAAGACCCCATAACATCAATGAATAATTCACAATCCTCATCAACAATAAAATCTGGCTGCTATACCGATCTCCTATTAAATGTGCTTTAAGGTTCCAGGAACTTCTCACACGTCACAAAACCCAACTGATGGAAACCACGTGGAGGGGGGCGTGACCGGATGAATGGGTGTGTGCGGCGCTGTGTGATGGAGTGAGTGGGTGAACGCAGGGACGCTGTGCTGCTCTCCCCACCCCTCGTTCCCCTCCTCCGTATAGCCTAGTGCTCTCCCTGTCGGCATACCCAGGCTTGGATGGAAGCCAACGGAAGATACAGAGATAGCCTTGGGCACCCAGCTATCTTCCTGTCCCCTTCTTAGCTCCCCTCATTGCCGGTGGGCGGTGCAAACCTAGGGATCCCCAGGAAGACATCTATCCCTATCCACAGGTGGAAGCTCGGGACCGCTTGGGACTGCAGAGTGGGTGTGCGAGAGGTGTCCGGCCATACTCGGGACCACGCAGGACTACTCAGCGGATCACCATCCAGAGACTCACAGGCGGAGGGGTACAGTAAGTGGACCGGAGCACATAAACCTATGCTTCAAAGCAGGTAACACTCAGTCCTATAAGGGAAACCGGAAGTACATACCGGCAGTGTTCGGGCTGCTCTGCATTCTTCATATTGCTCTCTATACAAAGTTAAGAGGATTGTATTTGCTATGGTGCCAAGAGGGGAAAAGGACTTAGCACTTAGGTACACTGCCTAGTAGGGGTTCGGCGGGCTGTGGGTTTGTGGATGTGTCTGGAGGGGTGTTTGGAGGGGTGTTTAGTAGTACTAGTATGCTCTGGCCATCAGGGTGAAGATACCCCCCACGTAACATCTTGTGTTCATGCTAATCGGGAAGCCTCGCATCTTATACACTCCCCCCACTGCTCTATATATTCAGCTGAGCGGATCAAGCTGATACGGTGATAGGAGGGGAAGAGGAGGGGGAAGGGGACTCATTCATATCCCAGCTATACTGCTTAATGAAGGCTCGGTGGACTGTGGGACAGTGGGTGGGTACGGCGAGTTGTTCAGTATCAACAGTATCAACAGTGTGCTCTGTCTATTAGGGGATAGATACCCCCATTGTAATATCCGGTGTTCATGTTAACTGGGGGGGCAAGTTGCTTGGTGGCACCTTTATTGGAGTCATTGTGTTATAGAGTAGGGGGCATATTGCGTGTGTCCCCACTTGGTGTAATAGCGGAGCATACTGAGGATATAACACATAGTACCTTCATCCTGGTTCCTTTCTTTGTCTACACTCTTCCTCCACATAAGCACAGTGCGGGCGCTTAGGCGCAAGGTTAAGAAACCCGCAATGCAGAATCTGCGCTCTGCTAAAGATATCAACCCGCAACTCTCAGCAGCAGCGTCAGCAGCTGCAAAGTTAGAGCAATATGCTCACGCCTCAGCTGTGACCCCTCCAAAGAAGGGGGCACAATCGAAAACACATCAGGGGGGGTCCCCGATAGGAAAAGCCAGGGTCAGCAGCAAGCAACGCCAACAGGTGGATCTCAGGCGGCCCAATCATCCAAGATGCACAACCCAAAAGGATTGGGGTCAAGTGATCAAAATACAAATGCAAACATGGAAGCTAGTACTGACCCAATCCTGCCCTCAGAGAAAGAACCAACACTTACGGATGTATTTATGGCAGTAGGGGTGTGCAACTCTTCGTTTAAAGAACTTTGCGAGCAGATGAGGGGAGTAAAAACGGACCTGTTATTGGTCAGGCAAGACCTTCAGAAAACCGCTGAGAGAACAACAGCCCTGGAAGAAAGAGTAGGCCTGTTAGAGGATGACTTATCCCCACTGATCAAAGAAATGAAATTGCTGAAGGAGCAGCTATCCAAACAAGCTTCCAAATTAGATGAAATGGAGAATAGGAGCCGAAGGGATAATGTGAGACTGGTGGGACTTCCGGAGAAAAGTGAGGGCACTGACCCGCCTGAATTTATAGAAAAGTGGTTGGTGGATTTATTTGGGAGAGAATCATTTTCAGCTTCTTTTTCAGTTGTAAGGGCCCATAGGGTGCCCTTCAGAGCTCCCACAGCAGGGGGATTTCCCAGACCTCTACTTATAAGGTTTCTTAACTATAGAGACAAAGTGGTGCTGCTTCGGAAAATTAGGGAAGCAGGGAATGTTTTCTTCAAGGATGCCAGAGTTTCTTTTTATGCCGACTTCTCACCGGACTTGCAGAAAAGAAGGGCAGAGTTTATCCAATCAAAACGCACCTTACAAAAACTTAATCTCCACTACGCCCTTCTGTACCCGGCGAAATTACGTGTGTCAGCTTTGGGGGGAACTCTGTTCTTTGATTCCCCTCTTGGGGTGGAGAAATGGCTCAAGGAGAATAGAGAAAAATTTATAAGTTCAGCATAGAGTGTTATGGGAGATATAACTGGCTTGGGATATTTCGGGCTATGCGGGTGGGGGGTGGGGGGGTAGGGCCACACAGGCATTGGAGAGGAGTAGTGAATTAGTGAATGGGAAAGGAGTATAGGATGAAGCAGATGGTATTAGCTGGAGTTAGGTGGGTAATGGTCACGGTTAACCCCCAGGGGGTTCACCTAGGTAGGTGGTGGGGAGGTGGGAGAGGGGTTGGAGGGGGGATGGGAGTGGGTTGGAGTGGCAGGGGGGATGGGAGGGGTAGTTTGCTTGAAAAAATTTTCACAGAAAATCTACACACCCGTGGAAAATACCTGGGTTGGAACCAGGGATTCACATCTAGACACACACCTAGACACAATGACAGGAAACTGGCTCTTAAAATTATCTTGGTAAAGCACACATGTTTAATGCTCACGATTATATATAGGTAGTATCATTATGGTTTTTGCTTGTACATTTTTTATTTTCTTTTTTCTTTGTATGGCTAAAGGGGATTTGCTCTCCACTAGACTTCACTTGAGGCACACAAGGTGCAAAATACAGTTAATAGTAATTAAGCTAGGCTCTGGTAGTAGGATTTGTATGGGCTATTTCTTGCTTTTCCACTATATCTCTTTAAATAATTTGGATGCAGGCTGAAACAGTGAAAGTTGAATCCTGGAATGTTAGAGGACTGGGGACTCCGCTCAAAAAGCTGGCAGTGCTCTCTGTGTTGGAGAACTATGGGGTAGACCTGATTTGTCTGCAGGAAACCCACCTCACCAGGGATACAATACAATCCTTACAGTCGCATAAATTTCAATATCAATACCATGCGGTTCACTCTTCTTATAGTAGAGGGGTGAGTGTCTTGGTGAGAACTGGGGTTAAATTTTCCTGCAGGCAAGCCAGGATTGATGAAATGGGTCGATACATTTTTTTATTCTGCTCTATTAATAGCGCTATGTATGTACTGGCAAACATATATATCCCCCCCCCTTTTAATTTAGATGTCATGCTTAAACTGAATGAATTCCTGATAGATAAAAAGGAATTTCCTATTATAGCAATGGGGGACTTTAATGAGGTTCTAGACAGAAAGTTGGACCGCTTTCCGGTGAGAACCTTTTCAGAGTATGCCGCTAAGAGCCGTCTGAGTCAGTTTTTGGACGAAGTGGGGTTGGATGAACCTGTGGCGGGTGCAGAACCCGGGGGTGCTACAATATTCCTGTAGATCAGCGTCACACTCAGCCCTCTTGAGGATAGACATGGCCCTGGGGAACGATAGAACACTTCAGTTAACAGGCAAGTTTATGTACGGGCCAAGAGGTGTTTCGGACCACTCTCCCATAGTAGTTACACTGAAGATAGGGGGATACAGACCCCGGAAGGAATGGAGGATAAGCCCGCACTGGTTTGAGGTAATCAGGAAGGAGAATGGAATTCTCCCCGAGTTGAGGGAGTTTGTAGGTTTTAATCAGGGAACAGTGACATCCGATGTACTATGGGATGCTTGTAAAGCCTTTCTTAGGGGGGTTTTAATACAGCAGATGGCCAAATTTAATAAAGAAGATAGGCGGGAGGAAGAGAACTCACTAAGGAAAGCATTGGAGGCTGAAAATAATTTTATTAGAGACCCAATCCCTGAAAAGGAAAAGATATGGCAAGAGAAACAATGGGTGTATAAACAGATTACCATGCAGAAGGCTGAGACTAGGCGGCTCCTCCAGTGCCAGGTATCTTTGGTGGAGGGAGAGAGAGTGGGAAGAGTGTTGGCACAGTTGGTGATATCCAATAAGGCTCCATCAACGGTCCTCGCTATCAGAGCACAGAATGGAGATATTCTCTCAAGCTCCCCAAAAATAGTGCAAACCTTCAGGGACTACTATAAAAAGCTGTACACTTCTCAGAAAAAAAGTAAAGAGATAGAGATGGAGGACTTCCTGGGGAAGCTGTCAATCCCGATCCTCTCGCAAGAGGAAAGGGATTTGTTGGAATCCCCAATAACAATTACAGAATTACAACAAGCAATTGGAAGCATGGCGTGCCTTAAGTCGCCTGGCCCCGATGGAATACCAATCGAGGCCTATAGGCACCTTGGGGAGGTGTTAGTCCCTGAACTACTGAAGGCTTTGGGGGATGCGTACGAGGGGGGGTGTCTGCCTGCATCAATGCTAGAAGCAACAATCATAGTGCTGCAGAAAGAGGGGAAAGATCCCCTCGACATGGCTGCTTATAGGCCAATTTCCCTAATATGTACAGATGCTAAAATCCTGGCCAAGGTCCTGGCTGCCAGATTGAGCAGAGTCATACATAAATTAATACATGAGGACCAGGCGGGATTCATGGCCAAAAAATCTACAAGTCTGAACATTAGAAGGGCTTTCTTGAACCTACAGTCCCCTATGGAAAATGAGAGCTCAAGAGCCTTATTGACCCTAGATATCTCCAAAGCTTTCGATAGTGTGGAGTGGGGTTATATGTGATATGTGTTGGGAAAGTTTGGTTTTGGTCCATCCTTCATTGGATGGATTAAAATGCTTTATAACAGTCCTAAGGCAAGAGTAAAAATAAACAATGAGTTCTCAGAGTGGTTCGTGCTAGAGAGGGGGACAAGACAGGGGTGTCCACTGTCCCCTCTGCTTTTTGCATTGGTGATGGAGTCCCTGGCTATATTCATTAGAGCGAGCCATGAGATAATGGGGTTCCAATTGCGCTATACGCAGACAACATCTTGTTATTTTTAGGCGACAGTAAGAATTCAGTGTTAGGCGCAATGAGAATAGTGGAGGAATTTGGTAGATTCTCCGGCCTGGAAATAAATTGGGAGAAATCCGAGCTTCTACCGCTAGACCCCTTAGGAGCACCAACAGTACCCGGACTACTCCAGGTGGCAATAGTGGAAGCACTGAAGTACTTGGGAATGGTCCTAACGAAGGACCCCAATCAATATATTAGTAAGAATTTAGTACCTCTTCTAGCCAAATTTAAACAAAAGATAAGCATTTGGAGACGCCTCCCCCTATCAGTAGCAGGAAGATGCAGCCTGATAAAAATGATCTGGATGCCTCAACTGCTGTACGTTCTGCATAACTCCCCAGTTTGGATCAGTAAGAGTTGGTTTGGGAGAATTGAGGCTCTGTTTAGGGAACTGATATGGAAAGGAGGGCAGGCCAGGCTACGGCTTCAAGTTCTTTAGCTTCCCACTAAGGAGGGGGGGTTTGCTCTTCCCCATCCGGAGCGTTATTTTCTCGCAACTCAACTACAGCACTTAATGGGCTGTGGGAGTCTGGAGGGTGGCACTCCGAATGGCAGGTTAATTTTGTTAAGTGCTCGGCATAATATGCTAATTGAGGCATTGGAGGCAGACATGTTTTATCATGAATTCCCGACAATTAAGTTGCTAACTAAGCTCTGGAAATCTGTTAAGAAATTAACGGGGCATGAGGGATTCACAGACTACACCCCTATTTGGAATAACCGGAATTTACAGGAAATTCTAAAAATCGGAAAGAGTAGAGGGTGGGAGGCTGGTGGTATTAAAATGCTAAGACAGCTCTACTCAGGTAATACTCTTAAAAAATTCCCTGAGCTGGTTAGGGAATTTAAGATCCTTCAGAGCTCCCTGTTTCTATATCGGCAGATGGAACATGCTCTTAGGGCCCAATTTGGTGATCAGCCCCCGGGATGGGTGGAAATGCCCCTCGTTCGTAAGTTACTACAAGTAGTACCCACTAAGGGGTTAATATCTAAAATCTATGACCAACTAAGCAACTCAGAGAACAGAAGGGGGATACTTCAGAAGGTAAGAGCTAAATGGGAAGAGGAACTGGGGGCAATTTCTAAGGAACAATGGAGGAGAATATTTGAGATGGCGCCCCTGGTGTCAGTATCCCCCTCGCAGAAGATTTCTCATCTGATGCTGCTTAATAGAGCCTACTATACTCCAAAACGGCTCTTTAGGTTTGGTAGAAGGCCCAACGATAGATGCCCTAGGTGTCGGGAGTCTGGGGATCTCATCCATCTACTCTGGAGATGCCCCAAGTTGTTCCGATACGGGGAGGGAGTAGCTAGCAGTCTGGGAGATATCTTCTGCACGTCAGTAAAAAGGGAGGCGGTGGAATGCATTTTGGGATACAGAAGAGTAGAGGGGGAGAGGAGGTGTACTACTCAGGAAATCCTGAGAGGTTTATTTCAAGCCAGGAAAATGATAATGCTAAAGTGGCAATCAAAGGATCCCCCGACGGTGAATGATTGGATAGGTACACTTGGTGTATTTATTGGCAGGGAGAGATTGGAGTACATTAAGAGGGGGAATCTCCAGGAATTCGACAAAATGTGGAAGCCATGGATGGAAAAGGTGGTCTGCCTAAAGGGAAAGTTTGGAGTGTAAGGGACTAGGTTTTTGGCTCAGAACTACATGCACTAGAGAAATATAGAATTGGTTGGCTTACACAAAGGAATTTAGGGTTGGTGGTGTTATGGTGTTGGCAGGTAACAATAGAAATCACTAAATCCTGTGTTTGGGTAGGATTTTGTATAGAAAGGGCATGGGGATGGAGGGGGGTGGGAGTAGGGGAGTGGGTAGGGGTGGGGGGTTATTATAATTTCTTAATAGTTTACTATTGGCCCTAATAGGGGGCTATGGGTGTGGGGACCCCATTTAGCCCAGCTTTATATATGTGGTTTCTTCCTAGCTCCTCTTTATGGGTGCTTTATGTTTTCTGTCACTTGCTTCTTTTCACGCAGGGCTGTGAGTGATACCGCTACTCAGGGGGTCCCGGTGAGGGAGAAATAGGATTTATATATCCCGTTTGGCTCGAGCTGGGTTATCTAAACAGCCGAGAATAAGTAGTTTAGGAACTCTCCTAGTAAGGTATTTAATAAAGCTGTATTTAATTGTTGATCTTATATTTGATAAAATTAAGAAAAAAGGAAAGAAATCCACAATGATGTGAATCTAAGTTGGCGATAATTAATGAATATTACGCTGATTAGGCCCGATAGTGGTGTTCGCTGATGTGGAAAAAAAGAAAAAAAAAAATGTGCTTTAAAACTACAACTATACTAATATATCCTCTTTACAGATATTAGGAATTTTATTCTTATTCAACTTTATATGGGTAAAAAAAAAAGATGTAAGGCCCAGTATTGAGAGAGAATGCATTTCTTTAAATAACTCCTTTCTTTGTCTAAGATAAAAACAAATCAGCAATAGGTTTTCTATTCTCTCTAAAAAGGCTAATCTAAATTCCATTCCATCTCAATAGCAGACAGACAAAATAGTTTTCTCACTAGCCAGCAGAACACCAAAGAAATCACAAATCTTAAGAATCTTAACAACAGTTAAAAGCATGAATCAGAACCTTGAGAGCCCATTAACAAAAATCAGAATCAGAAACTGTAACTCATTTGAGGAATGATAAAAACGTTTTATAAAAAAAAGGGTTGTCAGCAAGCCATAGAAAGCATTTATGAAACAAATTACAGCCATAAAGTTAACAAAAAAATATGTTTCATTCAGCAGAATGTATAGGACCTAAATGCAGCAATCTCATCCCAGTAGAATTTGTTAACCTAAATTACACAAAATTACCAATATTTTCTCAAATAAAGAATTGCTTGATTTTGTCATGTTGAAGTAGAATAAGTCTTTCGGGTGAAATAGGTGAGTCTGTCTTCAAATCTCCTATTTATTACCTGTATCTATGCCACCCATCCCTCCTCTCCATTGTCCCCCTCTTCCATTGTAGTGCTGTGGGAACGTTTTATTAAGTAGTTATAGAAATAATAATTAACGCTTTTTAATTAAAGGGTATATATTAGAAACTGGTTTTCCTCTGATGGGACTTTATAAGGCAAGAGTCTTCAAAAATATCAAAAACATGTATAGTTTATTTGGTATCAAAAAATTAAAAATGTAACAAAACAACATATATAAATACTGAATAAAACATGAAGGATGCTACAAAAAAGGTGTGGACAATAACAGTATGCTTGTAAAGGTACACTGTGAACATAAAACCACATCAACTATACAAACTGGAGTCTAACCCACATGGGTCCGACGCGTTTCGAGGTTTAAAATTTGGTTGAGACCTCTTCTTCAGGGGCTGGTGGTGAGATGAGTGACTATCTATATATTTACAAAAAGAACAAAACATCTTAAAGCAAATTCATGGTATGATAGCATCATATATATTTATGTAGCATTAAAAGTCAAGATTGATTCAACATTATTAAGTGATATGCTCACCATTTGACTCCTGAACCCACAATTTGAAAGCATCCAACTTTAAAAACAGAGATAAGCGCAGTAGACCACCGATGAAGGAATGACCTCCAGTCCAGTGCTAGCACCAGAAACACGGCACGGACATGCAGATCACAGCAGTGAATGTAAGGGACACACAGGCTTTTGTTCTCTCTCTTGATTGCTGAGAAGCCTGCCGTCAGGGTGTCCCTCTGCCATCTTGGGACCTCGCTCTGACTGAGGGCTTGGGCCTAAATTCCATGTGGCCCAGACCCCCTTTATCATCCAGAACCAGCAGATGAAACCATGTGTGATAAGTATCTTTGATATTTCATTGTTGTTATACGTTGTAGAGATATGCTGTTTAGTATATTATATTCGGATTGTAAGCTATATGTAACATTGTAATACCCTTTTAGTACGTTTATGATAGTTTCCTATTTTATTGGGAAATAAATGTAACTTGTTTACTAAGCAGAGGTGTTTGTTATATCATTGTGCTTATCAGACTGATTCAGGTTAACTAATTATAGGGACTAGACAAATTAATACACAGATATAATATTAATAATTATATTGATTACTTCATAGTCTCATAGGGATGTGGGCAAGTTGTCTTCCTCCACAAGGTCATCGTCACTATTCTTATCTATTTAATTAAAGGGTAACTCCACTTTCTTGGGAAAAGCAAATAAAGAAAAAAAAAATAGCGTATACAATTGCGACATAAGTCATATTGTAACTGAATGTTAGTAAAAAATGATCTTTCCTTTTCAATCTGCAGCCGCTCTAATTTTCTAAAAATGCAATGCAATATGGCTAGCTGGAGTTGTTGTGTACACAGAATGTGTACTGACCACCCCTAGAAACATAATTTCCTGCTTATGTGATTGGCTCACCAATTTCCCCAGAAGTCTGCCTAAGATTCAAATCAGATTTCAGGCATCCCTTGCAACAAAAATGTCATTTTTGGTGAGCTACTCTCAGTAGGAACACGTCTAAAGGGATGCAGGCCCAGCAGATTTCCTCATTAGAGCTCTGCAGCTACACAGCTGATGGATAATTATGAAACCACTCCCATTAGACCCACTTGGAACAGACGCACAGACAAACACACATGGATTTCTTTAGAATAACAAGAGTTAACAGGAATTTGAAACAAAGTTTGTTATAATCCTTGCAATGTACATAGATCACCCAGAGGGGAATGTTTTTTTCTCAACAAAAGTGGATTTACGCTTTAAGCATTTATAGAGATAAAAAGGTTAAGCATAGATATATTGTTAATAAATCAAAAATACAAAATATACTAATTGGGGGCAAGTAAAACTGTTCAGAAAAAAAAAAACTCTCTAAACACTTATACATGCTTTCAAACCAGCTATCTACATGCTGCTTTAAAAATCTAATAAAGAAATTATTCTTATACCCAATAAAAAAAAAAAAAAATAATACTTATCGGTATTGGTAATCCATCTAAATGGTCACAATAATTGTTTTTCTTGCTCAGAACACAAACTATACATTACATTTTGAACATATAAGGTTGATTTAATAAAATTGGAGAGTGCAAAATCTGGTGCAGTTGTGCATGGTAGCCAATCAGCTTCTAACTTCAGCTTGTTCAATTAGGCTTTGACAAAACAACCTGGAAGCTGGTTAGTTCCTTGCAGAGCTGCACTAGATTTTGAACTCTGCACTTTTAGTAAATCAACCTCATAGACCTAGTTAGGCCGTAAAGCCGGCAATTTTCTAAAAGTCAATCTCAGATCTGCCACTCAGGATAATCTTGCCTTTTCCATCCTGATAATTCAAGCTTTAATGAGTGGGACTGCTCAGAACCCTCAAAGCATGTTGACCTTTTATTAAAATGACAGTAAATTGGAATTTTAGTGTACATAAGAAAAAAATGTTAACAGGGAGTCTGTAATTGAGTAATAGACTTTCTATTCTGTAATAAATGAATCTATCCTGCCTGTTAGGAAATTTCTTTTGATTGTACACTTAGTCACAAATGCACAGCCTAATGTACAATATCAGCATGCCTTGGGTGCCAGACTAGCCAATCAAGATGGCCAGTGATGCTGACCCTGGAAAAAATTAGGGCAAATGTTGGTGGGAATTCACAGACATCACATTGCTGGAGGGGAGGTAAGTGCTGTAGGCTTTAGTTCCACTTTAAATTAAAAGCTTGTTTTATATAATTTGTGGTTTGTATCACTATAGGGAGATACTCCCATATTTCCAGTCAGGACAAGATATGATGGGAAATATCTCCAGTAGGGCAAAGACTGCAACAAACCACTTTTATGCACTAAAATGGAGGAAGGATCTAAAAGATTTAAACCTCAAATATATATGATGCGATGTTGATATCTTTTGTGTCTCTGTGTTTCATACAGTATGGTCCTAAAGATCCTTCACAGCCAATGGTTGATGGTTGGCATCTGGGCTGAACAACATCCAGCATTCCCCAGCCCCTTCTTGAACAGCTTGCTGTCCAGGGCATGCCCCCTGTAGTTCATTAGAACCATTATGGGGTGGCATCATCACACTCAGTAATATTTAATAATACACACTCAGACGATCCCTGAAAACCCTTCTCTTCAGAGAAGCCTACCCTACCCACACCTAACAACTGTTTCTTAATTTTCTTCATCAGCTCACCCCCCACAGTTATTACCTTTTGTTTCCACTTGACCCTCCCTTCTAGATTGTAAGCTCTAACGAGCAGGGCCCTCTTTTTCCTCCTGTATTGATTTGTATTGTAAGTGTACTGTCTGTCCTCATGTTGTAAAGGGCTGCGTAAACTGTTGGCGCCATTTAAATCCTGTTTAATAATAATAATAATAATAATTTACTCTCTGTAATTGACATTAGTATTCTTACAGTACACAAATGCTGTTAGACTTGTATTGAGACTGCTGCTAGAGTGGGAGAGGCATTGTTCTGCCCTGTTGCTGGTAATTTCATATTACTAGCATGCTACACTTGAAAATACAGTGCAAGCAAGCACAGGGCAGACTGACACCATACCTATAATACTCAGGTTGCAGTGAGAGTCTAATTGCACATGTGCCTTGCTAGGAAATTGTAGTAGTTGTCATTGTAGTAGTTGCCACAATTACAACCCTGTGCCACTGTGTAATGATAGATGAGTTTTCTGGTCCTCTATCATCACTCATACAGATGCCCACAAGTTCAACCACCCAGACTTTCTCAGGCAACTCCCAAGAGCAAGGCTAGTAATACACTATTGGTTGAGGCCCTTGTGAGTTAATTGGCAGGGTGAGCGCAAGATGATAAACATGTAGGGCACTCTACCTGCCCCTCTCACTACCTGGCACTGCTGTGAGAACTTTTCAGACAACATCACAGGGTCTAAAAGATTAAATATATAAGAAAAGGAGCACAACAGGAGATAAAGAAAAGTGTCTAGGTATGTTTTATGTTCCATCCATTTTTATTATTATATTTTCGTGAAATTACAAATAAGGTAGTAGATAATGAGGTAGATGTGAGTTAAAAAAAAGTTACAACATGTTTAGAAACAAAAAAACAGGAAAATAACACAGGTAAAAAGGGAAAGAAATTATTCAAACCGCATGTTTCCATGTCCTTTGTCTAGACCCATAATGGATTAATATATTTAAGATTGTCTTTGGTACCTTATACTTTATTTATTTTTTATATGACTAGAGATGAGCTGAACTGGCCTGAGTTCTATTCAAGCAGGGTTTGGTGAACATCAAAGATGTTTGGATGCCAAACAAGAATCCCTTTAAAATCAATGAGAGCTAAATCTGTCAATAAAAATGCCAATTTTTTGGGCTAATAAGCAAGGGGGTGTCAAAAAATAGCATGGGGGCGGGGTAGGCAATGCCCTGGGGAACTTTTACCATTGCAAAAAATGCAAATAAATAACATGTCTGGAGGTTGTCCGTAGCCGGCTTGTGAAGGATGTGAAAAATGAAATGAAAAACATTGTAATTGCTGGCAAATGACATGTCTCTTCCAGCTTCTTTGTTTTTAAAAACAACAGCCAGACCCCTTCAAGGATCTGTCATGAGCTACAGTCAGGTCCATAAATATTGGGACATCGACACAATTCTAATCTTTTTGGCTCTATACACCACCACAATGGATTTGAAATGAAACGAACAAGATGTGCTTTAACTGCAGACTTTAATTTGAATTTAACTTGAATTTAATTTGAGGGTATTTACATCCAAATCAGGTGAACGGTGTAGGAATTACAACAGTTTGTATATGTGCCTCCCACTTTTTAAGGGACCAAAAGTAATGGGACAGATTAACAATCATCCATCAAACTTTCACTTTTTAATACTTGGTTGTAAATCCTTGGCAGTCAATTACAGCCTGAAGTCTGGAACGCATAGACATCACCAGACATTGGGTTTCATCCCTGGTGATTCTCTGCCAGGCCTCTACTGCAACTGTGTTCAGTTCCTGCTTGTTCTTGAGGCATTTTCCCTTCAATTTTGTCTTCAGCAAGTGAAATGCATCCTCAATCGGATTCAAGTCAGGTGATTGACTTGGCCATTGCATAACATTCCACTTCTTTCCCTTAAAAAACTCTTGCTTGCTTTGGCAGTATGCTTCAGGTCATTGTCCATCTGCACTGTGAAGCGCCGTCCAATGAGTTCTGAAGCATTTTGCTGAATATGAGCAGATAATATTGCCCAAAACACTTCAGAATTCATCCTGCTGCTTTTGTCAGCAGTCACATCATCAATAAATATAAGAGAACCAGTTCCATTGGCAGCCATACATGCCCACGCCATGACACTACCACCACCATGCTTCACTGATGAGGTGGTATGCTTTGGATCATGAGCAGTTCCTTTCCTTCTCCATACTCTTCTCTTCTCACCACTCTTGTACAAGTTGATCTTAGTCTCATCTGTCCATAGGATGTTGTTCCAGAACTGTGAAGGATTTTTTAGATGATGTCTGGCAAACTCTAATCTGGCCTTCCTGTTTTTAGGGCTCACCAATGGTTTACATCTTGTGGTGAACCCTCTGTATTCACTCTGGTGAAGTCTTCTCTTGATTGTTGACTTTGACACACATACACCTACCTCCTGGAGAGTGTTCTTGATGTGGCCAACTGTTGTAAAGGGTGTTTTCTTCACCAGGGAAAGCATTCTTTGGTCATTGACCACAGTTGTTTTCCGTGGTCTTCCGGGTCTTTTGGTGTTGCTGAGCTCACCAGTGTGTTCTTTCTTTTTAAGGATGTTCCAAACAGTTGATTTGGCCACACTTAATGTTTTTGCCATCTCTCTGATGGGTTTGATATGTTTTTTCAGCCTAATGATGGATTGCTTCACTGATAGTGACAGCTCTTTGGATCTCATATTGAGAGTTGACAGCAACAGATTCCAAATGCAAATAGCACACTTGAAATGAACTCTGGACCTTTTATCTGCTCCTTGTAAATGGGATAATGAGGGAATTATACACACCTGGCCATGGAACAGCTGAGCAACCAATTGTCCCATTACTTTTGGTCCCTTAAAAAGTGGGAAGCACATATACAAACTGTTGTAATTCCTACACCGTTCACCTGATTCGGATGTAAATACCCTCAAATTAAAGCTGAAAGTCTGCAGTTAAAGCACATCTTGTTCGTTTCATTTCAAATCCATTGTGGTGGTGTATAGAGCCAAAAAGATTAGACTCATGTCGATGTCCCAATATTTATGGACCTGACTGTATATAAGAGAAGGGGCAGAATAATGGTGACACCACTGATTGTGGAAATGAATTCCGCATCCTCACTGTCCTGACAGTGAAAAACCCCCTATGTATTTTAAGGTTAAACCGCTTCTACTCCAACTTCATTGGGTGGACCCATGTCTTTTTACACTCCCTGAGACTGAATAGTTTATTCCCTAAGCTAGAATCACCGCTGAGGTATTTATATGTGTCAAAAACATAGTGGCCCCCAGCAAGATCGAATATACAATACCCAATTATTCTTATTCACTTGCTATATTTTGCCAGTTGATTGGCAAGTTTCAGTGCAAAAAAAAATCAAGTGCAAAATGTGCAAGTGATTAGCATGATTAGCGCTGTGAGTGCCCGCTTTGGGGAACACAGGAGGTTAATTGAGGGTGGCAGTGAGGATTACAGTTTACATGCCTCGGTCGATGATGTCACAAGGGGGCGGGGTCACCATATTATGTCATAGAGTGACTCCGACCCTTAGCGATTCAAGAAATGTCAGAAAGAGAAGCAGACAGATGGTGGGAGCCTTTGGTGAGACCAGAGGGTTTTTTTTCTTTTTTAGGGTCCAGCGGTGAGGCAGGCATCATGATTGATGATAAATCTACATCGGGGACATTGTTTGTTTTTTTTAATAAAGGAATTTTCAAAAACTTGTGTAGTGTCTTTATTCACCTTTTACATTTTTTAAACAACCAGCTATTTTTATACAGAATTTGAATCGGTCGATCATTTTTCGGCCGGTCCGAATTTGAATTGTTCCGAAAATTTGGAATTTGTTAGAAAATGAATAAACGAAACAAAGTTTAACCAAATTTAATGAAACAAATTTCAGAACAAATCAAAGAAACAAAATTAGTAATATAACAAATCTTTACTAAACAAAACACATTTTTCCGTTCTGCACTTGTCTAGTCTAAGGGACTCTGCATCTGACTTCTAGTCTCAGAAGATTTGAAGTGATATTTGGTGATGCCACTAGTGCTGCTTACTTTTCTCCTTTAAAGGGGTTGTAAAGGTTAATTTTTTTTAAAATAACAAACATGTCATACTTACCTCCTCTTCTGGGGTCCCCCTGCATTGTTCCTGGCTCCTCCACTTCTCAAGTGCCCCTATTGAGAGCCGCTTTCCATTGGGGCACTCATGCAGGCGCGCTCTCAAGTCCTGCTGCTGCGTCCACTGATAGCAGTGAGAGCCAATGGCTCCTGCTGCTATCAATCTATCCAATGAGGACCCAAGCCAGCAGCTGGAGCTGCTGTGCTCGTCCCCATTGATGGAACGATCGGGTTCAGGTAAGTTAAAGGGGGGCTCTTGGTTGCTGCTGCACTACAGAAGGTTTTTCACCTTAATAAATAGAATGCATTAAGGTGAAAAACCTTGAAGGTTTACAACCCCTTTAAACATTAAGTAAAACCCTGCCTCTATCAAGACAGCTGTCTCTACATAGAGGCATAGTGCAGAAAAAGGCATTGCAAGTCAAAAAGGGAAAAGATAAGCTGTGTAAAGACCAGAAGCACAGCCACAGAAAGACCACAGGTGACTAGTCCTTTGCCTCCTGCCTACCTTTTTTGGGGAATATCTTCCAGGGCCCACTTCCTCTTCAAAAGGGTCACATTCTGACAATTCCAAAAAGTGATTTGAAACCAAGCATTGTGATTCTGGAACCATGCAATTCATATTATCCTTTTGCCGGCTTCTAATATAGTCACTGTCATGAATAAAGAAAGGACTTTTCTTTGACTTTTCTAATTACATATTAGTTCCATGCCAGTGACTCCATTATTATGGAAGCCAGTGTTTGAACCAGCCAATTAGAATTTTAGAGAGAGGTCAGCAATGGCAGCCCACCATTCTTCTACAATGACAGTTTTTTCTGTAAAACCTTTGTCAGTTTTTTTAATGTTTTTGTGCCTCTTGGGGACATTCATTTTCAATAATTAGCAGTCAGCAATAAAAAACAGACAGAATAATGTGTGGAAGAAATGCTAAGTAAAGTGTAGATATGAACTTGGAAAGAGTAAGCTTCTTTTGTTTCTGGAATACCTTTTTTATGATATATGATCTTATTACAGATTACCTCACTATTGTCCTAGACAACAAAGTGATAACCACTCTTCTTCACTTTGTATTATGAAGGCATACCTTGCTTTGTCTCTTTTAAGAATGCAATAAATATTTACAGTAAAAAAAAAAAAAAAAATAAGACAGAGATCCTACTATTTGCGACTACAACTGGCAGTGTGTTTTGCTTTGTGTCTTTTAGGGTTTTTTTGTGGTAAAGCAAGGAAGCATAAACACCTCTATAGTATATTAATGTGTTTAACTAAAAAATAATGCTGCACATACAATTGTAGGAAAAACAATTCAGCAATACAAAGTATTGCAAAATATGCATACAACATGCACAACCTATCTATCCCTCCAAGCAAATAAGCATTTGCAATGTACATGATATGCATACACTAAACAGTTTCTTAACTTGGTTCTACCTGTTGATGAAGTCTTCTTTTTATTTAGGATCACTTCAGGCTTCTCCTTGTTTCTTGGAGTCCTGCAAAAAAACTCTTCCTTTATGTCCACGATATGACTGTGTTCAAGTCCCTTTCCCTACTTCTACATCTTACCTACATCACTTCCTGTCCTGAGCTTCTTGAACCAGTCAAACAAATTCATTAGCTATGAATAGGGGAACCCTAGCTTCTAAAAACAATGCATGGTAGCAAAATACATCATTCAATACATGTATGCTATAAAAAACACTAAAATAGCCATAGCAACACCTCTTGATTCTTGTAGTATAATAATGGAAAATGAAAACATTCTCAGCAATTTTATAAACCTTTTGTCCAGAAAAGGGCACCCCCCAATTTTGTAAACAGGAGGAAAAAAAATCCCTTTTGACCTCCATATGTTCTGGGCAATCAGATCTTGTCCCTGGACAAACTGCATTGTTCCCTTCAACAGTGTTAGTGATGTCTGCATTGTTCCTTTCAGGAAAGGAAAATCCCCAGATGACTTTCCACTGACTTTGAGATAATAGGAAAATGTACAGATGAAAGTTCACTACAATTCAGCCATCATCAGGAAATCATTTGCATCTTCTTTATTTTCCCATCTCTTCTTCTGGTTTGCCTCATTTATCTGGCTTGGTCAACTGCTCTGCCTGCCCCACCTCTCAATTTGTATTACCTTAAAAGGGTGAAAGACAAACCAGATTTGATGTTACTTTCAACTGTGCCAAAACACATAGCTCACTGCATTTCTCTATCTACCCATCTCTGACTTCAAAACCATTGCGGGGGCCCACTGTTGCCTTTTAACATTCTTACAGAAAGATTTCCAGCAGGAAGAATAAATCTGCATCTCTCTCTGTCCTGTCAATAATTCTCTTTCTACCTCTGCTTTCCACCTCATTTCATATTCAGTATGTAGAGCATGAAGGAAGTGCAAAGCAAACACAGCAACTGCCTGCATCTTTCCATTACCGAACCCAAAACTATTAAAACCAAAATCCAATAAGAAAAAATCCAAGACTGCATCACCCCAAGCTCCATTTAAAGGAGAAGCATACCTTTCAAATTCCTTAGCAAGGGGCTCCCACACACTGTGAAAATATAAACAAATTAAAAAATTCTCCTGCGCTTGTGAAGGCGTTGCTAGTATAGAATGGTAGTACTTTCAAAGGGAGGTAATTAAAAGATGATCATGCGTGTCCCGCTGCCTAAGCTGACCAGGGGTGGTCCGAAGAGAGCCAGGTGAAGGAAAGTGGTGGAAGGTGCATGATCTGACGCTTCGATCAAATTGATATAGTTTATTTATATACAGAAACAAATAAATGCATATAAAAAGTAGCTACGTATTCAAAAAAACAGGGTTACAAAATATACACATTAAAATTTTATAAAGCGGACATGCCCATGCAAGGGCAAGTGCTAAAATGTGGCTGACGTGTTTGGAGGGGTTCCCTCTTCATCAGAGCCTTGAAGAACAACAGAAGAAGTCTGTACAATATGGTAGACCAACATAAAAAAGAGTGGCTAGTTGGGAGGCATATAACATGGTAAGTGATGGATTCTCCTTAGCTGTAAAGCTGTCCACATCCCAGCGTTCTATGTATCGTAGAGAAATGTGGTTTGTAGAATATATATATATATATATATATATATATATATATATATATTTATATTATATAGATATAGAGGGATTCCATATATGTCTGTCGGTTGTACCTGCATCCGAGTGTGTAAAGATGTTGCAGCCTTCATGCATCAATTCAAGAACAGGACAGCCCTGATGCATGCAGGCTGCAACATCTTTACACACTCGGATGCAGGTACAACCGACAGACATATTTGGAAATTTGGAATCCCTCTATATCTATATATTATATATATACAGACATATTTGGAATCCCTCTATATCTATATATATATATAGATATATATAGATATATATCTATATATACAGTCAGGTCCATAAATATTGGGACATCGACACAATTCTAATCATTTTGGCTCTATACACCACCACAATGGATTTGAAATGAAAGGAACAAGATGTGCTTTAATTGCAGGCTTTGAGCTTTAATTTGAGGATATTTACATCCAAATCAGGTGAACGGTGTAGGAATTACAACAGTTTGTATATGCGCCTCCCACTTTTTAAGGGGCCAAAAGTAATGGGACAATTGGTTGCTCAGCTGTTCCATGGCCAGGTGTGTATTATTCCCTCATTATCCCATTTACAAGGAGCAGATAAAAGGTCCAGAGTTCATTTCAAGTGTGCTATTTGCATTTGGAATCTGTTGCTGTCAATTTTCAATATGAGATCCAAAGAGCTGTCACTATCAGTGAAGCAAGCCATCATTAGGCTGAAAAAACATATGAAACCCATCAGAGAGATGGCAAAAACATTAAGTGTGGCCAAATCAACTGTTTGGAACATACTTAAAAAGAAAGAACACATCGGTGAGCTCAGCAACACCAAAAGACCACGGAAAACAACTGTGGTGGATGACCGAAGAATTCTTTCCCTGGTGAAGAAAACACCCTTCACAACAGTTGGCCAGATCAAGAACACTCTCCAGGAGGTAGGTGTATGTGTGTCAAAGTCAACAATCAAGAGAAGACTTCACCAGAGTGAATACAGAGGGTTCACCACAAGATGTAAACCATTGGTGAGCCTCAAAAATAGGAAGGCCAGATTAGCGTTTGCCAAACAACATCTAAAAAATCTTTCACAGTTCTGGAACAACATCCTATAGACAGATGAGACTAAGATCAACTTGTACAAGAGCGGTGGGAAGAGAAGAGTATGGAGAAGGAAAGGCACTGCTTATGATTCAAAGCATACCACCTCATCAGTGAAGCATGGTGGTGGTAGTGTCATGGCGTGGGCATGTCATGTATGGCTGCCAATGGAACTGGCTCTCTTGTATTTATTGATGATGTGACTGCTGACAAAAGCAGCTGGATGAATTCTGAAGTTTTTCGGGCAATATTATCTGCTCACATTCAGCAAAATGCTTCAGAGCTCATTGGACGGCACTTCACAGTGCAGATGGACAATGACCTGAAGCATACTGCCAAAGAAAGCAAAGAGTTTTTTAAGGGAAAGAAGTGGAATGTTATGCAATGGCCAAGTCAATCACCTGACCTGAATCCGATTGAGCATGCATTTCACTTGCTGAAGACAAAATTGAAGGGAAAATGCCTCAAGAACAAGCAGGAACTGATCACAGTTACAGTAGAGGCCTGGCAGAGCATCACCAGGGATGAAACCCAAGGTCTGGGGATGTCTATGCGTTCCAGACTTCAGGCTGTAATTGACTGCCAAGGATTTACAACCAAGTATTAAAAAGTGAAAGTTTGATGGATGATTGTTAATCTGTCCCATTACTTTTGGTCCCTTAAAAAGTGGGAGGCGCATATACAAACTGTTGTAATTCCTACACCGTTCACCTGATTTGGATGTAAATATCCTCAAATTAAAGCTCAAAGCCTGCAATTAAAGCACATCTTGTTCCTTTCATTTCAAATCCATTGTGGTGGTCTATAGAGCCAAAAATATTAGAATTGTGTCAATGTCCCAGTATTTATGGACCTGACTGTATATATATATATATATATATATATATATATATATATATATAAAACATACGAACCACATTTCTCTATGATATATAGAGCACTGGGATGTAGACAGCTTTAAAGCTATTCCTCCCAACTAGCCACTCTCTTTTATGTTGGTCTACCATATTGTACAGACTTCTCCTGTTGCTCTTCAAGGCTCTGATGAAGGGGGAACCCCTCGAAACCTGTCAGCCACATTTTAGCACTTGCCCTTGCATGGGCATGTCTGATTTCTAAAATTTTAATGTGTATATTTTGTAACCCTGTTTTTTTGAATACGCAGCTACTTTTTATATGCATTTATTTGTTTCTGTATATAAATAAACTATATCAAAATTTTATTTACATAAATATATATGTGGCGCTACCTGATCTGAAATCAAATAACACATAAAAAATATGTCTGCAATAAAGATGATAGAAAAAACTGCAATGTAGCGTGCAATAGTCAAATAAGTAGCAATGACAATCCTACAGTGCAAACAAATATATAAAGTGACCTAACTCGTCAAAACACATAGTGTATGTACACCAATATTAAGCGTGATGTATGAGCTCCAAATGTGAAAATAATTAAATGTGAAATGTGGACTCCTTACTCTTTAAAACAAGTGAACATAAACGTATTGTGTGAACTCCTAATACAAATGCGATACAATACACAATATGTATTCCATAGATGTGCAATAATTAGGTAAGTGACAATGCCTTTGAAAAAGTAACAAAACCTATAGTGAAGAGACCTCACTATTTAAAGTGCATAATGCATCTATAACAATAATGAATCATCAAAAGGTGCAATGATAAGTGGATTCTAATACTATTGTCATGCACATATGATGCACATATGACGTGATATATGAGCTCCTAATGTGAAAATAATTAAATGTGAAATGTGGACTCCTTACTCATCAAAACAAGCAAAAGTAAATGTATTGTGTGGACTCCTAATACAAATGGATTCAATACACAAAATGTATTCCATAAATGTGCAATAATGGGTAAGTGACAATGCCTTTGAAAAAGTGCAAAACCTATAGTGAAGAGACCTCACTATTCAAAGTGCATAATGCATCTAGAGCAATAATGAACCATCAAAATGTACAATGATAAGTGGATTCTAATAATATCATGCACATAAAATCAAAATAATAATGAGCAACATGAAAACTAATACCCAGGTATAACTACAAATAGCAACCCGAGAAATTACAGTACAAATGACTTCAAAGTGCAAGTGCATTAATATATGTGAAAACAAATGAGGGTGAGCTAATAGACTACGGCTATGGAAAGGTGTCCAAAGGACCACGCAAAGTGCAGTTCAAGAAATGGTAGCATGTGACTCCAAATATCAGCCCGGTATGAGTCTTCTGAAGGTGATGAACAATGTGCAAGTGCAGTGACCAGAGCTATGTGAAGGTCAGTGTCCACTGGTGAGCTTATCAATCCAATTGGGTTCCGGAGTGCGCTGATCCTTTCCCCCAGCCTCTCACCTGTAGTTGTGGCCCCCAATGGGCCAAATCAAGCGTGTACCCACAGATAGTGGGACAATATAACGGGGACGAGCTTCCGGTCTTGGTCACAGCCTCCAGGGACACAGCATACACTGATTCCAGCACATCAATCTCCTGCAGTCAGTGAATAACCTCGATGGCCCCGAAAACCATAAAATTAACATGCGTTCCAAGGTAAAATAGGAAGCTTCCGGGTTCGGCCGTACCCGGAAGCAGCGGCACCTGACTCCTCCCTGACGCGTTGCGTCACAACACACGTGACTTTATCAATGGGTAGAGTCAGGTGTCGGAGAGCCAGTGTAAATAGGGAAGGACGCTGCCTACGCAGCGGCATATCATTAAGCCAATTAAGTATGCATAGTAAACAATCCAGATCATATCACAGGAACATACAAGAATGGCAAATAACAAAGTTAATATGCAAAATCAGTAGCAAACCTAAATACAAATTCCTCATGGAGTTAAAATTAAAAAGATATAAAAAACTACATATTTAATATTAAACCTAGTTCCCATGTTCCATCTGGTGGTGAATGGATGCAAATACATCTACTAAATATCAAAAAAAGACGAAAACACAGACGCCATCTAGTGGTGATTGAAGAGAAGGTAACCACAATTCTCATAAAGGATGTAATACAGCAATCAATCCTGGCAAGTAGACCACATAATGGACTACATAGATATGATAAACAGAGACAATGTATAACAACATAAAATTCAGCCTCATTATTAACCCCTAGTGGAAAATAATCATAACTCTAATATTAAAAATAATGGACATTCAGGTAAATGTCACCAAGGGAAGACAAATATACAAAAAAATGGATAAAAATGATGACATAGACTAAAAAATGATGATAGAGAAACTGATCAACTCAATGACTCAGCTGTCCAATAAAACCAAATGCCTGACAGAGTAACATACAGGGCAAAGGAAACCACAATGAGATAACAAAATACCATTCAGACTTAAAAATTTGAAATAAAACAATTAAGGTCGAATTCTATGTTATGTCCTAGTGGCGATAAAGTGCGTAATTCGTAAATCCATCTCGACTCGGCTTGACTAATCTTAATAATTTTGTTATCTCCCCTCCAATGCGGTTTATATTTTTCTATTCCACACACTTTTAATGACGAAGGGTCACTATTACGGTATTGCGCAAAGTGTCTGGATAAGCTATGCTTATCAAAACTTTTTTGATGTTTTGCACATGTTCCCTCAGCCTTTTCCATAATGCTCTATTAGTCCTACCAATATATTGTAATTGTCAGGGGCATCCAATAAATAAACAACTCCTTCACTGCGGCATGATATAAAATCTTCTATTGGGTAACTCTGTCGTGTTACAGTTGAAGTAAAACTCAGTTTCTTCTTTTTATTTTCTTTCATGTGTCGACATGCGTAGCAGTTTTTGCATGGATAGTATCCCTTTCCCTCGAAAAACTAAAACTTATTCTTAATCGGGGGATCCACAACATTTTTGGCTAGCTGATCCCTCAAAGTAGGGGCTCTTCTGTACACAAATTTTGGTCTCTCTGGGAGGATAGTACTCAAATGTCGATCTGTCCTAATGATGTCCAAATGTTTTTTAAAAATTCTCTCGATTTGTTTATATTGAACATTAAAATCCATAATAATAAGTATGTTATCTTGTTGAGCTAAGTTTTTTATACTATCTTGTATTAACATATCTCTGTGAAGTGATGCAACATCATGTATTTTCTCTTTAATAAACTCGGCCTGGTACCCCTTTTTAACAAATCTCTCTCCAATCATTTTTGCTTGTTCAAGGAACCCTTCTTTGGTGGTACAATTCCGCCTTAATCTAACCAGCTGCCCCTTGGGTATGTTGTCCAACCATAAAGAATGATGGCAACTATCAAGGGGCAGGTAACTATTCCTGTCCACGGTTTTGAAAAAAGTTTGAGTCATCAATTTACTTCTTTCTTTTCTTATTTCTAGATCAAGAAAATTCATTTTCTCATCATTTATTTCCCAGGTAAGTTTTATGTTTTTATTATTGGTGTTCAAGTTGAAGCAGAAATCAATAAGACTTTCTCTGTTACCACTCCAAATAACGATAATATTGTCTATGTACCATTTAAATAGTATCAATTGATATGGCATATTAGTGTAAAGCGCTTCCTCTTCCCATTCCGCCATATATAAATTGGCAACGCTAGGCGCATATTTCGCTCCCATTGCAATTCCACAGATTTGCTTGTAATACTTGTTATTATGCCAAAAATAATTTGAATCTAGACTGTATCTCAAACAGTCGAGAAGGAATCTCCTCTGTTTGCATTTTAAATCACTCAAACTTCTGAGGGCCCATTTAGTCGCTTGTATAGCCTCATCATGATTAATAATCGTATAAAGGGTGTACTTGCCAGGATTGATTGCTGTATTACATCCTTTATGAGAATTGTGGTTACCTTCTCTTCAATCACCCCTAGATGGCATCTGTGTTTTCATCTTTTTTTGATATTTAGTAGATGGTATTTGCGTCCATTCCCCACTAGATGGAACATAGGAACTGGGTTTAATAACAAATATGTAGTTTTTTTATATCTTTTTAATTTTAACTCCATGAGGAATTTGTATTTAGGTTTGCTACTGATTTTGCATATTAACTTTGTTATTTGCCATTCTTGTATGTTCCTGTGATATGATCTGGATTGTTTACTATGCATACTTAATTGGCTTAATGATATGCCGCTGCGTATCGCCGCTGCATAGGCAGCGTCCTTTACTATTTACACTGGCTCTCCGACACCTGACTCTACCCTTTGATAAAGTCATGTGTGTTGTGACGCAATGCGTCAAGGAGAGTCAGGTGCTGCTGCTTCCGGGTACGGCCGAACCCGGAAGCTTCCTATTTTACCTTGGAACGCATGTTAATTTTATGGTTTTCGAGGCCATCAAGGTTATTCACTGACTGCAGGAGATTGATGTGCTGGAATCAGTGTATGCTGTGTCCCTGGAGGCTGTGACCAAGACCGGAAGCTCGTCCCTGTTAAATTGTCCCACTATCTGTGGGTACACTCTTGATTCAGCCCATTGGGGGCCGCAACTACAGGTGAGAGGCTGGGGGAAACGATCAGCGCACTCCAGAACCCAATTGGATTGATAAACTCACCAGTGGACACTGACCATCACATAGCTCTGGTCACTGCACTTTGTTCATCACCTTCAGAGGACTCATACCGGGCAGATATTGGGAGTCACATGCTACCATTTCTTGAACTGCACTTTGCGTGGTCCTTTGGACACCTTTCCATAGCCGTAGTCTATTAGCTCATCCTCATTTGTTTTCACATATATTAATGCACTTGCACTTTGAAGTCATTTGTACTATAATTTCTCGGGTTGCTATTTGTAGTTATACCTGGGTATTAGTTTTCATGTTGCTCATTATTACTTTGATTTTATGTGCATGATATTATTAGAATCCACTTATCATTGTACATTTTGATGGTTCATTATTGCTCTAGATGCATTATGCACTTTGAATAGTGAGGTCTCTTCACTATAGGTTTTGCACTTTTTCAAAGGCATTGTCACTTACCCATTATTGCACATCTATGGAATACATTTTGTGTATTGAATCGCATTTGTATTAGGAGTCCACACAATACATTTACTTTTGCTTGTTTTGATGAGTAAGGAGTTTCACATTTCACATTTAATTATTTTCACATTAGGAGCTCATATATCACGTCATATGTGCATCATAAGTGCATGACAATAGTATTAGAATCCACTTATCATTGCACATTTTGATGATTCATTATTGTTGTAGATGCATTATGCACTTTAAATAGTGAGGTCTCTTCACTATAGGTTTTGTTACTTTTTCAAAGGCATTGTCACTTACCTAATTATTGCACATCTATGGAATACATTTTGTGTATTGTATCGCATTTGTATTAGTTCACACAATACATTTATGTTCGCTTGTTTTGAAGAGTAAGGAGTCCACATTTCACATTTAATTATTTTCACATTAGGAGCTCATACATCACGCTTAATATTGGTGTACATACACTATGTGTTTTGATGAGTTAGGTCACTTTATATATTTGTTTGAACAGTAGGATTGTCATTGCTACTTATTTGACTATTGCACGCTACATTATAGTTTTTTTCTATCATCTTTATTGCAGACATATTTTTTATCTGTTATTTGATTTCAGATCAGTTAGCGCCACATATATATTTATCTAATATTCCGTTGAGTCTTCCTGGTGTTTTTATACGAGCTGGGTTTTGCGCACTAGTTATTGCTTGTTGCATAATTTTATTTACAGTAACACTCATTTTGACTAGCACATATCAAAGTATAAAAATTGTGTTTTTTAAGTTTTGTTATGATTTTTTTCTATGGTTTGTTTAAAAAATAAACTATTTTTTTCTAGACAATATCACAAAAAGAAAGCATTTTCGTCCTATAAAATATTGCCCATGGGCTCTTATCAGAAATGTAAAAAAATACTCTGGTCTATAGGGAGTTTGCAGGTGTGACAGGCGAAGTGGTTCATCGCTGACTCTTCAATGATATACCATATTACTTGCATCATGCGAGGTTTGCAGGGCCTCCAGGTTTGCAGGTTTGCAGAGCCTCCAGTTCCAGGTTTGGAAGTATCCAACTAAACCATTTAATGTTTTATAACCATAGGTGTGCACAGCCTATTGCATTAGGGTGTGCACCCCAAAGCTAAAACACATATGCGTGTGTGTGCATGTATATATATATCTATATATATATATAGATAGATATCTATCTATATATATATATATAGATATATATACAGTATACTGACTGTGTCCGTAGGGCTGAGATTGGTGTCAGTCGTTCTTATTAAGTACAATTTTATTTTTACAATGTTTTTAGGAGATCCATTAGAGAGCTTTGGTGAAATATCAGTGGTCTAAATGAGAGAAATCTTCATCACATGGCGCGATTAGGGTGTGCCAAGGCACACCTGGCATACCCTACATGCACGTCTATGTTTATAACTAATTTTATCCTAAACTTACTAAACATACAGTATAGCCATATTACTGGTATATTTATATGTATCATTTGTTGACCAAGTAAAATTATAGATGTCCTCAGGAAATTAGATGTACTTGGACATCTTATTGTTCTAATGAAGAATCTTTACACTGATCAAGAAGCCATAGTGATGACAGAAATCAACTCAATCTGTTAACAGATCGGCAAAGGAATTAGACAATGCTGTATTCCCTCATCATTCTTAATCTCTCTGTGCCTAGGGGCAAAACAAATCTTAAAACCCAATCCCAATTTTGCAACTTTGACATATGTTAGTAAAACCATACAAATCATCACAACTACTTTGTCTCCCTGCTGTGTCTTTGTATTCTGACAGCGAGACTCCCCAGCCATCAGAATACACCGATCAATGCTCAGCCCATTGGCTACATGTGCGGATTAAATGTTGGTTTTCAGGCAGGACCATTCAACAGAAATCTAACAACCGGCTTCTGATATACAGAGAGGGCTACAATGGATCAAAATTCTGCTGGCTCCCGCTGAATCGGCAAAATTTTGATCGATATGCCACCAGCTTATACCTGGATATTTTATGATGAGAACCAATTCACTGAAAAAGACAATTTTAGTTGAAAACATTAAAGGGAAATGATGAAGAGGTAAACAGCAATAAGGTGTATGTACACAGTTACAGAAAGTGTGAATATGCTTGTGTAATATCTGAGGACCTAAACAGAAGATGTGGTTGTCAGGGTTGAACAATGACTTGATGGTACGTAATAAAGAAATATTTCATTTCCAAGGGGTCTATGTATAAAACATTTGTTGTGTAAATGCCCTAAGAATTCACATGGTTGCCATGAATACCTGCTGTTTTGTTTGTAATATGATTACCTTCTATGATTGTAAGCTCCATTTAATGGCCATAATATAATCATTTTTATTGGGGTTTTCAGGAAAAAAATCCATTATGGCCACTAGATGGAGCTGTTATAAGAAATATTCATATCACTAACAATATGGCAGACATTCGTGGTGCCCTTGTGAATGCTTAAAGTGGTAGTAAAGGCTAATACCAACTATTCTTAAAAATTTTCCCTCCCCCATCCTCTTACCTATCCTGCATACCCTGTATTAAAAAATATGTGTACTTACCTATTTTTGATTCACTGCTGTCCCATCATGTGATCTTGCAGCTCCCCTGTGTAAGAGAGCACTCCCATGGCCTAGTTGTTGTCAGCACTCCTTCCTCTCTCCTTTAGTCGCTCACTGACACAGGGTAGCGGGAGCTGCAGGATCATGTGACTGCAGATCACAAATACGTAAATACACAGATCTTTTATATGCAGGGTATGCAGGATAGGTAGGAAAGCGGCGGTAGAATAGTTAGTATTAGCTTTATCATCCACAGGACATCAGCACAGTAAACATTTTATGCATAAACCCCTATCTTTCATAGTGCTTTAAACGTAATTAAATTATGTTTATATCATCATTCTATAAACAGGAAGGTGGTTTTAATAATTTTGGTTTGCCATCAGTTGCAACTTTGAGAGATTTTATTTTAACCACTTCCGGACCGTCACACGCCGATATACGTCCTAGCTGCCATAACCCCGGTATCCTTTTTTCAGCGGGTGGTCTGGTTTCCAATAATAGTGGTCTCTGTGGCGGATTCACCGCAATCACTTTTATCACCCGCGGGAGAGGGGCTCCCCCCCCTCCCGCCGGTCTCTGGTGCCTTCCACCACTTACCGGAGCCGTCGGTAGTGGTGGAGGCGATCGGATCCTTCTCCTTCCTGGGTATGGAGATGAGTGAGGGCAAGATGACCCCTACCTGTCTCCATACCATTGCAGGGCGGAAGCAACGTCAAAAAGTCACTTCCACCCATAGCTCTTAAAGGGCCATTCTTATTATTATTATTATTATTTATTTATTTTTTTTTTTAAATGACACGTTTTTTTTTAATTGCATTTTAGTGTAAATATGAGATCTTAGGTCTATTTGACCCCAGATCTCATATTTAAGAAGTCCTGTCATGCTTTTTTTCTATTACAAGTGACACATTTTTTTAAAAAAACAACAGTATAAAAATAACAAATAAAAGGTAAAATAAATAATAATAAAAAAAAAAAAAAAAAAATTTTAAATTTTAAATTTTTTTAAAAAACGTGCCCCGTCCGTCAGAAGCGAATGCATATGTGAGTAGCGTCCGCATATGAAAACGGTGTTCAAACCACACAGGTGAGGTATCGCCGCGATCGGTAGAATGAGAGCAATAATTCCCTAGACCTCCTCTGTAACTCAAAACATGCAACCTGTAGATTTTTTTAAACGTCGCCTATGGAGATTTTTAAGGGTAAAAGTTTGTCGCCATTCCACGAGCGGGCGCAATTTTGAAGCATGACATGTTGGGTATCAATTTAATTGGTGTAACATTATCTTTTACAATATAAAAAAATTGGGCTAACTTTACTGTTGTCTTATTTTTTAATTCAAAAAAGTGTATTTTTTCCCAAAAAAGTGCGCTTATAAGAACGCTGCGCAAATACGGCGTGACAGAACATATTTCAATGACCGCCATTTTATTCTCTAGGGTGTTAGAAAAAAAAATTATAAAGTTTGGGGGTTCTAATTTTCTAGAAAAAAAAAAAAAACAGTTTTTAACAACAAATCTCAGAAAGAGGCTTGGTCCTTAAGTGGTTAAAATATAAAAGTTAATTTTAAAATGATGTACAAGTACTTAATGTGCAAGATTATCAGTTTATTATTCTGTCAGACTATATGGCCAGTAAATATAAATTAATTAAAGATAAGGAAGGTTGTCTGTGCTGTTTATCATTAAACTCATTGGGGAAATGCTTCTTGTTTCTAATGAAATATTAAAAATGAAGTTTAATAAATTTGATCAAAGTTCTCTGCTATTACAGGGAATCTGACATCTACAAAAGATTGCATGGCCATACAATGGCTCATGGGGTGGATAAAGTAAAATTTTTGACAAGCCCTACAGTGTAATAAAATTTTAAACATAAATACATAAATAAATCACACTACAATCTGCAAAGCAAACCTGTTTGGTTTCATTGGATTTATTTCACATTTGTAAAGGAAAATACTTGGATGCATACTCATTTTACAAATACATGTAGAAGATGCACAGACGCACAGGGGTGCCTCTGTATTATGCAATATATGCAAACAGTGAGGGTACCAATAATGAAACATATTTAAAAATCACTCTGGGAGCAGCCACATTTAACAACATCTGCAGTAAATGGGAGGGTACACTGCAGGGTCGAGAGTTCTAGCTCTATGAAACATCTAAGCAGATGGTTACAAAAGCAAAAATTATTAAAGTGTATGTAAACCCTAGCAGTAAACCTCTCTTATTAACTCTCTTTTGGTATGTTAAATATGCCATCGTAATGCCCTGTACATACGGTCGGACATTGATCGGACATTCCGACAACAAAATCCATGGATTTTTTCCGATAGATGTTGGCTCAAACTTGTCTTGCATACACACAGTCACATAAAGTTGTCGGAAAATCCGATCGTTCTAAACGCGGTGACGTAAAACACGTACATCGGGACTATAAACGGGGCAGTAGCCAATAGCTTTCATCTCTTAATTTATTCTGAGCATGCGTGGCACTTTGTGCGTCGGATTTGTGTACACACGATCGGAATTTCCGACAACGGATTTTGTTGTCGGAAAATTTTATAGCAAGCTCTCAAACTTTGTGTGTCGGAAATTCTGATGGAAAATGTGTGATGGAACCCACACATGGTCGGAATTTCCGACAACAAGGTCCTATCACACATTTTCCGTCGGAAAATCCGACTGTGTTTTATAGTTAGTGTTTTATATCTGTTTGATACAAGAATCTCACAAAAGTAAGTACACCCCACACATTTTTGTAAATATTTTATTATATCTTTTCATGTGTCAACACTGAAGAAATGACACTTTGCTACAATGTAAAGTAGTGAGTGTACAGCTTGTATAACAGTGTACAATTGCTGTCTACTCAAAATAACTCAACATACAGCCATTAATGTCTAAACCGCTGGCAACAAAAGTGAGTACACCCCTAAGTGAAAATGTCCAAATTGAGCCCAATTAGTCATTTTCCCTCCCCGGTGTCATGTGACTCGTTATGCCCTGTACACGCGATAGGATTTTCCGATGGAAAATGTGTGATAGGACCTTGTTGTCAGAAATTCCGATCGTGTGTAGGCTCCATCACACATTTTCCATAGGAATTTCCGACACACAAAGTTTGAGAGCTTCCGACAACAAAATCCGTTGTCAGAAATTCCGATCATGTGTACACAAATCCGACGCACAAAGTGCCACGCATGCTCAGAATAAATTAAGAGACGAAAGCTATTGGCTACTGCCCCATTTATAGTCCCGGCATACATGTTTTACGTCACCGTGTTTAGAACGATCAGATTTTCCAACAACTTTGTGTGACCGTGTGTATGCAAGACAAGTTTGAGCCAACATCCGTCAGAAAAAATCCTAGGATTTTGTTGTCGGAATGTCCGATCAATGTCTGACCGTGTGTACAGGGCATAAGTGTTACAAGGTCTCAGGTGTGAATGGGGAGCAGGTGTGTTAAATTTAATTTGATGTTATCGCTCTCACTCTCTCATACTGGTCACTGGAAGTTCAACATGGAACCTCATGGCAAAGAACTCCCTGAGGTTCTGAAAAAAAGAATTGTTGCTCTACATAAAGATGGCCTAGACTATAAGAAGATTGCCAAGACCCTGAAACTGAGCTGCAGCATGGTGGCCAAGACTATACAGTGGTTTAACAGGACAGGTTCTACTCAGAACAGGCCTCGCCATGGTCGACCAAAGAAGTTGACTGCATGTGCTTAGCATCATATCCAGAGGCTGTCTTTGGGAAATAGATGTATGATTGCTGCCAGCATTATTGCAGAGGTTGAAGGGGTGGGGGGTCAGCCTGTCAGTGCTCAGACCATATGCTGCACACTGCATCAAATTGGTCTGCATGTCTGTCATCCCAGAAGGAAGCCTCTTCTAAAGATGATGCACAAGAGAGCCCGCAAACAGTTTGCTGAAGATTGCTGGATTACTGGAACCATGTCCTGTGGTCTGATCAGACCAAGATAAACTTATTTGGTTCAGATGGTGTCAAGCACGTGTGGCAGCAACCAGGTGAGGAATACAAAGACAAGTGTGTCTTGCCTACAATCAAGCATGGTGGTAGGAGTGTCATGGTCTGGCACTGCATGAGTGCTGTCGGCATTGGGGAGCTAGAGTTCATTGAGGGAACCATAATTGCCAACATGTACTGTGACATACTAAAGAAGAGCATGATCCCCTCCCTTCGGAGACTGGGCTGCAGGGCAGTATTCCAACATGATAACGACCCCAAACACACCCCCAAGATGATCACTGCCTTGCTAAAGAAGCTGAGGATAAAGGTGAAGGTTTGGCCAAGCCTGTCTCGAGACCTAAACCCTATTAAGCATCTGTGGGGCATCCTTAAATGGAAGGTGGAGGAGCGCAAGGTCTCTAACATCCACCAGCTCTGTGATGTCATCATGGAGGAGTGGAAGAGGACTCCAGTGGCAACCTGGGTAACTCTAGTGAAATCTATGCCCAAGAGAGTTAAAGCAGTGCTGGAAAAGAATGGTGGCCACTAGGGATGAGCTCGATGTTCGGCTCGAACATAAATTTGACTCGAACATCGGGTGTTCGACCGATGTGGCACGACCACCACCACCCAAGGCCCAATTTTTCTGCCCCTGTTTAACAGGGGCATGTAATTACAATTTTTAATCAAATATTTCATAACAGGGCTCATTCCTGAGCCAAACACGAGTATCTATAAGGGGTTACAGTGTTGTGGCGCCACCATCCAAGGCCCAGTTTTTCTGCCACTGTTTAACAGGGCCATGTAATTACAATTTTTGACATAATATTTCACACCAGGGCCCATTCCTGCGCCCAGCACTAGTATCTGTGAGGGGTTACAGTGTTGCGGCACCACCATCACCACCCAAAGCCCAGTTTTTCTGCCCCTGTTTAACAGGGGCTTGTAATTACAATTTTGTATATAATATTTCAAAGCAGGGCCCGTTCCTGCGCCCAACAAGAGTATCTGTGAGGGGTTACAGTGTTGTGGCACCACCACCACCCAAGGCCCAATTTTTCTGCCCCTGTTTAACAGGAGCATGTAATTACAGTTTTTGATATAATATTTTAATTCAGGGTCCGTTCCTGTGCCAAGCAAGCGTATATGTGAGGGGTTACAGTGTTTTGGCACCACCACCACCCAAGGCCTAATTTTTCTGCCCCTGTTTAACAGGGGCATGTAATTACAATTTTTTATATAATATTTCGATGCAAGGTCTGTTCCTACGCCCAACAAGCGTATCTGTGAAGGGTTACAGTGTTGTGGCACCACCACCACCACCACCCAAGGCCCAATTTTTCTGCCCCTGTTTAACAGGGGCATGAAATTACAATTTTTATTCTAATATTTCACATCAGGGTACATTCCTGCGCCCAACACTAGTATCTGTGAGAGGTTACAGTGTTGTGGCACCACCATCACCACCCAAAGCCCAATTTTTCTGCCCCTATTTAACAGGGCCATGTAATTACAATTTTCTATATAATATTTCAAAGCAGGGCCCGTTCCTGCGCCCAACAAGAGTATCTGTGAGGGGGTACATTGTTGTGGCACCACCACCACCCAAGGCCCAATTTTTCTGCCCCTGTTTAACAGGGGCATGTAATTACAGTTTTTGATATAATATTTCAATTCAGGGTCCGTTCCTGTGCCAAACAAGCGTATATGTGAGGGGTTACAGTGTTTTGGCACCACCACCACCCAAGGCCTAATTTTTCTGCCCCTGTTTAACAGGGGCATGTAATTACAATTTTTTATCTAATATTTCACATGAGGGTACATTCCTGTGCCCAACACTAGTATCTGTGAGAGGTTACAGTGTTGTGGCACCACCATCACCACCCAAAGCCCAATTTTTCTGCCCCTATTTAACAGGGCCATGTAATTACAATTTTCTACATAATATTTCAAAGCAGGGCCCGTTCCTGCGCCCAACAAGAGTATCTGTGAGGGGTTACAGTGTTGTGGCACCACCACCACCCAAGGCCCAATTTTTCTGCCCCTGTTTAACAGGAGCATGTAATTACAATTTTTGATATAATATTTGAATGCAAGATCTGTTCCTGCACCCAACAAGCGTATCTGTGAGGGGTTACAGTGTTGTGGCACCACCACCCAAGGCCCAATTTTTTTGTCCCTGTTTAACAGGGGCATGAAATTACAATTTTTAATCTAATATTTCACAGCAGGGTCCGTTCCTGCGCCCAACACTAGTATCTGTGAGGGGTTACAGTGTTGTAGCACCACCATCACCACCCAAAGCCCAATTTTTCTGCCCCTGTTTAACAGGGGCATGTAATTACAATTTTGTGTATACCATTTCAAAGCAGGGCCCGTCCCTGCACCCAACAAGAGTATCTGTGAGGGGTTACAGTGTTGTGGTACCACCACCACCCAAGGCCCAATTTTTCTGCCCCTGTTTAACAGGGGCATGTAATTACAATTTTTAAGCTAATATTTCACAACAGGGCCCATTCCTGCGCCCAACAACAGTAATTGTGAGGGCTTGCAGTGTTGTGCGACCACCACCACTACCACCCAAGGCCCCATTTTTCTGCCCCTGTTTAACAGGACCATGTAATTACAATTTTTGATATAATATTTCACAGTAGGGCCCGTTCCTGCACCCAGCAAGAGTAACTGGGAGGGCTTACAGTGTTCTGGCACCACCAACACCTAAGGCCCAATTTTCTGCAGAGTATATATAGGGCAGGCCGTATATAGTGCCTGGGGGCCCCCCACACCATTTTTTTAGAAATTTTGGTGCAGGGTTCACCTTAATATTTTGGGGGGGACATCCACGCCATTTTTTTGGTATAATTTGTATTTTTATCTATATTGCCGGGATCTGACTATACATTACAGCCGCAAGTAGTTTTAAATTACATTTTTTCCTTTAGAAATGTCATTTTGCTGTGGCACTGTTTTAAACATGGGAAAGATGCACTATTTACAGGCATACTAAGGACACCCCCCCCAGGCACGATATTTAAAGGAATATTTCATTTTTATTGTTTTACTTTAAGCATTATTAAAATCACTGCTCCCAAAAAAACTGCAGTTTTTAAAACTTTTTTTTGCATTGATACATGTCCTTTGGGGCAGGACCCAGGTCCCCAAACACTTTTTATGGCAATAACTTGCATATAAGCCTTTAAAATGAGCACTTTAGATTTTTCACGTTCGCGTCCCATAGACTTTAACGGTGTTCGCACAAATTTTTTGCCTGTTCGCAAGTTCAGCTGCAAATCGAACCGGGGGGGAGGGTGTTTGGCTCAGCCCTAGTGGCCACACAAAATATTGAAACTTTGGGCCCAATTTGTACATTTGCACTTAGGGGTGTACTCACTTTTGTTGCCAGTATATTAGACATTAATAGGTGTTTGCTGAGTTATTTTGAGGGGACAGCAAATTTACACTGTTATACAAGCTGTAGACTCACTACTTTACATTGTAGCAAAGTGTCATTTCTTCAGTGTTGTCACATGAAAGGATATCATCAAATATTTACCAAAATATGAGGGGTGTACTCACTTTTGTGAGATACTGTAAGTAAAAAAAATGAATTAATTCTGTTGTTGCTCACTTTATAGTGCTATCCCAAACAATGTTATTAGTCCTGTTCAGTTAATTTTTGTTAATTAGAGAACACTCCTCCCCAGTCTTATGGAGATGAGTGGAGGGGTGGTGGTCTGTAGTCCTAACAACCTCCTATCTTGGGGTGACAATTGCTCCCCTTCAAAGATATAGTACAGTGAGTGAGCGTTCTCAGCTTAGGACAGAAAGTATGTTACTGGCAGAATCAACAGAAAACTATTCTTGGGTTTAGATGCACTTAAAATGGCTTATTTTCTACCACTGGTTACCTAGCAGGTTCATAACAACTTTAAGGGCTCATTCACATGGTGCGGGAACTGCACCACATTCCAAACACATTGCGTGTGTGATCTGTTGTGGGCAGGGCTTTTTTTCAGCGGGAACGTGGGGGAACACAGTTCCAGCACCTCCTGCACTGAATGTATGTAATGGCAAAGGGTGCTGGAGTGTGTTGGAGGCTGGGAGATCTAGTGTGTTGGAGGCTGGGAGATTGATGGGAAGGGTCTATTGTTGTTGTCTACTGGAGGATCCATTGATGCTGGCTGATGGGGGATCTATCGCTGCTGGGGGGCCAATTGTTGCTGTGAGGGATCTACTGATGAGAGAGGGGTTTATTGTTGCTGGCTGCTGGAGGGTCTATTGATGCTGGATTCTGGGAGATCTGTTGTTGCTGACAGGGGTCTATTGTTGCTGTGGTGGATCTGTTGTTACTAGGGTGGATCTTTTGTTATTGAAGGGTCATTTTGTTAAGAGGGGTCTATTGTTGAAAGAAGGGTGTATGTCTTAATGCTTATTAATAAAATCTATACAAATTACTTAGCACCACAAAATGATACTTGGTTCTGTAATCTCTAAAAAGGTCCGTCCTGGAAGGTGGGTAGAGGATGGAACCAAGGGGCAGTGCTCAGATGTGGATAGGGGGCAAGACAAAGAGTGACTTGAAAAGGGGAGTTCCTGAACCTATTCTCTGAGAAAAAAAGCCCTGGCTCTGGGTATCAATAGATTTCCAATTACACCCCAAATGCAGATTGTAAATACAGTGTGCTTTCCCGCACTGGATCACATGGTACCACAGTACCATGAGATCTGGTTGCAGTATGTTTTAGAAGTAGTGCATGCACTACTTTTGGTATGATCCAGTTTGATTTCAGCCTGTTCAAATGAATGGGATGAAAATCACAACACACTGATTCGCATTGGAATGCAGAGAGCATTCCTGTGAGATTCCGCTGTGAACCAACACTAAAGCAAAACGTTGTCCTTTCCAACTCCTTTATTCCTTTTAAACCCTCCCTCCTCCACATTCATAACTGCCGGGGGGGGGGTTCTGTGTTTATAATTTTAAAATTTTTCAGCTGGCCCCCTCTCACCATCCTTGCCTAGGCCAGAAAGACGTGTCCCTGGTCCTGCAGCTTCCAGGGATACTCAGGTCCCAGATCCAAGGACACTGCAGTCCCAGGCACATAGACTGACCAGAGGTTGGGCCTGCCACATCATTAAGAGCTGGCTGCCTGACCCCAGGAGAGGCAGCCAACTAAAGAGGACCAAGATGGGGGCTTGAGACCTGGGCTATATCACGTGAACAGCAGAGTGCAGCAGGACAACTTTGGATTCACTGTGTGGGTAAGTGTGTATTTTGATGATAACTCAGCAATACATTTAAAAGAGGGAAAAACATTGCGGGGGGGGGTGATTAAAGTGGAAGAAAAGCCTAACTAAAACTATTCTTAAAAAGGTTCCCTTCCCACACCTCCTAACTATCCTGCATAACCTTTTAAAAAAGAAGTGTGTACTTACCTATTTTTAACACGATCGGGTCTAGTAACATGATCCTGCAGATCAAGCTCCCATGATCGGCTGCTGCAGGGAAGAGGAGGGATCAGCAACATCTGTGAGGTCACAAAAATTCAGGTGAGAGTACACCTGGTAGAGGGGGAGCACCATACGCACAGGACTAGGAGCATGGTAATAAATAATTAGGAGAAGATAGAATTGTGAATATGTTTGCGCACTTGTTTTCCTATGGGTTTTCATATTGAACTGCATGCATTTTTTAAGGACTATATTCGTTTATGATTTATGGACATTATAATATGATGTTTTTGTTTTTATTTTGATTCTATGTGAATGGTAACTAGAAATTCACAGATTATTATTCCTAGGATTTAATGTTAGGAGGATTTCTCATTTAATTTTGGTATTCAAACGGCACAATACGGCACACATATAATTTATTTGTCTATCACATGTTATATATGGGATTGTGTTAAGTGCCAGCAGCTTATAACATTTATTAGGTGTACATAGCAGCTCACAAAGTTTTTCACATATTTGGTACTTGCCTATTTTTAACTCTATCAGGTCCAGTAACATGATCCTGCAGATCAAGCTCCCATTAGCGGCAGCTGCAGGGAAGAGAAGGAATCAGTAACAATGGCTGGGCCAAGGAAACCTATGGCTGATGTCATGGCTCCCAGAATTCACAGACATTATCGAGCACTCCCTTATATAGAGCTGTAGGATCACGTGACTGGACTGGAGCAGATTGAAAATAGACATAGGTATACAGGTTAGGTAGGATAGAAAAGGAAGGAACATTTTTAAGAATAATTAGGGGTTACTAATTTTAGTACTGATTTAATATCAAAATCTTCAAAGTCTGATGTACAGTACAATGGCAGTTTTGCTTTAAGATTCTTAAAATAAACATTATGTAAAGTATACTGTGCTGGCAAAGTTGGTATAAAATCAATGAGATCTCTTTCAAACCAGCCCGTATAATGATTTTGTGAAATACACAAAAAAATCTGGCCAGTTGCCTGTTTCATATTAACAGAAAGAATACCACATTGCAATCAGAATTTTGGCTGGCTCTTCTACTGAGGAAGCTACAAGCCAGCCATATGTATTGTGGGTTTAGAGAATTAAGATGTAGGTCATTTCTATTATATTAAATGGATGGGTTTCCCTCAGTGGAATTATACTAAATTGCAATCTTTCTTTTAGAATTATAAAGAGAATAGTTAAAAAAAAGATATCAGTGGAGTAGAGAAAGTTGTAAATTACACGTAGCTACATGTTCCTGCCCACCAATCTAACCACTGACTTTAAAGCAGAACTAATTTTTGCAAAGTAGTCTCTCCTGTATCCTCCCTCTTGCACATTAGCAAAAAAATAAAAATAAATAAAAGATTAAAAAAAAAAAACATTTTCTTTTTAAACGTACTTCGTAAATCCTGGCCTAGGCCAGGAGGACATTACAGCCCACAGGGAGCGGTACACAGCTTTCCAAAAATGTCACAGTACCCTGAAAAGATAAAAGGTGGATAGGTGAACTCACCCTTACAGGCAGATCCAAAAGTACATCAGCATGAGTTTCAAGCTTAAAGAACTTAACAGGAAAGGAGTGCTTCTAGACCCAAAAAAGTTATATAAATACATTAACCAAACATCCTTCTTTTGGTGATACACTGCTCAATTCTTTATTTCATCTGATAGTAAAATGTGTAAGCCACAGAATAATTAAACTAGAAGAGTCTTTTCTCACACACTTTAACCATGAGATTGAATAAGTATTGAGCAGTGTACAATCAGTAGAAGCATATAGTGTATAGGGATGTTTGGTGAAAGTATGTCACTTTTGGAGTCAAGAAGTATTCCTTTTCTTGTTAGTCTCAGGACCTTGCCTCAGTACACCTCTCAAAAGCTCTCAGTCCTATGCAAGCAGTGGCATTGGCTCTAGGCAGGAGTTATGCAAATATCATGGACTGGTGTCGGTCTTGAGTAGTGGGCATTCCTAGGCATTCCATGCAGATGACCCTTTGTAATGCTCGCATGTGATGCTGAGCATCCCCTGACTGAAAGAACTGAAATCCAATGAATGAAAGGGATGGGCCAGGGGCAATCAGAATGGGTTGGAAATTGTTAGATTATGATGGATGTCCTCCAGACTGGCAATGAAGCAAACTCTATCTGAATTACTACAGTTACTATTACATGCTGTGAGAAGCTTACAGTGTGCAGACAAATCTGCATTTTCAGTACAGAAGAGGGGCTTGTACAACTGGAGTATGGCTGGAGTTCAACATTATTGAAATGCCTTTGCATGGATCAATTTTTTCTTGAGTTTCGGATGCTGATATATGCATCGTTTGTAATATTTTTGGATACAGTAACCTATAATATTTGATTTTATGCATCACCCCACTGGTATATCCTTAAAGCACTGCAATTTATAAAAAAACAAAAAACAAAATGAGTTCAGCTTTACATTCATATAATCCTCTGCAAAGCAAAAAAAGTAATTCTGTTGCCAGTGTTAAAGTGGGAGCAAATTAAATGATTTTTGTAATCGCAGAAATGCAGAGATGTTATGACACAGCTTAAGTGATTATGTAATGTTAATCTCATCATTTGTATTTACATACCAATGCTATTATAGTTTAATGATCCAAATATGCACAGTGATTTCAACAACACTTGGAATGTCATACATTTAGGGAACCAAAGTAAAGTAAATATAGAAAATAAACAATTCAGTACACGTATGTATAATACAATATGTTTAATGTTCCGGAAGTCCAATTGAGACAGCAAAATGATAATTGTCAGAAAATACACACTTGAGTACAATTATGTATAAAAACATTTACAATGTTCTGGACATTTAGCAGAGTTTATTTGGATACAAGGAAATATTTTAACCAGTATTTCAGAATTTTTACAAATTCTCTAGGAAAGAGTTGGATTCTTATTTTCTTAAAGGATCTGAACCCAAGAGCAAATATGTCATATATTGCAGTCTACCAGTCTTTAGATGTGTTGTCTGCTTTAGTTTCTTTTCAGGCTAAATACCATTACAGAAAAATTCCTGTTAATACAGAACATAATACAACTAACAATACCAATAATATAAAAAAATAACAATATTATCTGCTTTCTCAGCTTTCTTCTCTAAACTCAAAAACCCCTCTCCCTGTGTGGTGTAGATGAGGAGAAGGGGGAAGTGTTTGTAGTTCAAATCAGGAGAACAGCCTAGGGTGACAATGCATCTCTTACTTAGATATGTGTCATTTCAGTGTTGTCATCTTAATCACTTCCCACCCAGCCACTGCACATATACGGCCGGGTGTGAGCCTCCTCCTTCTGAGTGGACATTCAGGAATGTCCCTCAGAAGGAGGGGGATCGCATGCACGTGTCCTCGCAACGGCGTGATCCGATGCGCTCATGTCACCCGGACACGGCGCATCTCCGATCAGCAGGAGGCCTCTGTGATTGGCCCTCCTGATCACATGACGACTGTGTCCAATCACAGCTGTCATGTGATGTAAACAGAGAGCTGGTTGCTGGGTGATCAGCTCTCCTCTCCTCACACGGAAGTTGTCAGTGAGGAGAGGGGATCGCTGCAGCCAGCCGGTGATCAGTGAGTATGAGCTGTTTTTTACAGCTTTTTACACACTGGTCACCGGGCTAGTGTTCCAACACAGTATAAACACACAATGTCCCCTACATAGTGTCCCCAAAGCACTGTCCCCACACATGTCCCCACACACATGTCCCCACACATGTCCCCACACAGTAAAAACACCTGTCCCACATATGTAACAGTAAAATATGTCCTAATGATCATCTGCACACATATGTCCGTGATCATCTGCACACATATGTACATGATCATCTGTGTATATATGTCCATGATCACACAAACCAATTATTATACACTTAATGGGATTTTTTTTACCAAAGACATATAGCAGAATACATTTTGGCTTAAATTTATGACAAAATTTGATTTTATTGGATTTCTTTTAAAACAGAAAGTAGAAAATATATTTTATTTAAATTTCCACTCTTTTTTCGTTTATATTGCAAAAAATAAAAAACGTATTTGTGAATAAATACCTCCAAAATAAAGCTCTATTTGTGTGAACAAAATCATAAAAACTTCATTTGGCTACAGTGTTGCATGACCGCGCAATTCTTGTTCAAATTTGTGAGAGCACTGAAAGCTGAAAATTGGCCTGGGAAGGAAGGGGGTGAAAGCGCCCAGTATTAGAATGGTTAAAGAGGAACTGACCTTCCTATTTTTTTTTTGGCCCTGCTTACCTGATGGTGGTATCTGCATATTTCAGATAGTCACCCATTCAGTGGATCCAGCTTTGACCCGATGAGATACCCTCATGCCCGGTCACAGCTCTGTCCCGCGCCGCCATGTTCTCTCTGATGTCATTGAGTGGACGGGCCTCTCGATGACACACCAATAAGCATGTCCCCTCTTCCTGTTCTTGAATGAAAGGCTATGCCTCCTGGAATATGTGACGTATATATCCCAGAAGGCACAGCGGGCAGTGTGCACGTCATTCGCCCAAGGCAAGTGACGTGCATGAGAAGGCGGGGCGGACATTCAATAAAAAAAAAGTAAACAAAAGAAAAAGAAAATGCCCTATTCCTGTAGAGGAAGGGAGGAGGAGTGGAGAGGCTGGATAGTTCCCGGGAGTGTGAAGGTTTGCTTTAAGACAGAAACTGTGTTCCTCACAGGATCACCAAGTGAAAATATAGTAAAAAAAGCCCAGAAAAAGGAAAACGAACGCAGCAAGTTTTAATAAATTACTTTTTTGTTTTTGGGTTTGGATACATTTTACACTAATAAAATGTGACAATTAAAATAGTTTTTGTATGAAATATCTTTACAAAAATATTTAGATCTCCTAAATTTGAAAAGGGGAAAGACATCTCCAATGTCACCATAGTGATCAGTCAAAAAAGTTCAACATGACTGATTGCTGTTTCACAACATCTGGTTGGCCAAGATGTATGGGGATATTATGGGGCTTATTTGAATATTTAATGCTGTGCTTAACCTGTGTTTGGCAAATTAATCAATCAAATTAAATGAAGGTGAAAAAGTAAAAAAACCTGACTGCAGCACTCACTGATATTCACACATAAATATTGAAAGATAACTATAATAGTGTTGCACTGTCAGGAAAACTTCTTGTTTAACCTTCTTGTTTATTTAAAGAAATAGCAAACAGAATAGACAGAAATAATACAGGTACAATGTGTAGGTAAATGTATGAATACACATTCAAACAAATAACACCCGTAGACCTTCAGGGACGGGAAGCTTAAATGTAAGGGAGACAAAAAGTGAAACCATATGTAAGGACCTGGGTCCGGGTAAGCATTTGAAGAGTCATTACAATCAAAAGTTAAAGTAGGTGCAACAAGGGTTTAGGAGAAGAGAGTGAAAAAAGAAGAAGGAAAAGAAAAAGAAGAGAAATGGGGGGATGGGTGGGGGGGAGGGGAGAGGTTAAGTTGCTGGTAACTGAGATGGTGTTCTAGATTACATGCATACGATTTATGACTAGCAGTAGTACAATAAACATCATATGGATAAATTTGTTGGTTAAGAAGTAGCAATTGGATGTGTGACGTCAGAAGTTACAGACATGATGTATTTGTAGCAAGGGGTAGTTGTACTTTCAAACCATTGGGCCCAAGTTGAGGTGTGACATTTGACATTCCCTATGTGAGTAAGGTCTTCCAGGAGGCAAACTTTGCCAACTTTTTGTAACCAGCTTTTCATGGAGGGGATTGTAGATTGACCCCATAAAGCGGATATGATTGCTTTAGCTGTGTTCAATAGGTGAGGGATGAGGGAACTCTAGAGTGCCATGAAGAAGTATTGACCAAGGGTCGAGGGGGAGAGAGAAACCCACTATTTGATTTGAGGTTGAGAATGTCTGTCCAGAAAGGGCGAAATAGAGGGCAAATCCACCAGTTTTGGGCATGTGTAGCAGTGTTCCCACAGTTCCTCCAACACAGGGAACAGGGAACTTGAGTGGAGTATAATGCCATCTGGTGAGTAGTTTGTAGTTTGTTTCAGCCATTTTGGAAGATAACGAGGAGACATGAGCAAATTGCAGGATTTTATCTCTTTATTTGTTTGTGAGGTGAGATTTGAGGTTGACTTCCCATTTATCAAGGTAGTCCGGATATGAAGGGCTTTGCAACTCAGTGAGAGCATCAGGAAAACTTTGAATTCAATATATAGTGTATGACAAACGAACCAAAAAATAATCCTACAAACAAATAGTCCTACAAACAAAATATCAAAGTTCACCAAAAGTGTGCAATAGGAGAAGAAAGAAAGCAGCATCGCTCTAAGTGTAGCAATAAGATTTTTTTTTAATCCAGCAAGACAAATTGACAATTTACAAGATCCAAAGATAAAAAGGCTCACAAAAAGTGTACAAAATCTTCATGCAACTGCTGTGCACCGACCACCAAGTAATTATAATGCCGCTTACCAAATCCTTAGACCCCACAACTCAAGCGGTCTAAATCAGAATTTAAAAGATGACAAATCCCACATGGATGGATGGCTCCAGCTCTCTTCCTCTCACCCCTCAGCAAGCCTCACTCTCTCACGAATGGAATGTACCAATGGTTGGTTGATTTTATTACTGTAAAAATTAAAATGTAGTTTTTTTAATATGTTTAAAGTGTCTAATTTTTTTTTTAGGGCTAATACAATTTTTTCTTTCTTTGGTCAGAACAAAGATTTTATGCAAATATTTCACATTTACAAGTTTCAGCCAGCAGGAAAAATTCTATGCTCTATTTTAAAAGTGTATCGCTCCCTGTTGTGCATCCAGCATTTCAGTTGAGAGGGGACAATCTGAAAGGGAAAAGTCACTGCTGTGTGCTCACTTTTTAAAAATACATAATGCTCTTCCAAATCAGTGTCATGATTACATGATTATTTTGTATAAAAAGTGAATAAAAATATATAAAACGTCAGTTATAAATTGGAGTTTACGCTGGGCTTTCTTTCTGCACTTCCTGCAAATGGATGAAGTGGCGGGAGGGAAAAAAATATGAGTATGACAATATTTTTTTAAGAATTAATTTAAAAATCTAAAGTATAATTGTATACTGTATACTATATTGCATGTACACTGTATAAACAATACAGTAAAAATCACAAAATAAACTTTGTAAATGCTAAACCATTTAGGAATAGGAAAGTAGCGAGTACCGATGGAATATATTATTTGTTGTAGACAAGCTGTTATTCCATTCTTTGGCACATTCTCTATATTTGTACATCAATGCTAGCAGATGTTTTTTGTCTTCTCCCGAAATTAGTGTTTATAGAAATATGTTTGGCTCACGCTCCTGTTCATTTCCCCTCTTCCTGCCTCCAATAAAGACTTGTAAATGTGTGTCCATTCCTTGAGCAAGTAATTCGGAATGCCAATTTAAACTTTTTTGGATACATGCTGAAAAAAAGATAAAGAGAAGCAATAAGGTAGTGCAGGGCAATTATGACATATCCAAAGCAGTAAGTCCTAGCAACTCATAGCAGCCAGAAATCCTGGGAAATAGCAGGGGTTAGGGAGGCAAATAAGCACAGATTAGTTATTATTCTTAACAGATCTGGATGACAATCAGTCTACAGACAATAGAACATTTTAGGTAATCCTAATCCTCTGTGGGTTTGAATAAGATCAAATGTATTCCTAGAAACTGAATGAGAATGTATGATAGGATGATTGTATATAATGTAAAATTTTTATTAGCTCTTTATAGAGCTGTTAACACGTTACAATTTTTTACAAATCTTCCTTTCTTTGTATGGAATGTTCCTTTTTGTACCATGTAGCCCAAAGTCAGTAATTAGATGGTTAGTCAAGTTTAGGTTGAGTGTTACAAAAAAAAAAAAATATTTTCAGAAATAGGGGAAGCCCCTTTAAGCCACCAGATAGAACATTCCCCTGCTGCAGCTCATTGCCCTTTCCCTGCTGAGAAGAGAGCAGAAGAGGGACTTTGATTGGCTGTTGCTGCAGCCTAGGAGGATACCTGCCCCTAGCAATGGAGTAGAAGAATGACCCCAACCATTGTCTGAAAGGAGCAGAGGTTTGAACAGATGAATAAGATAGTTGAGCCCAGGGCACATGTCTCAAGACAGTTAGGATTCGCTGTGAGCCTGGTGGTTTTGAGACTGAGAAAAAGGGCTCTGCTTGGGAAGAGGGTGCTGAAAGCCCAAGCCCATGTTCTGTGAGCTGTGAGTCTTTCATGCTTCTGCACAGAGCCCTGAAAGGAAATGAGCCCCAAGGCTGCTACAGGGCAGGGATAGATTGCAGGGAGGTGATGCTGTGCCTAGAACATGTGCTAGACAGAGTGTTGTGTGTGCTTAGAGCTGCGTAGACAAAGCTGCTGAAGACTCCAAGAGTGAAAGACCAACTGTGGAATAGCGCTTCAGTGGTATAGCAATACAGGGTAAAGCCACAAGAACAGTGAACGGTGTTCAGAACCTCAAAGTGTGAGATTTGAAACTCCTGGTGGAGAGAGTTGGGCTGTACTGCTGCATAATTGATGGCAATTATGTAGTGACCTCTTTCCTGGCCTTCGAGGAACCAAAGGGGATCGTTATCTATGGTAAGAAACCTTTTTTCTATATTCTAATTGAGTACTAGAGAACTAGGCCCCCAACATTGTCAGAATGTTTATAGACCCACTGGCCAGGGGTATAGTTAGGACTCCAGTATTAAAGATAGGCCAGCATGCTGTCCTGTTCATGTTGTATTTTAATTGGTTATGAGTAGTACACTATCACTATCATTGTTACTGTCTTAACCAATATTCCTCTTGCTGACTTGCAGACCGCCGCACAATGATGTACGTCGACAGAATGGCATGGGCAGGCATATTACATATTATTGCTTTGGTCCACAATAGATCAATAGAGTTCTTCCATGAAATCTTCCATCTACCTGTACGTTCCTGCCTCCCAGCAGGCAGGGGGCCTGATTGGGCCCCCCCCAGTGCCTGCGGCGGTCGGCTTCGTTCCAGGAGTGATCCATGCTGAGGGGGAGGCCACCGATTCATGGCCACCACCTCGTGATCGCTCCTGACGAATGAGAAGCTTCCTCTGCTTCTGAAATGTAAACAGAAGCAGAGAAAGTGATGTCATCTCTCCTCGTGTCGGTCTTTTCGTCCGGAGCCCGAGGAGAGAAGACATCACTGTGATTCAGCACACTAACACCAGTACACGTAAGCACACAAATCACCCCTCAACCACACCCGATCACCCTCCCTGCACCCCCTGTCACAGTGACACCAATAGCAGTTTTTTTACTGATCACTGCATGTCAGGTCACCTTGAGGCTAGGTGACAGATGCACACCATTGGGATCAGGAGTGCACCGCAAGGTAGTGGACCCTAGGGCTGACTGCTGCGGATGGGAGTCAAGGTGGTAAGGAAGGCAGGGCCGCTGGAACACCAGCACGGATCCCACCGGGGTTAGAGTGCAAGATTCCCTGGGGCGCGGAGTCTAAGAGCCAGCAGGTGTTCACCAGAGCCTCCAGTGGTGAGGATGAACTGGACTGCAACTGGCTCCAGGTCGCGACCCCCAGAGTCCCCCAGCTCACACCCACAGTAGGCAACAGGAGGATAGGGATAGGAATAGTCGAGAACAGGCCAAAGTCGGTAACTGGAATCAGACGTAGGGAACACAGCAAGTACACACGAAAGCTAACACACAATGGAAGATCAGCACTGCTGGCTTGCAGTGCACAGGATAATATAGGGTTCCCTGATAGGGCCTGGGGTGGGACCATGCTAAGAGGAGAGGTTATAAAACCAGCCAGGTGTGAGTGGCTGGCCTCTTAGTCTGAACACATGAGGAGAAGGTAAGCTGACAGAGAAAGATTACTGCATTACCATGACAGTACCCCCCTTCTTATGAGGCCTCCCCCGCCTGGGCCCTGGCTTAAAGGGAAACTCCAGATAAAACCTCCTCAACAGACGAGGCACAAAGATCTTAGATGCAGTGATCCAAGACCTCTCCCAAACCCTTCCCAATGTACGAGGCACTATAGAATGCCTCTACGGCACCGGGAATCCAAAACTTGACTAACCTCGTACTTAAGATTATCCTCAGAGACCAAAACTGAGGTAGGGAGAGGATAAGAGGACTTATTGAGGGCTAAAGGCATAAGAAGACCATCAGGAGTCTGAGCAGGGTCCCCCAGACCCTTAAAGATGAGCTGGACATCCAGCACAGAATCATCAGACTGGGCAGAAGTCAGTGGATCCCTGAGACCAGGTTGGTTAGAAAATGATGTGTCACAGAAGTCAAGCTGGATAGCTTCCCTGGGCATAGGCAGAACTGGTGCAGAGGCCGACTGAACAGCATTGCCAGGTGCAGCAACCACCAGAATCGCATCACAGGGTGTAATGACTGTGGAACTGGTAGACGAGTCAGCCTGGGTGTGCGTCCAAGGGGGTCCAGGAACAGGCAAAGGTAAATGACCATGCAAACTGGAGTAAATGATCGGCTCAAGTTCACAGGTGGGCTCCTCATCCAGAGTGCCACATGACCCAGAGAGTGCCTCAGCCCGACTATTGTAGGAGACATTCCAGAAATCGCTATATGCAGCGGGAAGAGCAGAAGATACTGGGATGGTGGCAACAGGAAGTTTCTCTTTTGGGGTAACCTTAAGTAGGCAGGAAGAGGAACAGGAGGAACCCCGACCCAGGATCCGTCCAGCAGTACAGTCAATGTGTGGAGAATGGAACCGTAACCAAGGAGGACCTAATATGATAGGAGATGAAGCCTTAGGTAAGACAAGGAAGGATAACCACTCCTGGTGGAGTGTCCCTACCGACATCTTAACAGGGAGGGTCTGGAAGCGGATAGGACCCCCTGGGAGAACAGTGCCATTAATCGCCAAGACCACCAATGGCGTTGAAAGGGGCCAGTGGGTAAGTCTCATGGAAGATGCAGTTTCCCAGTCCATGAAATTATCAGCGGCTCCGGAATCCAGATGCGCCGAGACCGAACATGAGGAAGCACTGATGTGAAGGAACACAGAAAGAAGAAGACGAGAAGGTGAAGGTGATATTTCAGGGTCTAATACTCCACCTTCCAGATGTATTAGCCCCGATCGTTTTTCCGGACGAAGAGAACAAGTGTCGCGAAAGTGAACTTTGGCCCCACAATAGAGGCACAGGCCCAGAGTTCTGCACCTAGCGCATTCTTCAGGAGACAACTTGGTCCAGCACAGCTGCATAGGTTTCTCAGCGGGCAGGGGGTGCTCCTCAGGTTGAAGAGAAGGGACTGTGAGCTCAGGCTGCCTAAGGAACGGGGAGTGCTGGCATCTTTTTTCCAGGGCCCTCTCCTCAAAGTGAATATTGATCTGGTTACACAAGGTTATGACACCGTCCAGATCAGCAGGAAGGGATCTTCCTGCTAATTCATCCTTCACTCTATCAGAGAGGCCATGTAAAAAGGTTGCAACTAGGGCGTCATTATTCCAGCTTAATTCAGCTGTGAGGATACGGAACTGAAGAGCATACTGTCCCACAGAAGCGGACTCTTGACGGAGATGTAAAAGAATGCTAGCCGCTGAGGAGATACGACCCAGTCCCTCGAAGATATTCCAAAAAAGTTTCAAGAAATCAGACAGGCTAGAGACCACTGGATCATTCAGTTCCCACAGAGGGGCAGCCCAAGCTAGCGCCTCGCCGGACAGTAGGGATATAATATAGGCTACTTTCACCCGATCAGACAGGAAGTTTTGGGGCTGAAGTTTAAAATGAATTGTGCACTGGCTAAGGAACTGCAAGCCTTGGAGTGCCCAGAGAAATGGGCCAGAGCTGGCAGTTGTAATGAATGTGTGGCTGCGACTGGTGCGATAGGTGCAGCAGCAGATAGCGGTTGAGGTTTTTGAACCGGGGGTCCTAATGAGGCCTGAACCTGTTCAAAATGGGATGCCAAATCCTGAAGGAATCGCATCACCTGGGTCTGATGCGATTCCTGGGTCTCAAGTCTGCGAACTAAGCCCTGCAACGGATCATCTGCGGGTAGCGGCACATCAGCCGGGTCCATGGCTGATCAAACTGTCAGGTCACCTTGCGGCTAGGTGAGAGATGCACACCGTTGGGATCAGGAGTGGACCCTACGGCTGACTGCTGCGGATGGGAGTCAGGGTGGTAAGGAAGGCAGGGCCGCTGGAACACCAGCACGGATCCCACCAGGGTTAGAGCGTAAGATTCCCTGGGGTGCGGAGTCTAAGAGCCAGCAGGTGTTCACCAAAGCCTCTAGTGGTGAGGATGGATGGGGCTGCAACTGGCTCCAGGTCACGACCCCCAGCTCACACCCACAGTAGGCAACAGGAGGATAGGGATAGTAAGGGAATAAGCCAAGGTCGGGGCCACAAGCAGACAAGGACAAGAGAGTTCACGCCAAGGTTCAGGGTCACAGGTAAACAGGGATAGTCGGGGACACGCCAAAGGTCAGGGTCACCAGCAGACAGGAATAGTCGAGAACAGGCCAAAGTCGGTAACTGGAATCAGACGTAGGGAACACAGCAAGTACACACGAAAGCTAACACACAATGGAATATCAGCACTGCTGGCTTGCAGTGCACAGGTTAATATAGGGTTCCCTGATAGGGCCTGGGGTGGGGCCATGCTTAGAGGAGAGGTTATAAAACCAGCCAGGTGTGAGTGGCTGGTCTCTTAGTCTGAACACATGAGGAGAAGGTAAGCTGACAGAGAAAGATTACTGCATAACCATGACACTTCATTGGTGTCATTTGTGACTGTTATAAGTGTTAGGGCTGTTAGTGGTAGGCCCCTTTAGGTCTAGGGCACCCCTTTAACCCCCACTAATAAAGGTTTAACCCCTTGATCGCCCCCCAGTTAACTCTTTCAGCCCCTGTCACCAGTGTCACTAATCGATCATTTTTCTGATTGCCGTATAAGTGTCACAGGTGATGCCAGTTAGTTATTTAGGTTCACTGTCAGCTTTTTATAGCGTCGGGTACCCCCATATACTACCTAATAAATGTTTTAACCCCCTGATTGCCCCCTAGTTAACCCTTTCACCAGTGATCACCGTGTAAGTGTTACGGGCGACGCTGGTTAGTTAGTTTGTTTTTTATACCCGCCGTTTATTACCCAATAAAGGTTTAACCCCCTGATCACCCGGCGGGTGATATCAGTTAGGTTTTAGTGTCAGATAGGGTCTGTGTCACCCCAGGCAGCGTCAGATTAGTGCCAGTAGCGCTAACATCCACGCACGCAGCATACACCTCCCTTAGTGGTATAGTATCTGAATGGATCACTATCTGAACTGATTAGATCTATACTAGCGTCCCCAGCAGTTTAGGGTTCCCAAAAATGCAGTGTTAGTGGGATCAGCCCAAATACCTGCTAGCACCTGTGTTTTGCCCCTCCGCCCAGCCGAGCCCACCCAAATGCAGTATTGGTCGATCACTGTCACTTACAAAACACTAAACACATAACTGCAGTGTTTGCAGAGTCAGGCCTGATCCCTGCAATCGCTAACAGTTTTTTTGGTAGCGTTTTCTACAGTTGCTGACAGCGTAGGAGCTTTTTTTCCTGTGAGTATCACTAGTGTACCAGTAAATTTAGAGCCCAAAATGGCAAATCGAAGGTACATTAGTGACATTTCTGAGCATGACAGATAGTGAAGAGGAAGTCACTCATCTGTCAGATTCAGGCTCAGAATACGATCCTGTAGATGACAGCGGCTCCATGACAGATAGCTCTGATGACGGAGTTGTAGTCCCTGCCAAGGTCAGGTGTACCAGACCCTAATCTTCTTCTGCTGTTGTTGAGGTGCAAGAACCACAGGGATCTCGTATGGAGCAGAGAAGTACTAGTGCTGCTCATCTTTCTGGTGAACTGGCAAGCACCAGCAGCCTAGTACACCCTGGTCGTACATCCAGCACTGCAGTATCATGTGGTGACGTGGCGAGTCCCATAAGTGCAGTTCAAGCTGGCGAGGTGGCAAGCACAAGTAGGGTCCCGCTGCCACCAAGAAGACAAAGACAGGCCCGTCGTGTCCTTCCTGCAGAATTCGCCAATCCTGATTGGGAGCCCACCACTTCTGCAGGACCCGTACTTGCCCCATTCACTGGCCAACCCGGCATTCAGGTGGAAACAGTTGATTTTACATCACTTGATTTTTATTCACTGTTTTTCATGGAAGATCTCTATAGATCTATTTTGGACCAAAGCAATTTGTATGTGGGTCAATTCATCGCCACTAATCCCCAGTCCAGAGATTGGAAACCAATTGCGGTTTCCGAATTTAAGACCTTTCTGGGTCTATCCCTTGGCATGGGCATAACTAAAAAGAGTGAGTTGTGGTCATATTGGTCCACTGACCCAATTCACCATATTCCTGTGTTCTCTGCCTCCATGGTCAGGGCACGATATGAGCAGATCTTGCCGTTCATGCACTTCAACAACAATGAATTCTGTCATCCTCGTGGAGACCCTGCATATGATTGGCTCTACAAAATTCGCCCCCTCGTAAACCATTTCAATGAACGTTTTGCAGCCTTGTTTATTCCCCATCAAGTTGTCTGCGTTGATGAGTCCCTGATTAAGTTTTCTGGCCGCTTGTCTTTCAAACAGTGTCTTCCCAGCAAGCGTGCCAGATGTATAAGCTCTGTGACAGGGCCACAGGCTATACATATAGTTTTATGGTTTATGAGGGAAGAGATAGTCACGTAGAGCCGGAGAACTGCCCAGATTACATATGGAGCGCTGGCAAGATTATGTGGGACTTGGTGTCAGCCTTATTCGGAAAGGGGTACCAATTGTATGCGGACAATTATTACACGAGCGTGCCACTTTTTAGTCACTTGTTTGATCATCAGATTGGCGCATGTGGCACCGTGCGACCTAATCGCCAAGGCTTACCCCAAAGGCTTGTAGATTCCCGTCTTAGGCTGGGGGAGAGAGCCTGCTTCAAGTGTAATCATTTGCTCACTGTGAAGTGAAGGGATAATAAGAATGTTTTCATTCTTTCCTCCCTTCATGCAGACACGATGGTCCAAATTCCTACAGTGACTGGTGTTGTGGAGAAGCTCCTCTGTGTCCACGAATATAACCTTAATATGGGACCATTTGTCGGCGCCATACCTAATTGCCTGTAAGGCCAGACGCTGGTACAAAAAAGTGTCTGTATACTTATTTTAATTGGCTTTGCTGAACGCGCAAGTGCTATACAGAGCTTCAGGATGGACTGGATCCTTCCTTAAATTCCAGGAAGAGATCGTCAGAGCCCTTCTGTTTCCAGCCAGTGCTCCACCTCACCTTCCCAATCCAAATGCAGTAAGCTGCATGAGAGGCATTTTCCGTATGTCCTCCCGAGTACCCCTACCCAACGAGCCCCCCAAAGAAAATGTTGGGTCTGTAGAAACCATGGATATAGGCATGACACCCGCTATTTTTGTCCCTCCTGTCCTGACAATCCTGGTCTTTGCATCGGTGAATGTTTTGAACGCTACTATACACTAGTGGAGTATTAGCATAAGGTACAGCACTGCACAGACTATGACACACTTTCACATGGTCAACCAAAATGCCATTGCGGGGGATATTTACATTCCCTGAGATAACAATAAAAATTATTTAAAAAAATGTAAGGAACAGTTCAAAAATAAAATAAAGCAAAATAAATAATTATAAAGAAAAAAGCACCCCTGTCCCCCCCTGCTCTTGCGCAAAGGTGAACGCAAGCGTCAGTTTGGCATCATATGTAAACAGAAATTGCACCATGCATGTGAGGTATCACCGCGAAGTTCAGTGCAGTAATTTTAGCAGTAGACCTCCTCTGTAAATCTAAAGTAGTAACCTGTAAAGGCTTTTAAAGGCTTTTAAAAATGTATGTAGTTTGTCGCCGCTCCACGTTAGTGTGCAATTTTAAAGCATGTTATGTTTGGTATCCATGTACTCAGCCTAAGATCATCTTTTTTATTTCATCAAACATTTGGGCAATACAGTGTGTTTTAGTGCATTAAAATTTAAAAAAGTGTGTTTTTTCCAAAAAAATGCGTTGGAATAATCACTGCGCAAATACTGTGTAAAAAAAAAAAAAAAATGAAACACCCACCATTTTAATCTGTAGAGCCTTTTCTTTAAAAAAATATATATAATGTTTGGGGGTTCAAAGTAATTTTCTTGCAAAAAAAAATGTTTTTAATGTAAACAAAAAGTGTCAGAAAGGGCTGAAGTGGTTAGAAGAGTGGGTGATATGTGACATAAGCTTCTAATGCCCCGTACACACAGTCAGATTTTCCGACAGAAAATGTTCGATGGGAGCTTGTTGTCGGAAATTCAAAATTCAAATGTGTAGGATCCATCGGACATTTTCCATCGGAATTTCCGTCACACAAAATTTGAGATCTGGATCTCAAATTTTCCGACAAAAAAATCCATTATCGTAAATTCCGATCGTGTGTACACAATTCCGACGCACAAAGTTCCACGCATGCTCAGAATCAAGCAGAACAGCCACACTGGCTATTGAACTTCCTTTTTATCAGCTCGTCGTACGTGTTGTACATCACCGCCTTCTTGACATTTGGAATTTCCGACAACATTTGTGTATGCAAGACAAGTTTGAGCCAACATCCGTCGGAAAAAATCCATGGATTTTGTTGTCAGAATGTCCGATCGTGGGTACGGGGCATAAATGTTGTGCATAAAATTCCAGGACAGTTCAACCCCCCTCCAAATGACCACATTTTGGAAAGTAGACACCCCAAAATATTTGCTGAGAGGTATGGTGTGTATTTTGCAGATTTCGCTTTTTGTCACAAAGTTTTGAAAATTGATACATTTTTCTTTTCTTTCTTCATTTTCAAAAACAAATGAGAGCTGCAAAATACTCACCATGCCTCTCAGCAAATAGCTTGGGGTGTCTACTTTCCAAAATGGGGTCATTTGGGGGGGGGGGGTTGTGCCATCTTGGCATTTTATGGCCTTCAAAACTGTGATAGGTAGTGAGGAGTGAAATAAAAAATTTACGCCCTTTGAAATCCAGAAGGCGGTGCTTGGTTTTCGGGGCCCCATACGTGGCTAGGCTCCCAAAAAGTCCCACACATGTGGTATCCGCGTACTCAGGAGAAGCAGCAGAATGTATTTTGGGGTGTAATTCCACATATTCCCATGGCATGTGTGAGCAATATATCATTTAGTGACAAACAACAAAAAGTAGAAAATGTCATTTTTTTTTTACATTTTCGGTCTTTTTCTGTTCATATCGCAAAAAATGAAAATAGCATAGACAATCAAATACCATCAGAAGAAAGCTCTATTTGTGGGAAAAAATGGATGCAAATTTTGTTTTATATACAACATTGTATGACCACGCAGTTACCAGTTAAAGCAGTGCAGTGCCAAATTGTAAAAAGTCCTCTGGTCTTTAGGCAGCCAAATGGTCCGGGGCTGAAGTGGTTAAAACTCACTTTATACTGTCAGTGTATCAAGATAGATCATCACTGGGGGAATACAGGAGGACCCATCTACCTAGTAGCTCTTCTCGGGTGTAGCACCACATCTTACAAAAAACAGAAGTAATTGGACTATTAGGTTATAAGAATGTCATTCTGGAGCATTAGGAGTTAAAGATTTCCTTGCATTTAAGAAATCTAATTGGTTTGTTTATTTATTAAGATGACCTGAATTAGACACTGTGCACGTAACCCATATCGATTTGAATCTATGGCTGAGCTCTTGCCTTTTGGTTCTTAAAGAATAACTAATCAGTCGCAATTCTCTATTTCTTTTATTGGGGTTGATGATAAACAAACAATCCACAGCAAATCCGGCCAAAGCATAATTGAATAAATACTTTTTTAATGTCTACTTGCAGTGATCACGTGACTCATGGGATTCAGAGCATGTGTGATGTAATGCCAACACTGCAGGAACAAGATGAGCCTGTATATCCTGGCTACCACCAACCAGCAGCAACAGCAACTCACTGGCAGGATCAACAGGTATTTTCAACAGGCAGGTAATCAAAATAAACTAAGGACACACATTGTTATTAACTTTTAGTTTGAAGGCTGTAATGTGGGTTTTTTGTTTTGAGTTTGTTATGTATATCATATTTTGATGAACTGTAAAACCACTCAAGATAACTTCAATGTGTAACAAAAGGTACAATATACGTTAATTGATTTTAATTGATATGAATGCTTCAAATGAGGTACTAGACAATGTTATCTATTTTTCTTTGAATTTATGTGTTATGTCATGGGTTTTACAGCACATAAAGTTGCAAAGAAAGTTTAAGGGCAATAATAGTGACAAAGTGACAGAGAACTGTCAAACATGTGACAAAAAGGCATTGTACACTACACATAAAAGAGTTATGAGGCGTGTGCATTTAACAGAAAGGTATGAGGCACTGCATGTAGCAAAGAGCTGTAAAGCACTGCACAAGACTCTTGAGGTGTGCAGAAAGGCATGAGCCACCATGCGTAGTTGAGCGATGTAAGCTACACTTTAGAGTTCAGAGGTAAAGGGGTTGATTTTCTAAAGGCAAATAGACTGTTCATTTTGAAAGGAAAGTTGCACTTTGCTTGGAAATTTTGCCCAGAGCCTAGTGAATGAGGTGAAGCTCTGCTAACTTCCATCACCATAACACATGCAAGCAAAAATGCTGTTTTCTTATTTTCCTTGCTCATGATTAGGTATTCTTTGCAAAGTAAAATCTTGCCGCATTCTCTAATCTCTAGGAAAAAAAATCTTTGCAAACTGCTACTTCCCTTGCAAAGTGATATCAGTTAGGTTTTAGGGTCAGATAGGGTCTGCGTCGCCCCAGCAGCGTCAGATTAGTGCCAGTATCACTAACACCCACGCACGCAGCATACATCTCCCTTTGTGGTATAGTGTCTGTGATCAATATCTGATCTGATCAGATCTATACTAGCGTCCCCAGCAGTTTAGGGTTCCAAAAAACGCAGTGTTAGCGGGATCAGCCCAGATACATGCTAGCACCTGCGTTTAGCCCCTCCGCCCAGCCCAGCCCACCCAAGTGCAGTATCGATCGATCATTGTCACTTACAAAACACTAAACACATAACTGCAGTGTTCGCAAAGTCAGGCCTGATCCCTGCGATCGCTAACAGTTTTTTTGGTAGCATTTGCTACAGTTGCTGACAGCCTAGGAGCTTTTTTTCCTGTGAGTCTCACTAGTGTACCAGTAAATTTAGAGCCAAAATGGCAAATTGAAGGTACGCTAGTAAAGAGGCCTACACAATTTTGAGCATGACAGATAGTGAAGAGGAAGTCACTCATCTGTCAGATTCAGGCTCAGAATACGATCCTGTAGATGACAGCGGCTCCATGACAGATAGCTCTGACGACAGATTTGTGGTCCCTGCCAAGGTCAGGCGTACCAGGCCCCAATCTTCTTCTGCTGTTGTTGAGGGGCAAGAACCACAGGGCTCTCGTATGGAGCAGAGAAGTACTAGTGCCGCTCATCCTTCTGGTGAACTGGCAAGCACCAGCAGCCTAGTACATCCTGGTCATACATCCAGCACTGCAGTATCACGTGGCGAGTCCCATAAGTGAATTTCAAGCTGGCGAGGTGGCAAGCACAAGTAGTGTCCCGCTGCCACCAAGAAGACAAAGACAGGCCCGCGTGCCCATAGTGTCCTTCCTGCAGAATTCGCCAATCCTGATTGGGAGCCCACCACTTCTGCAGCACCCATACTTGCCCCATTCACTGGCCAACCCGGCATTCAGGTGAAAACAGTTGATTTTATGTCACTTGATTTTTATTTGCTGTTTTTCATGGAAGATCTCTATAGATCTATTGTGGACCAAAGCAATTTGTATGTGGGTCAATTCATCACCACTAATCCCCCAGTCCTCCCTTGCCAGAGATTGGAAACCAATTACGGTTTCTGAATTTAAGACCTTTCTGGGCCTATCCCTCGACATGGGCATAACTAAAAAGAGTAATTTGCGGTCAATTCATCATATGACCGTGTTCTCTGCCCCCATGGTCAGGGCACGATATGAACAGATCTTGCAGTTCATGCACTTCAACAACAATGAACTCTGTCATCTTCGTGGAGACCCTGGATATAATCGGCTCTACAAGATTCGCACCCTCGTAAACCACTTCAATGAACATTTTGCAGCCTTGTTTACTCCCCATTAAGTTGTCTGCGTTGATGAGTCCCTGATTAAGTTTTCTGGCCGCTTGTCTTTCAAACAGTATCTTCCCAGCAAGCGTGCCAGATACGGGGTCAAGCTATATAAGCTCTGTGACAGGGCCACAGGCTATACATATAGTTTTATGATTTATGAGGGAAGAGATATTCACGTAGAGCCGGAGAACTGCCCAGATTACATAGGGAGTGCTGGCAAGATTGTGTGGGACTTGGTGTCACCCTTATTCGGAAAGGGGTACCATTTGTATGCGGACAATTATTATTAATTAATAAATTAATTAATTATTGCCACTTTTTAGTCACTTGTTTGATCATCAGATTGGCGCATGTGGCACCATGCGACCTAATCGCCGGGGCTTACCCCACAGGCTTGTAGATTCCCGTCTTAGGCTGGGGGAGAGAGCCTGCTTCAAGTGTAATCATTTGCTCACTGTGAAGTGGAGGGATAATAAGAATGTTTTCGTTCTCTCCTCCCTTCATGCAGACACAACGGTCCAAATTCCTACGGCGACTGGTGTTGTGGAGAAGCTCCTCTGTGTCCACGAATATAACCTTAATATGGGACCAGTTGTTGGCACCGTACCTAATTGTCTGTAAGGCCAGACGCTGGTACAAAAAAGTGTCTGTATACTTATTTCAATTGGCTTTGCTGAACGCTCATGTGCTATACAAAGCTTCAGGATGGACTGGATCCTTCCTTCAATTCCAGGAAGAGATCGTCAGAGCCCTTCTGTTTCCAGCCAGTGCTCCACCTCACCTTCCCAATCCAAATGCAGTAAGCAAATGCAGTAAGCCGGCTGCATGAGAGGCATTTTCCGTATGTCCTCCTGAGTACCCCTACCCAACGAGCCCCCCAAAGAAAATGTTGTGTCTGTAGAAAGCATGGATATAGGCATGACACCCGCTATTTTTGTCCCTCCTGTCCTGACAATCCTGGTCTTTGCATTGGTGAATGTTTTGAACGCTACCATCCACTAGTGGAGTATTAGCATAGGGTACAGCACTGCACAGACTAGGACACACTTTCACATGGTCTCCCAAAATTCCATCGCATTTTGAGAGACCCGAACCTAGAACCGAACTGTTATGTCCCATACACGCGACCGGATTTTCTGACGGAAAATGTTCGATAGGAGCTTGTTATCGGAAATTCCGACGGTGTGTAGGCTCCATCTGACATTTTCCATCGGAATTTCCGTCACACAAAATTTGAGATCTGGATCTCAAATTTTCCGACAACAAAATCCATTGTTGTAAATTCCGATCGTGTGTACACAATTCCGACGCACAAAGTTCCATGCATGCTCGGAATCAAGCAGAAGAACCGCACTGGCTATTGAACTTCCTGTTTCTCGGCTCGTCGTACGTGTTGTATGTCACCGCGTTCTTGATGTTCGGAATTTCCGACAAGATTTGTGTGACCGTGTGTATGCAAGACAAGTTTGAGCAAACATCCATGGATTTTGTTGTCAGAATGTCCGATCATGTGTACGGGGCATAAATGTTGTGCATAAAATTCCAGGACAGTTCAAACCCCCCCAAATGACCCCATTTTGGAAAGTAGATACCCCAAGCTATTTGCTGAGAGGCATGTTGAGACCATGGAATATTGTATATTTTGACACAAGTTGCGGTAAAAAGACAATTTAAAAAAAAATTTGTTTAGTTGTCACTAAATGATATATTGCTCAAACATGCCATGGGCATACGTGAAATTACACCCCAAATTATATTCTGTTGCTTCTCCTGAGTACGGGGATACCACATGTTTGGGCCACGAAAGCCAAGCACTGCCTTCAGGCTTTCTAAGGGTGTAAATTTTTTATTTCACTCCTCACTGCCTATCAGTTTCGGAGGCCATGGAATGCCCAGATGACACAACCCCCCCAAATGACCCCATTTTGGAAAGTAGACACCCCAAGCTATTTGCTGAGAAGTATGGTGAGCATTTTGCAGATTTCGCTTTTTGTCACAAAGTTTTGAAAATTGATACATTTTTCTTTTCTTTCTTCATTTTCAAAAACAAATGAGAGCTGCAAAATACTCACCATGCCTCTCAGCAAATAGCTTGGGGTGTCTACTTTCCAAAATGGGGTCATTTGGGGGGGGGGGGTTTGTGCCATCTTGGCATTTTATGGCCTTCAAAACTGTGATAGGTAGTGAGGAGTAAAATCAAAAATTTACGCCCTTAGAAATCCTGAAGGTGTTGCTTGGTTTTTGGGGCCCTGTACGTGGCTAGGCTCCCAAAAAGTCCAACACATGTAGTATCCCCATACTCAGGAGAAGCAGCAAAATGTATTTTGGGGTGCAATTCCACATATGACCATGGCATCTGTGAGCAATAATTCATTTAGTGACAACTTTTTGTAAACATTTTTTTTTGTTGTCATTATTCAATCACTTGGGACAAAAAAAATAAATATTTAATGGGCTCAACATGCCTCTCAGCAATTTCCTTGGGGAGTCTACCTTCCTAAATGGGGTCATTTGGGGGGGGGGGTTGTACTGCCCTGCCATTTTAGCACCTCAAGCAATGATATAGGCAGTCATAAATTAAAAGCTGTGTAAATTCCAGTAAATGTACCATAGTTTGTAGAAGCTATAACTTTTGCGAAAACCAATAAATATACTCTTATTGACTTTTTTTACCAAAGACATGTGGCTGAATACATTTTGGCCTAAATGTATGACTAAAATTGAGTTTATTGGATTTTTCTTATAACAAAAAGTAGAAAATATAATTTTTTTAAAAATTTTCGTTTTTTTTCATTTATATCACAAAAAATGAAAATAGCATAGGCAATCAAATACCATTTGATAAAGCTCTATTTGTGGGAAAAAAAGGATGCAAATTTTGTTTGGGTACAACATTGCATGACCACGCAATTACCAGTTAAAGCAGTGCAATGCCAAATTGTAAAAAGTCCTCTGGTCTTTAGGCAGCCAAATGGTCCGGGGCTAAAACTCACTTTACACTATCAGTGTATCAGGATAGATCATCACTGGGGGAAGACAGGAGGACCCATCTACCTAGTAGCCCTTCTCGGATTTGGCACCAAGTCTTACAAAAAACAGAAGTAATTGGACTATTATGCCGCGTACACACAAGCTGACTTTCCGGCAGACTTGGTCCGGCGGACCAGACTCCGTCGGACAATTCGATCATGTGTGGGCTCCAGCGGACTTTTTTTTCCAAAAGTCTGACGGACCTAGAAATAAACCATGTTTCAAATCTTTCCGACGGACTCGAGTCCGGTCGAAAAATCCGCTCGTCTGTATGCTAGTCCGACGGACTAAAATCGACGCTAGGGCAGCTATTGGGTACTAGCTATCAACTTCCTTACGTCATCACGTACGAATCCGTCGGACTTTGGTGGGATCGGGTGTGTCCAAGTCCGTTCGTTTGAAAGTCCGGTGGACGTACGCTGCAAAGTCCGTCGGAAAGACTGTCGGACCTAGTCCGTCAAAAAGTCCGCTCGTGTGTACGCGGCATTAGGTTATCAGAATGTCATTCTGGAGTATTAGGAGTTAAAGATTTCCTTGCATTTAAGAAATCTAATTGGTTTGTTTATTTATTAAGATAACCTGATTTAGACACTGTGCACGTAACCCATATCGATTTGAATCTATGGCTGAGCTCTTGCCTATTGGTTCTTAAAGAATAACTAAACAGTCGCAATTCTCTATCTCTTTTAGTGGGATTGATGATAAACAAACAATCCACAGCAAATCCGGCCAAAGCATAATTGAATAAATACTTTTTTAATGTTTACTTGCAGTGATCATGTGACTCATGGGATTCAGAGCATGTGTGATGTAATGCCAACACTGCAGGAACAAGATGAGCCTGTATATCCTGGCCACCACCAACCAGCAGCAACAGCAACTCACTGGCAGGATCAACAGGTATTTTCAACAGGCAGGTAATCAAAAAAAACTAAGGACACACATTGTTATTAACTTTTAGTTTGAAGGCTGTAATGTGGGTTTTTTGTTTTGAGTTTGTTATGTATATCATATTTTGATGAACTGTAAAACCACTCAAGATAACTTCAATGTGTAACAAAAGGCACAATATATGTTAATTGATTTTAAGTGATATGAATGCTTCAGTTGAGGAACTAGACAATGTTATCTATTCTTCTTTTAATTTATGTGTTATGTCATGGGTTTTACAGCACATAAAGTTGCAAAGAAAGTTTAAGGGCAATAATGGTGACAAAGTGACAGAGAACTGTCAAACATGTGACAAAAAGGCATTGTACACTACACATAAAAGAGTTATGAGGCGTGTGCATTTAACAGAAAGGTATGAGGCACTGCATGTAGCAAAGAGGTGTAAAGCACTGCACAAGACTCTTGAGGTGTGCAGAAAGGCATGAGCCACCATGCGTAGTTGAGAGATGTAAGCTACACTTTAGAGTTCAGAGGTAAAGGGGTTGATTTTCTAAAGGCAAATAGACTGTTCATTTTGAAAGGAAAGTTGCACTTTGTATGGAAATTTTGCCCAGAGCCTAGTGAATAGGTGAAGCTCTGCTCACTTCCATCACCATAACACATGCAAGCAAAAATGCTGTTTTCTTATTTTCCTTGCTCATGATTAGGTATTCTTTGCAAAGTAAAATCTCGCCGCATTCACTAATCTCTAGGAAAAAAAATCTTTGCAAACTGCTACTTCCCTTGCAAAGTGAACAGCCTATTTGCCTTTAGTAAATTAATCTACCTTTGTTCAATATATAAATATGTGGTGGGCCATGTAATTGAGAGATATGAGGCACTGTGTCTAAAAGAGAAGTAAGGGAAACTACATATAACATACATTATACCTAAGGCGATTGACAGTGATATATAGAGGAGTGATTCATTTCTAGATTGTAAGCTCTAACGAGCAGGGCCCTCTAATCCCTCCTGTATTGAATTGTATTGTAATTGTACTGTCTTCCCCGTTGTTGTAAATTGCTGCGCAAACTGTTGGTACTATATAAATCCTGAATAATAATAATAATTTCTATGAAGCGTGTCTCCTAAAACATCATACGGCTGAAAGCTGAGCTCTGTTACAAGTTTGTAGACAGGTGCAGTCTACTTTCCTGACTGTAGGTGGCGCTCAACTGCAGCGGCATTGCAGGGGGAGAGGAAGTCAAGAGGAACATGGTTCCTCTATGGTTTTTCTGGGTCTCTGGGGTAGCAATCGGATTGGATGATGCCACCCCATGTGACACTAGAAGCTATCTTGGGTCAGGCAGAGCCTATTTAAGGTCCTGGCTCCCAGGCTTGGCATGCATTTCAGATGTGGGTAGTGTAGGGACAAGTCACCTGTCTGACAGGGACAGTGATTAGCAGCAGGGAGAGGTTCCAGGTGAGTAAGGACAGGATAGGGACACACCATCCTTCCTGGAAAGCTTCCCATTTTATCACGGAGGACCGGCCAGGCCGCATGTCGCCCCTCAAGACAAGTGCTGTTGGCACATCTGAGACCTGCTCTGATAAACTTTGCTGTTATTTGCTGTGAGTGTTCTCGGATGGGTGCCTTCCTGCTGGGGTTGTTGTGAATTACTGGATTCTGAATTAATACAAGTTCTTTTCTCTGCAACTGGACTCTATGGGGTTGATTTACTAAAGACAAATACACTATGCACTTTGCAACGTGCACTTGCACTCTGGAAGAGCAGTTGCTCCAGAGAATAGTAAAGTCTTCCACCCTCCAATCATGCGCATGCAAAAATGCAGTGTTTTTTTTTCCCTTGCACGTGATTGGGTACTCTTTGCACAGTGCACAGTCTATTTGCCTTTTGTAAATCAACTCCTGTGTATTTAATGCCTCCACACCACGCTGCACCTCCCCTGAAGCTAAATAATAAGTGTGCATTACTTTAATCTGTTGGTAGGTTCAGATCTGATAACCTTTCTGTCCATTATTAAACAATGGAGAAATAGCAGCACCTTTGTTGTTTCAGACCCTGCATTCATAAATTCGCTAGATCATAGCAAGTCTTTGCTCACCTATAGCTTCCTTGACTTTCAGAGTGCATGTATAGGCAAGTGGATGAATCTTTTGTTTTAGCATTGCAGAAAAATTGTGCTACAAAGATGTCAGTGAAGTTTATTCTGAGAAGTAAACTATTGCATTAAATATGTATGCTTGTGTTCCATTTTTTAATACCATGAATTGTGATTTGAATAATGGAAATTTTAAAAACATTTTTAATCAGATTTTTCAACTCTGTCTGCAACCCTATTGTACTTTGTCTATTTCCCATTTGATTGAGCTATGCATTTCTTTAATGTTTTCTCTATGCAGATGCATTTTCTTTCCCGCATTAGAATTAGCATGTTTCATTCCTATGTGCTCTACTTATAATTAAACATATTCAAACTCCTTGCAGTTCGTTTAAAAGTTTAATGGCATAATAAGAAGTGATAATATCTTAACATTCCATCCTGAAAGCATAACTATTCTCATTGTGTATGACAATACATTTATGTATGAGGCCAGTGCTTATTTGAAGGTTAGAAAATAAAATAGTAGTTTTAAAGGATCAGGCTTGAGTATAATAAAATGAGTATAATTGGGACTGCTGGCGAGATGCAAAACTTGTCGGTGAAATGAAAATATCAGCTAGTCACTTGATAGCATTGTGGAGCTTGTTCAAGCTGTTATTCCATTACAGTCTATCTGCATGCTGATAGTATATTGAACACATCTCACTATGACGGTAATGCCTGTCATTAAACCAGAACAAATAGATATGTGTTTTCACCACATATTGACAAATAAATTAATACTTGGCTTGGAATAATATGTTTCCTACAATTGTGAAGCCAAACTGATTTTAGAAATTAGGTTTGTCACGGAACTGACATAAACAGGTGATTTTAGAAATCAGTTACCATCTATTCTAATGCCCTGTACACACGGTCGGACATTGATCGGACATTCCGACAACAAAATCCATGGATTTTTTCCGACGGATGTTGGCTCAAACTTGTCTTGCATAAACACGGTCACACAAAGTTGTCGGAAAATCTGATTGTTCTAAACGCGGTGACGTAAAACGCGTACGTCGGGACTATAAACGGGGCAGTAGCCAATAGCTTTCGTCTCTAAATTTATTCTGAGCATGCGTGGCACTTTGTGCGTTGGATTTGTGTACACACGATCGGAATTTCCGACAACGGATTTTGTTGTCGGAAAATTTTATAGCAAGCTCTCAAACTTTGTGTGTCGGAAATTCAGATGGAAAATGTGTGATGGAGCACACACACGGTCGGAATTTCCGACAACAAGATCCTATCACACATTTTCTGTCGGAAAATCTGACCGTGTGTACAGGGCATTAGTGTTCAATCATTTATTTTCATTATTCTTAAATGATTGGTGTCGCACTATGTAGTGCAATACCCATGGAAAAACCTTTATAGTAGTAAATATAAACAAAGAATATAATTTTTTTAAATTGTGTATGTTGATTGGTGCTTTTACAGCCCTTTTAGACTCTATATTCAGAAAACATTAGCACCCTGAAACATTATAAAAATAGGGTTATCAATGATCCCAAAATGAACATCTCTTGATCACATATGTAAATGTTTCTTATTTGCATATGAATAATCTCTTGGTCACATGTATGTCAACATGATGGTCAAAGACACCCATAGAACGCTCTTTGATCCCTACCTGTGGGCACCATCATACCACAATGCATATGTTAAACAACAATTACAAGAGATATGACAACTTGCTAGGGTGGTTTTGCATGATAGACACATACATACTGTACAAATTCAGCTTCCGTATGATTAAAATGCATCCTCATTTTGTTTCTCTATTGTATGTAACCCAAACCTATATGCCCACTGAACTGAGAGCACAGAATATAAAGAATAAGAAGGAAAGGACTTTATTGGACAAGCATGACAGGGAAAGTCAACATAATTCTTAGATTCTCTGTTTGTAAGTACCAGAATAGGATAACATCCTTAAAGCCCATCTGTGGGCAGAATACCAATTCTCACACACCCTTCAACCTATTATATATATATATATATATATATATATATATATATATATATATATGTAGCACTAACTCTCGGTGGAGCTGCTGGTTTAAAGCGGGCTGTTACCTTCACTCTTGATAAGTCTGTTTCACCGGCACCGGGTCTAGGGTCCAGTTGAGTTTACCTCTGGACAATGTAGACACTAACGCTTGAGTAGATTTTCCAATGCTTTAATGAGCAAATAATAAAGGAAGTAGCAGGAAAGAGGCAGAAGGAAAGTTGCAGGGAAGCTCAAATACCTTTCCTTAGTATTCTTGGAACATTCTCTGGAATTGAACACTTGCGGTTGAATGGTTGAATGCGCTCCCCCTTGTGGGACCCGCCTGGATAGACCTTTCTCACTTGCCTAGCAGCCAGTACGTAGCACAAACAAAAGTCTATGCCACAGACTTGTTTGAAATAAAACCCGTACGATCCTCTGCCACAGGATGTATTGGTTTACAATGAACGTCAGACACAGTACTTGAACCTTTAAGCCAACCCGGCAGTACTATGCAGTAAGATTAATTCAGGATACGTCCTCCAACCGAGTCACCAGGCCCCTCTCCAGACCAGCACTCTGCATGATCCTTTCATGATGGGTCCTCCCCTGGGATCTCCTCGGTTGTCCAGCTTCTTCACTCAGGATAGACAGCTCAGGACCATTCCTCTGCTGCTGTGGTAGGCCCCAGACAGGCTTCTGGGCCCACCCACACGCCGCAGCCCACAATGGAGGACCACGAGGTGGTACTCTTAATGCATACATGTCGGCCAGGAGGGCCAGCAGGTGGCTGAAAACGAACCCCTAAACATGGCGTCTGTCCCATAAATACCCTCTCCCAGAATGCAACTCGGAGGACCACCTCCACCGAGTTGTCCCCGGGACAGAGGAGCACTCAAACGCTTCAACATGTTGCTTTTCCAACACCAGCCGATGGTGACAACGACACCCACTGGCACAGTGTAGAACTACATGCAACTCAGCCAAGCTGGAACAGAGGCAAATCTAACTTCCTCTAACAAGTAACCCACAAGATTAACCCATCAGCGGTAGATTAAAAATCTACCAGCGCTACATACTCCCCCACTACAATAGACGTTGTCCTCAACGTCTGTCACAAAAATAATATCTCCCAAGCCTGAGAGCAGGTATTTGAGCTTAAAACTTGGATTTAGGCAAAGAAGAAGGAAAGACAGTAGAAAGACATTATAAGATTAACATTTGTAAAACAATATGTTCACATCCGCAAACAAAACCATCCTATGACTGTACATAACTCCACTATCTATCTAGCTGAAAATCCTAACAGCTTGATAGGAGATCAAATGGTTCCTGAAAAGGAAAACATATTAAACACACATGCAACCTATACAGTTTCAGGAGCAAAGTCTCATTTGAAAAAAATGAAACTCTCTTCCCATTATCTACATCAGAATAATCTTTAGGAGTCCATGCCTATATATACATTTTTTTTTTCTTAAATGAAAGAAAACCGGCTAGCAAAAAGAAGTCCTTGGATTTGAAACACTGAGATGAGTATTCAGATCTTGACCACGAAGATCCCTATATACTGACACTAACTAACTAACTATCCCAAAGTCCTTTTGTCCATAATTACCAATAAAACCAGGGATCTGGCAATATCAGTGTTTTTCCCAGTTTATCCACTGTAGTGATGAAATATACAACGTCATCTTTTCCGGGTCTGCAAATGACCACTTTGTCAGCATGAATGTGCCGACCATAGTTCCAGTGCATAAAACATCCACTGAAGCGTTCATCCATAGCAACAGAACATCCAGTTTTCTGGAAAGGCTTAGGCACAGACAAATAGTCCCAAACAGCTTCACTGTACCAAAGCTCCAGGTTAGCTTCAATCACTTGCATTATGTCCTGAGGGACATAAGGGAACTCCAAACCATATTTCGTAGCTACACGCTTGTTCAACATTCTCTGCAAATGTGCAAGTTTCAGTAAGGATCTAGTTTTTCCCTTACCAGGAGGCACAAATGCATTCAATGACTTGCTCACCATAGACCCAGCCGGTGTCCGAAGCGAACTAGCAACTTTTGACAATGTCTCATTTACAGTGCTGTGTGGCACACACGGTGATGTCTTCCCAGAACTCAGGGCTGTCCATTCAGGGAAAGTCATAGCAGAGGCGACATCCTCACCTTGGGCCCACAACAGTTCTTGTGACATAGTCTCAAATAGGTCATCATCACCGGAGAGATATGACATGGATTCTATCTCCGAATCTCCCAGCTCTTCTGCTGGCAGATATTTATTTACAGTCCCAGATACATTTCCCATCAATTGCTCACCCGTTCCTGTCGTGGACTTTATTGGATCCGGTTCGGGTAGTCTCTAGGGTAGGCCTCGGCCACGGCTGCGGGAAGCCTTCACATATCCCACCTTCCTCTGGACAGGTACAACAGGGATAGGCGTAGTGGACACGGAAATCAAAGCAATGTCCGCTGATGAATCGGTAACAGCAGTGTCTCTCTCTGGAACGTTCTTGTCAACAACAGGCAAAGTTACGGCCTGCCGTTCTCTTTCAGCAGGAGTAGCAGCTTCTACTGTGGCGACACCTGTAGCCCAGTCCATACGATAAGCACGGGGCAACATGGTAGGTTTCTCCTCCACAAACAAATATTCTCCACATTGCAGGCAGTGACCAAATGGACGGAGATGTACGGCCAGTCCTTCACATTTGTGGCAAATCATGCCCAGCCCTTCGATATCTCCAATGGTATAGAGAACAAACCTATCCTGCGGCTTCAGACGTATCTGTAAGCAGGGTTCCAGTCAGCACAGTACTCGACACGGTGCTCGCAGGGAACATTCTTGGTCCCATAATTGGCTGCATCGCCGGAAAAGACATGGCCACACTCTGATCTTCTCAGCATGATCATGAGGCCTCTCTTCTTCTCTGGCGCCAAACACATACACACGGCCCATGTGGTATCAAGTAGGGTAGGCTCCTCCCACTTGTTCTTCTGATCACATAGCTCCCGGGCTTTTACTGGCGCCCACCGCCTACGCCCTCAGAAATAAAGTCCTGCAACTTTTAACCTCTTCTTCTCCTGAGAAAATGACAAAGTCCAGCTCGCACCGTAAACTCCCGGTGAAACACTTCTCCAGGTTGCAAGAACTGATGGCTAACAAATCCCGGACGAGCCCCCACATTTAGCACTAACTCTCGGTGGAGCTGCTGGTTTAAAGCAGGCTGTTACCTTCACTCTTGATACCTCTGTTTCACCGGCACCGGGTCTAGGGTCCCGTTGAGTTTACCTCTGGACGATGTAGACACTAACGCTTTAGTAGATTTCCCAATGCTTTAATGAACAAATAATAAAGGAAGTAGCAGGAAAGAGGCAGAAGAAAAGTTGCAGGGAAGCTCAAATAGTATTTCCTTAGTATTCTTTGGAACATTCTCTGGAATTGAACACTTGCGGTTGAATGGTTGAATGCGCTCCCCCTTGTGGGACCCAATCTTTGCCCGCCTGGATAGACCTCTCTCACTTGCCTAGCAGCCAGTACCACATGCAACTCAGCCAAGCTGGAACAGACGCAAATCTAACTATGCTTCATGTGGGTGGAGTTAATTATTAATTTTTTTATAGTGAGATAGTGCTGTGGGCAATCTCAATTTGACACTAACTGACGCTGGCTAGGAAATGACTAACTGACATTGACATCTCCAGTGACACTCCAGGGATCAGTACTAATAATATATACTGTCACTTTACTAATGAAACTGGCTGGGAAGGGGTTAAGTGTGCACCTAACAAGTGTTAATGTGTGTATTATGTGCTGCTTTTTTCTAAAATCTAAGAAACAAAGAGATTGTTCCCTCTGTACAGAGGTTTGTGTTGTTGTGATTGGACACAGCCGATCAGCAGGTCTCAGACACAAATTATTGGACGGGACCTGCTGACAAAATCCCGCTGTGTCCAATCACAGGTGGAGACAGCACGGGAAGAGGGGGGTGAGTGGGCGTGCACGCTGTCACTGTGCCTGTAGGAGCCGCCCATCCACAGTACAATGTGGGCAGGCAGTCCTGAAGCGGTTATCTTGCCATCAAGGTGACCGTCCACAATTCTTCTTCCAGGAGTGAACACCATTGATCTACCACTGCAGTCTGCGCCTGCTACTTACTGGTTTTGTTGCCATTGACCAAAAAAGACCCTCCCTCTCTGCAATAAGGATGTGAGAATATTGGGGACCAGGCCCATGTGATAGTTAAGTATTTAAAGGAGTTGTAAACCCTTGAGGTTTTTCACCTTAAAGTGGTTGTAAACCCTTACAGACCGCTTTTACCTACAGGTAAGCCTATAATAAGGCTTATCTGTAGGTAAGCCTTTGGCTCCCGCTGCTGTCAATCAAATCTAATGACGCGGGGGCTGCTGTCCTGCTGTCTGTGTCAATGGATGCAGCAGCAGCACTCGGGAGCGTGCCCGCATGAGTGCCCCCATAGAAAGCGGCTCTCCGTGGGGGCAGGAGAAGAGGAGGAGCCAGGAGCGCCGCCAGGGGACCCCAGAAAAGGAGGATCAGGGCCGCACTCTGCAAAACCCTCGCACAGAGCAAGTAAGTATAACATGTTTATTATTTAAAAAAAACAAACAAAAAACAAACACCTTTACAATCAGCGTTTAGATTCGTTTTTGGGAGGCTTTACTTGTCAGAGTTCAAATTCAAGAGACTGACTCTAAAACTTTTACACTGCAAGGTATTTTAGTCTATATGGAGATTTAAAATGTGTCTTGATAATTGTATCCGGTTTGTACATTCTTTTACCAACTCACAATCCCTTTTTGAATGGCAGTAGTCTCCATTCAGACATGTGTTTTGCTGTTTGATTTACTTTATTTATTGATGTACCTGCATCTTTTTGAAATGTTCTATTATTTTATATATAGGTGTTTCATTAAAAGGAAAATGTTCAATAGGAAATATACAGGTTGTATCTTTTTAAAAATGTTAGTTGTCTCTGTCTCATCCCGATGCAATGGTTTTTAGACTTTTTGATCAACCCAAATATAGTATACATGGAGAAGAAGCAGGTTGTGCTAGAAAGTTGTGCTGCCACTGTAAACTGTGTAGTATTAACTTGATAGGATGAAATCATAGAAACAGTTGAGCTCCAGGATTATTTCTTCCAGATGTATACCATAAGCCTTTTATCCTGACTATATAAGATGGCCAAACATTACACTGGTAATGCTATATTGGAAAGGTTTATATGTTCAGCATTCTGAGAATGTAAAACAATCTTCAGTGATCATGGGAATCTCCTGGAAATGTTTCAATGAGTGGTTATATGTTTCTAGTAGAACTGAAATATGCTAGGGGGTCTATTTATAAACGTTTTCACCAAAAATTCAGACAATCTTCACACATGGTTCACATATTTTTCTAACAGGATTCAGTTATGAAACCTGAGTGTAGGTTGTGTGAATCTTCTTTGAAGCCATTTATAAATAGACCCCTAGGTAATTAGTGGCTTCCTCCCCCTTTAATTTGTAGCTTAAAATCTGTGCAGCCATATACCCTGGCAGTGGCATAATAGCAAAGAAACATTCGTTCTATGTCTATGCACAATAGCAAGTCGGTTGTTCCATTATGGAAGCTGGCATGTATATACTGTATTGGGCTAGCTCCTCAAATCTGATTGTTTTCGTTGGCAGTCAATCAGAAGCTATGGTAATAAGAAACCTAAAATATAATGTATTGTACCATATAATAATGAGGAGTACCAGTATTGTATAATGTACAGTATAAAAATGAGGAGTTTACCATACAGTAGTATAAGGAGGTTCATACATATTATACATTGTGCAAAATAATTATGAGAATTCTGTTACAATAAAATGTTTAATAATGACATATGTCATATAATATACAGCAGAACTGGACAAATCCAAGTCACCAGATAGATATGGGGACTCGAAAAAGCATTCTAGCTTCCAGAATATGCTGCCTAAAGCTGGTAAAATGTGTTATGATGCCGGTAGCTGGGAAAATATTATCCCAGCCCCTGTACGCATTGCAATTTACTTATATAGTTTGCCTATACAAGTCCCAATAAATGTTCAAGCCTGTTCACACAATAATTACACTAATTTAGGTTTTCACCAGAAAATGTTATGCTACGGTCAGGTGAATGCTTTATTATTGTTAAGTATGTTTTATTTATATATTTGTTTTCCAATAATCATTTGGCACCTTTATGATTCTGCACCAGTGCAATGAGTAGTTAGCTACCCCAACAATCAGTATCCTAAAAACGCATTTATGAGTTTTACAATGTGAATGTAGTTCTTATCAATGTTGTTTTACATTTAAAATATTTTTTTTCTTCTTTTAATCGCTATTGTTTATGTTTCGTAGCTTCAACATTGCTTCTTTGAATCATATAAAGAGGTTGAGAAGCAATGTCTTGATATACTGGCTTCAATGTCTCTTTAACCACCCCAATACAGTGCACTTACACCCCCTTCCTGCCCAGACCAATTTTCAGCTTTCAGTGCTCTCACACTTTGAATGACAATTACTCAGCTATGCAACACTGTACCCATATAAAATTTGCGTCCTTTTTTCACACAAATAAAGATTTCTTTTGGTGGTATTTAATTACATTTTTTGTGCTATAAATAAATAAAGACCGTAAATTTAGTGAAAAAAATGCCTTTTTCTTTGTTTCTGTCAAAAAATGTTGCTAATTAGTAATTTTTCTTCATAAACTTTGGCCAAAATTTATACTGCTACATATCTTTGTTAAAAAGAAACCCAAATTAGTGTATATTATTTGGTCTTTGTGAAAGTTATAGAGCCTACAAACTATGGTGCCAATCACTGAAAATTGATCACATCTGATCAGGCCTTCAGTACATTGGGTGAATCTACTTTCTTGAGACATTAACAAGTCAGGAAAGTACAAATACCCCCCAAATGACCCCTTTTTAGAAAGTAGATATTCCAAGGTATTAAGTAAGTAGCATGGTGAGTTTTTTTAAGTTGTGATTTTTTCCCACAATTCTTTGCAAAATGAAGATGTGTTTTTTTTGTTTTTTTTTACAAAATTGTTATATTATCAGGTTGTTTCTCATACACAGCATATGCATACAACAAATTACACCCCAAAATACATTCTGCTACTCTTCCCGAGTTTGGCGATACCAGATGTTTGAGACTTTTACACAGCCAGGCCACATACAAAGGCCTAACATTGAAGTAGCACCTTCAGGCGTTCTACGAGCATAAATGACACATCTCATTTCTCAACCACCTATTACACTTTTGAAGGCCCTGGAGCACCAGGACAATGGAATTGCCCACAAAATGACCCCATTTTGGAAAGCAAACACCCCAACGTATAATCTGTGAGGCATAATGAGTCTTTTGAATGGTTAATTTTTTTCCAGAAGTTTTTGGAAAATGTGGAAAAAGAATGAAAACACATTTTTTTACACAAAGTTGTCAATTTATAAGATATTATAACACATAGTATGTATATAGCAAAAATTACACCCCAAAATACATTCTGCTACTCTTCCTGAGTACGGCGATACCATATGTGTGAGACTTTTACACAGCCTGGCCACATATAGAGGCCCAACATCAAAGTATTACGTTCAGGCGTTCTAGGAGCATAAATTACACATCTCATTTCATTCCTACCTATCACACTTTTGAAGGTCCTTGAGCACCAGGACAATGGAATTACCCACAAGATTACCCCATTTTCGAAAGCAAACCCCCAATGTATATTCTATGAGGCATGGGCTGCAGATAGGTACTCGGGTACTCTGATGGGCTGCAGATAGGTAATTGGGTACTCTGATGGGCTGCAGATAGGTACTAGGGTACTCTGATGGGCTGGAGACAGGTACTCGGGTACTCTGATGGGCTGGAGATAGGTACTCGGGTAACTTGATGAGCTGCAGACAGGTACTCGGGTACTCTGATGGGCTGGTGACAGGTACTCGGGTACTCTGATGGGCTGGTGACAGGTACTCAGGTATTCTGATGGCTTGGTGACAGGTACTCGGGTACTCTTATGGGCTGGTGACTAGTATTTGGGTACTCTGAAGGGCAGTTACAGGTACTCGGTACTCATATGAACTGTGACAGGTACTTTGGTACTCATATGGACTGTGACAGGTACTCAGGTACTCATATGGACTGTGACAGGTACTCAGGTACTCTGGTACTCATATGGACTGTGACAGGTACTCAGGTACTCATATGGACTGTGACAGGTACTCGGGTACTCAGATGAACTGTGACAGGTACTCGGGTACTCAGATGAACTGTGACAGGTACTCAGATACTCAGATGGACTGTGACAGGTACTCGGGTACTCAGATGGACTGTGACAGGTACTCAGGTACTGGGGTACTCAGATGAACTGTGACAGGTACTTTGATGGGTGGTGACAGGTACTTTGATGGCTGATGACAGGTCCTCTTTATTGGGGGGGCAATCAGTGTGATTGGTGTACACTGTAAGCGGTAATGAGATGTTACCACAATCTCCTTCTCACACACGATTGGTGTGTGAGGAGGAGAACCCGGTAACATCTCATTACCACTCTGTATTTACATTTAGTGATCGGCTGTGAAAGGATCACAGCTGATCATGTGGTAAACAGCCCCCGGCCAATGGCTGTTTACCAGCGTCGGTGACGAGCAGTGTTCCCGCCACCGACGTGCATGTGCAGCACGCTCGCAAACGTGCGCATGTGCCGTGCAAAGTGGGGCGGTACCATCTGTGATCGGCCGTGCCCTCATCATGACCGATCACGTGGTAAACAGCCATGCCCAATGGCTGTTCACTCCCCTCGGTGGCGAGCGGTGTCTCCGTGACATGCCGTCACCGAAGGTACAGGGCTGCTCACGCACGATCGCGCGCATTTCCTGTTTAAATGGACAGACGTCATATGACACCCGCCCAGAACGAGAGCCGCGCCACCTGGCCTTCATATGACGACCTGGTGGGCGGCAAGCGGTTAAAAGTGAACCTGTAAAAAAAAATCCTTAGGACCCCTTACTTGTTCACTACAGCACCTCCTCAAGTATATTAAGTGATAAAACCTCTGCGCTACTAAATATACGTGCTGAAAAAACGAATAAGTGTAAAAACATACACGGTGTTGCTGCAAAATCAAAAGTGCTCACTGTAACACCATAAAATAAATGTTGTAGATAGGATTTCGCGCAAACATATGAATGAATAGTAATAAAAATTAATAAATATTGGCTGATATATCATGTGACTTGTGTATAATTGTTAAAAACAATCAAAGCAATAAAAAAAGTGTCCAATGGTGTTGAAATCTCAAATCTGCAGCCTCTAGTTAAGGAATGGGATATTCAATCAGCTGTGTGATAAACTTCCAAAAATAACATGATGATCGAATAAAATCCTTCCCTCTATATCAGGTCTCCCATTGCCCTTAACTTAAAGGGCTTAAGATAAAGCCTTATTGTAGATGTGGGGTGATGGTTCAGAAGTAGTCTGGTGGTGTCCACTGGTTGATGGTTCCTGGTGGATGGCTACTTAAACCATTTCTTGCTAGGGGCGATTCCAGATCCTATGCTTGAGGCCAACCAAGCAAGATAAAAAGAACAAGAGGGCTTCCAATGGTGTAGTTCGTTAATTTAAAATTTATTTAATCCAAAATAAAAGGTTTCCAAACAGTAACTAAAAACATCCACACTGTGGATACAGTGTGGGGCGGTGACAAGAAAAGATGGCGGCGGTACGCCGTCACCTAGTGCAAAACTTACGGTTCACACATACAACACTTCTGGGTCAAAACAGCGTCTAGTGTTGTGTGTGGTAGCTAGCGGGATCCTACGCGTTGCGTCACGTGACCTTGTGACTTCATCAGGGATGATGAAGTCACGAGGTCACGTGACGCAACACGTAGGATCCCGCTAGCTACCACACACAACACTAGACGCTGTTTTGACCCAGAAGTGTTGTATGTGTGAACCGGAAGTTTTGCACTAGGTGACGGTGTTCCGGCGCCATCTTTTCTTGTCACCGCCCCACACTGTATCCACAGTGTGGATGTTTTTAGTTACTGTTTGGAAACCTTTTATTTTGGATTAAATAAATTTTAAATTAACGAACTACACCATTGGAAGCCCTCTTGTTCTTTTTATCTTGCTTGGTTGGCCTCAAGCATAGGATCTGGAATCGCCCCTAGCAAGAAATGGTTTAAGTAGCCATCCACCAGGAACCATCAACTAGTGGACACCACCAGACTACTTCTGAACCATCACCCCACATCTACAATAAGGCTTTATCTTAAGCCCTTTAAGGTAAGGGCAATGGGAGACCTGATATAGAGGGAAGGATTTTATTCGATCATCATGTTATTTTTGGAAGTTTATCACACAGCTGATTGAATATCCCATTCCTTAACTAGAGGCTGCAGATTTGAGATTTCAACACCTCCTCAAGTAGTTGCAATTCTTGGATTGTATCTTTAAATGAAAGCTGCCAGCTTATTTTGTGTCACAATCCACCCTCTTTCCCTCCCAAATTGAACCATAAAAGTGTTCCTTACAATGAAACTAGGGCCTGTTGCACTTACCAGTGATGCAACATCCATAAGCTTCCGCTTTGTTGCTGCCATTTTCACCCAGTTTTCTTCTGGCTTTGGTGTGTTTGGCCATCTGAATTGGCTGGCCATGCACATGGGCATAGTAAGGTAATTCATCCCAGCATCCAAGAAAGTTGTGAGAGTTGTGAGGTATGCAACTGATGTGCGCCGAACAGTCAGTGACCATATTACTGCCAGGTCCAAGAAGAACTAAATCTTACTATTTCCGAACACCACATGCAGCTTTAAAGCATTCCCCAAACATGTTAGTTAAGGGATTTTGTATTTTCAGTATTGCTCTTTAAGCTGCATGAAAGGATCCTCTACTTGCAAAACAAACTTTACACTAGTACATACAGTATCCCCCATGCCCAGCTACCAATGCTTTTTTTTAACTAGGGATGAGCTTAAGGTTTGGGTGTTTGTCTAAATGCTGGACCTTTAGCCCATTGTGCAGAAGCTGAACTTCATATATTTTTATTTATATACATATAATAGCTTCCTTCTTTCCCTGTCAATGGCTGTTAACAAACAAGTGGCTAGAATAGTTTAGAAAAAAAAAGGGGGGTGTTGTCCCATAATTCATACCAGACCCTTCAGGTCATGTAAAAAAAGCAAGGGAAAAAACAGTGTGGGGACCCCCTTGGATTCTAAACCAGATCCTTTGGATCAAAAAGTCCCACAGTGTAAATCCATTGTCAATCATGTTTTCTTGTGATGCAGATCTACGGTAGTTATGAAAGTAAGACTAAAAAAACAGCCAACCACTGAAATAACTGATCCTGATGAGTGTTTGTTGACAAATAACATCTCCCACAGATGATAGCTAATATAAAAAAAAGGGGCAGCATCTTCCGGGTAATGTCATTGAGTAAATATAGACATATTTGGTCAAAGATGTCATGGGGACCCCACACTTTTTTTTTTGTTTTTCTTTGTCTGGGCTCCTCTTTGACAACTATACCAGATTCTCAACAAAGATAAGTGTCTGGTATAGATTAGGGAATCCATCCCCAGACACTTTATTTACAGACAGGAGCAGCGGATGCTGTCAATTGTTTTCGCCTTTTTTTCTTTGTACATTTTTTCTCCAGTAGGCTATATACACATACTATAGATGTGCAACTTCAAAGGAAGATGGCGGACATTTTTAATGTTTCACTTTAAGCCAGGGATGTCCAACCTGTGGCCCATGGGCTGCATGTGGCCCAAGACGGCTATGAATGCGGCCCAACACAAAATTTTAAACTTACTTAAAAACATTGCTTTTTGGGGATTTTTTTTTTTTTTTGGTAAAAATGCATTTACATTTAGTGAGCACATGCAGCAGAAGAAAAAATTGAGAGTGCCTCTTTACAGGGCTTTTATACATTTTATCTTCCCAAAGAAAAATATCCCACTCTGCACAATCATGTCTTATTCATGTCATCAGTTTTTGGCAGTACCTATATTTGTGAGCAACTATTTTTAAGGATGAGGCACCAGAAGGGCAAAATTAGAACCAAAATATCTGATGAGTGCCTTGACAACCTATTGAGAATTGCTACTATATCCATCAAACCAGATATTGATGTGCTAGTTTATCAAAAACAGTGTCAAATATCGCACTAGTTTTATGTAGCCCTCTTTTACTTTTACAATAAAAAATGTTACAAAAAAAATGAAGTTTTATTACTCAGATAGGTACATTATCTATATCCGTGATCCTTAACTTGTGATCAACCCGACTTTGTCTGCTCATTAGCTATCCTTATTGTTAGTGTATTTTATGTGTGGCCCAAAACAATTCCTTTTCTTCCAATGTGGCCTAGGAAGGTCAAAAGGTTAAACATCCCTTCTTTAAGCATTATTAAAATTGCTGTTCCCTTTGCTTTGGTACATGTTCCCAAGGGCAATGCCCAACTACCCCGCTCATGTCATTCCTTTGACAATCCCTTGCCTATTAGCCTAGAAAATGGGCAGAACCAATTTGTAACATTCATTTGAATTCAATAAGGTTCAGATTTATCACAAACTTTTGTAATGTTCACCAAACCTGCCTTAAACTAAACCTAGATACATTTGGCTCATTACAACAATATCTTACTTATTAGCCTTGAAAACAACCAAAAAATAGTTTTAGCTCCCAAAGACTTCAATTGGGTTTGCTGAACCTGGCTGAAGCCAAACCCAGCCAGATTTGCTACTACCTAACCTTAGATAACAAGCACTGATAAATTGTTCCCCCAATATACAAGGACTTATACTTCCCATGGTCCTGCTATTCACAATATTAAGTAAAAAACAATTTAGCCATAACTACCTTTTACATGTGTTTGCTGGGTATTTTATCTATTTTCATGGTGCAATTAATCTCAGTAGTGTAAACAGGCAAACAGATGGACCTCTTCAATTTCAGAATCAATATCTGACAATTGTTAGTTAGTTGGCCATTATTTACATGGCAATGTGTGTGATTAATCTTCTAAATTATTGGTTGACCTGCTTAGTAAAGTGTCTGTTGTTCTCCTTATTTAGCAATTACATTTCATTATAAAGGTGTAAACATGTAAACACACTGCCTTTAGCAGTTCTATCTTTTATTATGGAAATAATCGCAAAAATAAATATAATTCAATGAAAAACAGAGAATGTGCACAGTCAATATGCATGCCAACAAATGTTTTATTGCTGAACTTTCCTAAGGATAACAGATGTTTTGAAAGGCCACAAAATCTATAGCAAATCTGTTTACCATGCATCAGAATTCTGAAAATATACTATTTGATGTGGAGTAATACAGATTATCCTGCTATAAACTGTGCTTTAGCCAAGCAAATGGTCCTTTTATCAGATGACAATCCATCTATGTTATCTATACTTACAAACTGTACATGATCTGAGGCTGCGATTTTATAAATGATTTAATAAACCAAAGTAAATATTCTGTTCCTGGCTGAATGTCATTCTTTTTTAAATGTTCAGCAGTCACTGTATGATATTTCTCTTAAAGTGTAGTTCCAATGTTGTTGGGGAAAAAAAACTCTCTGTGCAAACTATGTACATTACAAGGATCTTTACAAATTTCTGTTTGCTAAACAATGCCTATTAAATGTTTGTTAATTGGGATTCACTTTCATTACTAAAAACTGAGCAATCACAATGTTGTAAGATGATGACTACAGGGTCTGCTTTGCATTGTTTTAGGTGATAATGAGCCTTAACGGGTATGAAAACAAAAGTAAATTGTGGGGATGCATGTAATTTGAGTTATATAGAATATAATAGTAGAATAAGGCAACACCAGATGTGGTCACACATAAGAGATTTTTAAATGAGTCACATTAAGATATGGCTTGCTTTCAATGTATTTATTTAAAAACATCTGAATAAATGAATACCTAATAAAATAAGGTTAGTGAAAAATTACTACCACCTTTCACCATAATTAAAATGACAACTTTGTCAAAACTCTACTGTACATCTAGACCATTTACACCATATTGCCAAAGGCAATGAAAACACCCAGATCATAGTTAAGTTGATCGGAGTTGATTGGCTGCTGGTCTTCCTGCATGCTGTTAGACAGGGTGGCATATACATGGGCCGAATGCCATCTGTTTTTCTTTTAGCCAGCCGATGTCTCCCGACATTTGGCCCGTGTGTACGGGGCTTTAGACCCACTTTATCTCTCCCAATATAAAGGAATCCACACTAAAAGCACCAAACAAATCTCTCATAAGTCCTGATTACGTGCATTTTCCTGATTATCACAGATAATAGATTTTATAGGCTTTAAAATGCAGCACAATCACCTGGTAATTCCTATCAAGATAAAGTAGACTGCACGCTCCTATCAAACCGCTAGCCTCTGGGTAAAACACATTGACATAAGTCCTGACATAAGAAAAAAGGAGGACCCATGTTAATGGTAGAATGCCAGAGGTGGAGTTCCATCTGGCTTCATTACTGGTGGTGTGAATGGTTGTGTTTTGACAATGTTGTCACTTTACCTATGGTGGAGGGTAGTGATATTTTTTTTTTTTACTCTAATATTTTTTGGTATTTTTGTATTCTGACTTTTTTTAATAAATTAATTAAAACTAAGCCATACCGCATGTGTCTTGTTAACTAGGTTAAGTGAATAGGTGAATAGATAGCAATCACATATTATATTGTATGTATGTATGTATATTCACATATATACAACTATATCTGAGGATTCTAGGACAGAAAAAAAAGTAGTTCCATCTGCAATATACATTTATTGATAAAGTTACATAATATATAAAAATTACACACTAAACAATATTTACAACACAATGTACAGTGTAAGTACACTGGGTTACATGCTATTTACACATTTACGATACAATGTATGTAGTTACTTTGCCTTTCAGCTTCAGGTCTGATCATACTGAGTGCTTTTGTGTCCCAGGACAAAGAGAGAGCACAGCTTGGTAACAATTCATTATATCCCCTCTCCTTTCTGTACAGTGACAAATATAATGCACCCTATTTGGTCACTGTACCTAGCAAATGTAAATTGGGCACAGCCTGATTGGAGGAATCAAAGTAGACTGCTATTTAAAACCCATGTGAGATGTGATAAGGGAAAACAGTGACCAAGCCCTTTATGTAGAGAAAGTAACAATGCTGAGGAAGCTGGAAGGAGTAACACCAACAATGGTTTAAATATATTCCATCTAATCAAAATATATTCATAGTTACAATATTATTTACATCTGTTAATGAATATTTCACATAAACTCATTATCTAACAGTAAATAACAGTAAAACTAGGCCACACAATATAATTTATGTTTTATATGTGTAATCTCTAATGTTCAGAGCTTTTGTCACTGTATTATGAAAAAGAAAACTCTTTGAAAAGACTCTTTCAACACCTCTACATTCAATATTTCTTGATGTCCATATCTATAGTCCATCACCTGTTCTGGGGTTGATAAGTTCATCATCATAATAGAGAAAAAAAAGGATTCTAATTTTTAACAGTTTTACAGTTCAAGAATAATTATGATAGTCCATAATGCAGATTTAATCACGTTGCACTTGCTTCTTGGACACCCCTCCCTGATGATTTTAATTTGGTACAGTGCTTTCAGCAGAAGCCTTTAGATCAGCTTTCCTAGGTTTCTGAAATTATACTTTATTAGCCTATGCACAGATACAACAAAGCACAGGTTTAACTGAGGCATACTTTTTAAGACATACTCATTCAAAATGATGCTTCTCTTGACATTCTGAGTATTATGGACCTTTGCTAAAAATTGTTAATAGATGTACTGATACATACAGGGCCTTGAAAAAGTATTCACTCCTTCAAGCAACACATCCAATCACTGTCCAAATCCTGCCGCCTCAACCTCCTCAACATCTCCAAAATACGCCCCTTTCTAACCAATGACACAACAAAGCTCTTAATTCACTCGCTGGTCATCTCTCGCCTCGACTACTGCAACTCCCTTCTCATTGGCTTACCTCTACATAGTCTATCACTTCTTCAATCCATTATGAATGCCGCTGCCAGACTCATCCACCTTACCAATCGCTCTGTGTCTGCCACTCCTCTCTGTCAATCCCTCCACTGGCTCCCGCTCGGCCAAAGAATTAAATTCAAAATTCTAACAACTACGTACAAAGCCATCCACAATTTCGCCCCCAGCTACGTCACTAGCTTCACTAGTCTCTAAATACCAACCTACTCGCTCTCTTCGTTCCTCTCAAGACCTCCTTCTCTCTAGCTCCTTTGTCACCTCCTCCCATGCTCGCCTCCAGGCCTTTTCTAAAGCCTCTCCAATCCTATGGAATGCCCTACCCCAATCTATCCGCTTATCTCCTACTTTATTAGCTTTCAGACGATCCCTGAAAACCCTTCTCTTCAGAGAAGCCTATCCTACCCACACCTAACAACTGTATTTTCATTTTTTCCATCAGCTAATCCCCCACAGTTATTACCTTTTGTTTCCACTTGACCCTCCCTTCTAGATTGTAAGCTCTAACGATCAGGGCCCTTTGATCCCTCCTGTATTGATTTGTATTGTAAGTGTACTGTCTGCCCCCATGTTGTAAAGCGCTGCGCAAACTGTTGGTGCTATATAAATCCTGTATAATAATAATAATATAATAATATTCATACCCCTTTAAATGTTCCACATTTTGTCATGTTACAACCAAAAATGTAAATGTATTTTATTGGGATTTTATGTGATAGACCAACACAAAGTGGCACATAATTGTGAAGTGGAAGGAAAATGATAAATGGTTTTCATTTTTTTTATAAATAAATATCTGAAAAGTGTGGTATGCATTTGTATTCAGCCCCATTTACTCTGATACCCATAATATCTAGTGGAACCATTTGCCTTCAGAAGTCACCTAATTAGTAAATAGAGTACACCTGTGTGTAATTTATTCTCAGTATAAATACGGCTGGTATGTGAAGCCCTCAGAGGTTTGTTAGAGAACATTAGTGAACAAACAGCATCATGGAGGCCGAGGAACACACCAGACAGGTCAGGGATAAATTTGTTGAGAAGTTTAAAGCAGGGTTAGTTTATAAAAAAATATCCCAAGCTTTAAACATCTCACAGAGAACTGTTCAATCCATCATCTGAAAGAGTATTGTACAACTGCACAACTGCAAACCTACCTAGACATGGCCATCCACCTAAACTGACAGGCAAGGAGAGCATTAATCAGAGAAGCAGCCAAGGGGCCCATGGTAACACTGAAGAAGCTGCAGAGATCCACAGCTCAGGTGGGAGAATCTGTCTACAGGACAACTATTAGTTTTGCACTCCATAAATCTGACCTTATTGGAAGAGTGGCAAGAAGTAAACCATTGTTGAAAGAAAGCCATAAGAAGTCCCGTTTGCAGTTTGCAAAAATTCCTCTTGTTGTAAGTCCCATTAAGTGCATCTACTGTCTGCTTTATATTCTACATACTTTTTTCATGCATTGGACCCAGGCTGATAACCCTACAAATGTGTGCTTATTTTTCTTTTCTTTTTAGCTGTGAATTAAAGTGATTTTTTTTGGTTTTTGTTTTTGAGTATTTATTATGTTTTATACCTATGTGCCATTTATTATTGTACTTAGTGCGGCCTGGCTGGCTAGTAGTTCAATTTTACTTTTGTACTAATGGTAAATCAATCAATTAGAATTCTCTCTTGGAATGTCATTGGAATGAATAATGCTCTAAAAAGACAATCTGTCTTTGATTATATTTCCTCTTTCCGCCCTGCCCTCGTCTGTCTGCAGGAGACGCATGCCACATGCAATTCTGACTAGATTTTTGAAATGACGTTATGTTCGAGAAGCATACCATTTGGTTTTTATCTCCCATTCAAGGGGGTCTCTGTTTTAGTTTACACTGGCATAGTGTTCTCATGTAGTAGGACTATGCTAGACGTATACGGCAAATATATTTTTTTACAATGCAAGCTGTATGAACTTGAGTTAATTCTGGCTGATATATATATATATATATATATATATATATATACCTCCTCCATATAATCCAGAAATACTTTGTCAGCTTATTTCCTTTGCAGGGGCCTCATCCCAGTTGCCAATATTGGTACTTGGAGATTTCAATAATGTAATTGATCTGCAGCAGGACAATGGCCTCTGAGCATCTTTCCCCTCTTGGAAGACTATGCAGGGAATTAGGGTTCTACGACATGTGAAGAAGGTTACATCCTGAAGGATGTGCTTATACATGCTATTCTAAAACACACAATTCACTATCAAGACTTGATTTAGTTCTGTGTTCAGCAGATCTTGTACCATGCATAGTAGATGTTAGTATAGTGTCAGGGCTGGGCTCAGCCCTTCCTTCTCAGAGCTGGCCACTTAGCTCTTGGCTAATTGCCATCTCCTATCTCTCCACAGGTACTCAGTGTCAGGGCTGACTCAGCCCTTCCTTCTCTGAGCTGGCCGCTCAGCTGTCAGCTAATTGCCAGCTCTCATCTCTCTCCACAGTTAACCAGTTGTTGTGGATCTGCTTGTCAGTGCCACCTACTTTAAGATCTCGAGCTCACTTCATTCCTGCCTTCACTATGGTCACATCACAAGAAACTATCTCCTGCGTTCCTGTTTAAAGACTGGCTTTGCTGACATCCCTTCTGGCTCCTTATCCTGCTTGCTGTTCCTCTACTTGGATTCCTGACTTCTAGCCTGGCTGATTACGCGATCTGGTTACTGAACTCTGGCTTGGCTGATTACCCGATCTGTACTTCTGTCTCGGTCTGCTTCATGGTTTCTGTCAGTAGGCGAAGGCCATGAATTCAGAAGATACAGTCAATCCACTTGTTGGTAATATTTTTTCCAGATTGGATGAGCAAGATCATCGCATTGATCAGTTTGCCATGGCGTTACAAATGCTCCTGAGTCGCACGGCTCACCTGGAATCACCCACTGTGGCTGCTCCAGTACAACCTGAATTGCAGGCCGTCCCTGCTGCTGCGCCAGTCTCTGTGCAGGCACCCGCCTTGAGTTTTACCTCTATAAGAGGTATGTCTGGTTCCGCCCTGCTTCCCACGCAATTTGGCGGCAATCCAGTTCAATGCAGAGGGTTTCTCAACCAAGTTGAGATATACTTTGAGATGCTGCACCAGGCGTTTCCCATGGACAGAAGCAAAGTAGGGTTCATGATATCTTTGCTTTCTGAGAGAGCCTTGGCCTGGCTTAACCCTCTATGGGAGACACAAAAACCTGTTGAGTTACCCTAAGTTTGTGGCCTCCTTTAAAAGCGTATTTGATGTTCCCCCATGCTCTGCTTCTGCTGCCAAGTGCCTCATGTCCATCAAACAGAGTATGAGAACTGTTGCCAACTACACCATTGAGTTCTGTCCTCTGGCAGCAGAGGTTGCTTGGAACCATCCTCATTGACTCCAGACTCTCGTTTGCCATCCTCATTGACTCAAGACTCAGAGAAAGACTTTCTTTTAAGGAACGCTTGTGGAAGCCTCCTGTGTGTTTGCCTCCGAGCTTTGCAGTCCCACCTGTGCCTCCCTCACCTCCCATGCCTCCTGGTACCGAGTCGGTCAGTGAAGATGAACCCATGCACTTGGGCTTCACGCGTCTCTCTGTGGATGAGAGAGCCTTTAGGAGGAGGGAGAGATTGTGCCTTTAATGTGGCCAGGCAGGTCATTTTTAGAAGTCTTGTCCTACCTCTCCTGGGAACACTCGAACCTTGAGGTCCTGTCATGGATAGACCTTAGGTGGTGTTGTGTCGTCCCCAGTTATCCAGAAGGATAAGCCCCTGGTTTCATTCACCCTTTCTTGGGCTAAGTCATCTATCGAGATACAGGATCTAATCGACTCTGGAGCTGCAGGCCTGTTCATTGATGCTGCCTTTGTATCAAGGCACTTGATTCTACTGCAGCTGCATGACACTCCACTTGCCATTGAGTCTCTCGATGGGAGACCTCTATAGCCTGCCCATGCGACTCATGAGACGGTTCCTTTGTCCATGGCCGTAGGGGCTCTTCACCATGAGATAATCCAATTCCAAGTGATTTCCTCTCCTAAGTTTCCGCTGGTTATTGGTTATCCTTGGTTACAGAGGCACAACCCCTCTTTTGATTGGCTCTGTGCTGAGGTTCTTTCCTGGTCACCACAATGCAGTGAAACATGCTTCCGGAAGGTAGCCAAGATCCTGTGTACCTCTTCACTCTCCTCCCTGCCAGAGGAGTACCGTGATTTTAGCGATATCTTTGACAAAGGTCAAGCCGGTAGTTTGCCTCCACACCGGCCGTATGATTGCGCAATTGACCTTCAACCTGTTGCCACTCTCCCTCGTGGCCGGGTTTACCCTTTGTCGGTCTTGGAGGATAAAGCCACGGAGGAGTATGTTGCAGACGCACTTTCTCAGGGTTTCATCCACAAATCCTCGTCTCCTGCTGGTGCTGGTTTATTCTTTGTGAAGAAGAGGAGCGGTGAACTGATTGTATTGATTAGAGGGGTCTCAGTTGTTTCACGATTAAGAATGCCTATCCGATACCTTTGATTACAGAGTTATTTGACTGCCTCAAGGGAGCAATGGTTTTCACTAAGCTTGATCTGAGAGGGGCTTACTCGTGAGGATTAAGGAGGGCGACGAGTGGAAAACTGCGTTTAATACCAGAACAGGCCATTATGATATCTCGTAATGCCTTTTGGCCTTTGTAATGCCTGGCAGTTTTCCAGGAATTTATTAATGATGTCCTCCGAGATTTGTTGCAGTTATGTGTATTGGTTTATCTCAATGATATCCTCATATTTTTCAAGTCCCTGGAGAGCCACCACATAGATGTCTGTCGTGTGCTTCAGAAATTAAGAGAGAACAATCTCTATTGTAAACTGGAGAAGTGTGAGTTCCATCTGGAACAGGTTAAATTCCTGGGCTGTGTCATTTCCACTGGTTTTTTGATGGACCCAGAGAAACTTTTGACAGTCCTACAGTGGCCTCGACCCGTGGGGTTACATCCTCTGCAGCGTTTCCTGGGTTTTGCCAACTATTATCGGAAGTTTATTCGTAACTTCTCATCTCTGGTCAAGCCCCTGACCGATATGACCAGAAAGAACGGTAACCCACAGAGCTGGTCTCTGGAGTCCATTAAGGCCTTTGAAAGTCTCAAGGCTGCCTTTGTTTCTGCTCCTGTGTTGGCACATCCTGATCCTATGTTACCTTTAATCCTTGAGGTTGATGCTTCTGAGTGTTGGCGCCTTTCTATCTCAACGTCCTACCTCTGAGAGTGCTATGCATCCTTGTGGCTACTTTTCCAAGAAATTGTCACCTGCCGAGTGCAATTACGAGATTGGTGACAGAGAGCTGTTGGCAATAATTTTAGCCTTGAAAGAATGGAGACATCTCCTTGAAGGTACCACTGTGCCGGTTCTCATTCTTACTGACCATAAGAATCTCACATTCTTGTCTGAGGCTAAATGCCTCTCTCCCAGAAGGGCGTGATGGGCTCTTTTCTTGTCAAGTTTCAATTACATTGTCTCATTACCCGGTACGAAGAATGTAAGGGCTGACACCTTGTCACAACAATTTTCCTTCACTTCCAAGTTGGAGTCAGTTCCAGTTCCTATGATTCCTCCTGATCGTATTCTGGCTATGGTTCGCACCAGTTTTACTTCTCCTTTGGGTGACAAAATTCTTGCTGCTCAGGTCGATGCTCCTCCTGAGAAATCTTGTGACGGCTGCCTTGTCCCAGATTGTCTCCATACTGCCGTGCTCCAGACTTACCATTCCCCCAAGGCAGCTGGCCACCCTGGTAAGAATCAACTCGTTTGGGCCATTTCCTAACAATTCTGGTGGCCTAGTCTATGTGCTGATGTAACTGCGTCGTAGCTGCCTGTTCCGTGTGTGCTCAGAGTAAGACTCCACGACACCTTGCAGTGGGCCTCCTACAACCCATACCCAATGGAGAAAGGCCCTGGACCCACCCGTCTATGGATTTTATTGTGGAGTTGCCCAACTCCCAAGGCAACACAGTTATCCTTATGGTGGTTCTCAAAGATGCGTCATTGTATTCCACTTAAGAAGTTGCCCACATCTAAGGAACTGGCTTCCATTTTTGCTCTTTCACTTGCATGGGCTACCCAAGGTGATTGTCAGTCAGTTTGTGTCCCGGTTCTGGCGAGTTTTTTGTGCACAGCTGGGAATTCAGCTTTCTTTCTCCTCTGTGTATCACCCGCAGTCTAATGGGGCAGCAGAATGAGCCAATTAGTCCTTGGAGCAATTCCAACGTTCCTATATTTCTGACCATTACAACAACTGGTCAGACCTATTACCATGGGCAGAGTTTGCTCACAACAGTGCCTTGAATTCTGCATCCGGATTGTCTACGTTTATGGTGAATTATGGTTTCCAACCTTCCATGTAGCCTGACTCGTTTGTTCCGCAGAGTATTACTGGGTTGGAGGAGCATCTCCGTGGTCTTCGTTCCACTTGGGCACAAGTCCAGGAGGCTTTGCGTCATGCTAATGATAGGTACAGACTCCATGCTGACCGCAGATGCCTGCCTGCACCTTCCTACCAGGTTGGGGACATGGTCTGGCTGTCATCTTGCAACCTCCGACTTTGTGTTCCCTCACTGAAGTTTGCACCTCGGTGTATTGGGCCTTTCCATATCCTTCGCAGGATTAATCCAGTGGCTTACACATTGGACCTTCCTCCTAGTATGCGCATCTCAAATATTTTCATGTCTCCTTATTGAAACCGTTGGTCTGCAACTGCTTTACCACCTCGGGGCCACGTCCTCACCCTATATGGGTTGAGAACCATGAGAAGTATGAGGTACATTCCATTTTTGACTCCCATAGGTTCCGTGGGCGCATACAGTACCTGGTGCATTGGAAGGGGTATGGTCCAGAGGAACGCTCCTGGGTCTCATCCTAGGAAGTACATGCTCCTGCCCTCCTCCGTGATTTCCATAGACGTTTTCCCCTCAAGCCCGGAGGTCCTCTGAGGGGGAGAGGTAGTTGAGGAGGGGGGTACTGTCAGGGCTGGCTCAGCCCTTCCTTCTCTGAGCTGGCCGCTCAGCTGTCGACTAATTCCCAGCTCTCATCTCTCTCCACAGTTAACCAGCTGTTGTGGATATGCTTGTCAGTCCCCTTACTTAAAGATCTCCAGCTCACTTCATTCCTGCCTTCACCTTGGTCACATCACAAGAAACCATCTCCTGCGTTCCTGTTTAAAGACTGGCTTTGCTGACATCCCTTCTGGCTCCTTATCCTGCTTGCTGTTCCTCTACTTGGATCCCTGACTTCTGGCCTGGCTGATTACCCGATCTGGTTACTGAAGTCTGGCTTGGTCGATTACCCGATCTGCTTACTGAACTCTGGCTTGGCTGACTACCCGAACCGATTACTGGACTCTGGCTATGCTTTGACTACGCTTACTCTATTTACCTTTTTATTTTTATTAATAAACAAGTGTGATTTTACTGTACTTCTATCTCGGTCTGGTTCATGGTTTCTGACACTCAGCTGTTGATGATATCCTGCTCGTCACTCCTGGCTCCTTAAGCTGTTCAGCCCAGTGGATCTCTGCCTTCGCCTTGGTCAACATCACAGAAACTATCTACTGCGATCCTGTTCAAGACATGCTTTGCTGACATTCCTTCTGGCTCCAGATCCTGCTTGCTGTTCCACTACATTGATCCCTGACTTCTGGCTTGGCTTGTTTTGACTATGTTTGTTCTTTTTATTTTTATTATTAAACAAGTGTGATTCAACTGTACTTCTGTCTTGGCATGATTTCATGGTTTCTGACATATAGAACCTCAGGGAATTTCAGATTACTCCCCTTCGATAGTCACCTTAACATCAGGGCATCAGGTGTCCAATATACCATGGAGGTTGAACCCCTTTTGGCTTGAACTATTTCCCAAAGAGGATGTCATTGCTGCTTGCATTATGGACTTTTGGACTCTTAATTTGGGCTCCACTCCCATGGGATGCTTGTATGGCCTACCATACGTATGTCCTACCATACCATGCGCATGCTTGTATGGGATGCTCTCAAGTCCTGCCTTTGGGGACTGTTGTCCCCAAAACTGCTTCTCATAGCAAGCTTGAACTTGCAAAGGCCGATACCTCTGCAGCAGAAACCCTATATAACCAAGATCCCTCTCCTGATGCCCAACAGGAATGGCTTTCATTTCAAAAAAGGCTGAATGAACTGTCGGAATCCAGGAAGACGAATAAGCTTTTCTTTCCAAAGAGACTTAGCTGGGCAGAGGGAGAGGTGAATGGTACACTGTTGGCTCAGATAGTAAGGTCTCAATCCAACCCCATACATGTCTCGTCTTTAATGAATGGAGAAGTAGAGGTTATTAACCAGACTCGCCCTATTGTATTTAAGTTCTACTATCAGGATCTATATGCTTCTAGGGCAGACTATACTTTAGCCGAGTTATCTATTTATCTGGCTACCATTAATCTCCCAGCCCTTTCAATGGAGGAGAGGGAGATCCTCAACGCCCCACTTACTCTACTGGAATTGGAGAGTGCGTTGGCTAGTTTTTCTAATTCCAAAGCTCCAGGGACTGATGGTCTCCCTATAGAGATCTATAAAAAATATAATAAGGAGATGCTTCCTGCCCTTTTTGATACATTAAATGTGGCTTTCCATCTAGGTCGGCTTCCAGACAGTATGGGTCAATCTGTTTTAATAGTTATACCTAAAAAAGATAAAAACATGTTACACCCTAAATCCTATAGACCAATTTCCTTATTGTCTACGGATGTTCAAATTCTTGCCAAAGTACTCACTACCAGATTAAACAAGGCTATTAAATATATTATTCACTCAGATCAGTTAGGATTTATGCCCAATATGTCAACAGTAGTTAATATTAGACGTGCATATTTAAATATGCAGGTTCCGGTCCCGGATCATCCAAATCATGCCTTTTTAGCACTGGATGCCATAAAGGCATTCGATAGTGTTGAATGGCCTTATCTATGGGCCATTCTGGAAAAATTTGAGCTTGGTTCTAATTTTTGCCAATGGGCACGGTTGTTGTATGCAGCTCCTATGACATCAATTAGGATTAACAGCCTCCAATATTCTACTTTCAGACTTTGCTGGGGCACTAGGCAGGGGTGCCCATTGTCCCCCCTGCTCTTTGCCCTAGCTATAGAGCCCTGGCTTTATGTGTTGTTACCGGTATGATTAGGGGAGACGTGGAGGAAAAGGTATCCTTATATGCTGATGATCTTCTTTTTTTGACTAATATCCGCTCATCTTTACTGGCAATAATGAAATATCTTAAGGAGTTTGATAGGTTTTTTGGGTTAGGTATAAATTGAGAGAAGTCCACGTTGATGCCCTTAGATCTCCCCCAGGACCCACTACCATCCTCCCTTTCTCAGCTCAGGGTTTTGTCTTCTATAAAATATTTGGGTTTAGCTTTTTCTGATTCCCCTCAGTCATATATTGTAGACAACATACTTCCACTACTCGCTAGATTCCAAGACCAAAGTAAAATCTGGAATAAACTCCCTCCCTCTTAATAGGCCGTATTAATCTAATTAAGAAGATATGGATGCCTCAGCTTCTGTATTTCTTACATAATGCTCTGGAAAAAATCTGGAAAACTTTATGAATTTTTACAAAGATTAATAGTATATTTAGGCTTTTAATATGGTGGAATAAAACCCCGCATTAAATTGGAGACTCTTCAACATCCCAAAAATGCAGGTGGACTGGCAGTTCCTAACCCAAGGATATATTTCTTTGCATCACAACTACAGCATTTTACTGGATGGGAGCCTGAACAGCTACCCCTTCCTGCTCGACGATTATTTTCCTATGTATTTTCAGAAATAACAACGTTAGTTCCGCTGTATAAGAACGGTTTACTTAAGTCCTTTGAAGAGTTAAGGGGTGAGTTCCCTTTACATTCTAATTGGTTTTATCAATTCCTTCAATTGAGACATGCTCTGCATGCTCAGTTTTCGTCCACTGAAATGTTCTTTCCCCCTTCCCCTGTTTTTGACAAGATCGTACAAGCAAGGTTAACAAAAGGTCTTAACTCTGTTACATATAGGATGCTGTTATAACTTTCGCTCTAGGGCCGGATGGGAACGAGATCTTGGTCCCATTTCGGAAGAGGTCTGGGAAGATGCTCTCAGGTCTCTGCCTCGAGTATCCCTCTCTCCATCACACAGACTGACCCAGATCTTTATCCTTCATAGGGCTTATAGAACTCCTCAATTTTTGCATACCATTGGCCTGAGATCTGAGCTAGCCTGTGCTAGATGTGGTAACACAGGTACGATGATACATCTTCTCTGGTGGTGTCCTAAACTCCAGAGATACTGGGCGGAGGTGATTGGTACATTAAATGGGCTAATGGATATCAATATCTCGGCTGAACAACTTGTGCCTATTGGGCTACTGTGACATCTCTACTTATACTTCTTCTATAGGCAACACTATTAGGCGAGCACTCTTTGTTGCCCGCAGACAGATTGCCCTTAAGTGGACCTCTCCTCATCCACCCACTGTATCTGACTGGATATCAGACCTTAATAGGATTATGATATTTGAAAAACATACATATTTTTTAAGGAATGCCATAAATAAGTTTGATGCTAACTGGTCAAAGTGGCTGAGTCTATGTCCCTGGCACTGGTATAGACCAATCTGTATTATGTATATTGTAATATCAGATATTGGGCTGTAGGTGACCATCTTAATATAGGCATTTATGGGTAAATATATAGGTTTTTGGATTTTCCTTTTTTCTGTGAAAGCTGTATTTTGTGGCCACCCTCAGTGCTTCTAAGCATTAAAGTTTTTTTTTTCTTATACTCCAAGAAATAGGGTGGAGGTGGAGGGTGGGGGAGGGTTTATCTCTCTTTTTTTATATGTAGTGTCTGTTTGGTTTATGTGATTTTGTTTGGATAATTTGTTTTTATTGTTTTAATGTTTGCATATAAAAATAAAAAGAATCTGATAAAAAAAAGAAAAAAAAAGAATTACATGCTCTGTGCAATGGTTTTGCACAAATCATCCTTGATCCTCCCCTTCTGCATTCAGCTACCTCCTATGAGGGCACACGATCGGGCTCGATCCCAAGCCACGCTGCCTGTATTTATAGACTCCATTTCTTTGAGTGCCCCGATAGCAACCCGCTTGCTATGGGGGCACTTGTGCATGCTCACTCCCGAGCCCCTCTGAATGTGTGTCCATAAGACAAACAGAATGGGGCTCAGCCCCACACCCTCCTCACTGGTTTTGATTGACAGCCATTGGCTTCCGCTGCTGTCTCTCAGCCAAGGACGAGGCAGAGATCGCTGGATTGTGATTGGGCTCAGGTAAGTATTGGAGGGGCTGCGGGGGGAGCTGCATACTGAAGTGTTTTACCTTCATGCATAGAAAACCTTCAAACTTTAAAACCACTTTAAGTCTTTAGAACCACTTTAACCCCTTTGCGCCGACAGTACCCAAACAGGCCTTAACGACAAAAGGGGGCGTATTTGCGCACCAGATTGTAAATGCAGCTGCGCCAAGAACGCGTATCCTGCGGACTCTCAGCACAGTTAATAGCAGCTAATGAAAAGCTCCCGATCATTACTTCGGGAGCTTTCCGATCATGTGACCGCTGGAACAACTAATCATGGCGGTCACATTATCATGAACCCCCGCCTCCCGGTACCTGAAACCCCTTAAAGGGCCAGGAGGCACCAGCATAAATGGGTTAGGTTTAAAGTTTTTAAAGCGGAGTGCCACCTGTAAAAAAAAAATGCCACCAAAATTCCTAAAAAAATTAAAAAAAAAACATTTGGAAAAATTTTTTTTTTTTATACTTACCTAAACCCTTGTTGCTAGGCAGTCTTCCTAATCTGGCTCTTCCTATTCCGCGGCGTGTTCTTCTCCTCGGTGAACGGCCCTGTTGTCTTCTGGGAACTGTGTGTGTTCCCAGAACACCACGGGGCCATTCACAGATCGCTGCGCCGCTCGTGCATGCGCAGTAGGAAACTGGCAGTGAAGCTGAAAGGCTCCACTGCCTAATTCCCTTACATAGGATGGCGGTGCCGGGACCCGAGAGCCGAGGGATGGTTCAGCCTCGGGCGACCGACATCGCGGGCACCCAGGACAGGTAAGTCTACTTATTTAAAGTCAGCAGCTACAGTGTTTGTAGCTGCTGCTGACTTTAAAATTTTTTTTTAGCTGGCCGGAATCCCGCTTTAAGTCAAAGTTTGCATTATCAATGCAATTTCAATATTACTTACCCTATTATAACCTTTTTTACAATTGAAAAAATCAGAATCAACAGAGTGTTCCAAAGATTTCATACAGTGAAGGATATGAAGTTTACGGAATATATATGAATAATAGTAAATATGTAAAAATGTAATTATTCTGCAAAAATGCATCTTTAACCACCTCAATACAGGGCACTTACACCCCCTTCCTGCCCAGGTCATTTTGCAGCTTTCAGCGCTGTCACACTTTGAATGACAATTGCGCAGTCATGCTACACTGTAACCATGTGAAATTGCTATCATTTTCTTCACATAAATAGAGCTTTCTAGGTTTTTTTTTTTTTTTTTTCCTAAAAAAAAAAAAAAAAGACCAAAAATTTTGAAAAAAAAAGTTTTTCCTAGTTTCTATCAGTAAATTTTGTAAATAAGTAATTTTTCTCCTTCACTGATGGGCACTGATGAAACGGCACTAATGGGCACTGATGAGGTGGCACTTATGGGCACTGACTAGGTGGCACTGATGAGGAGGCACGAATATGCTGCACTTATGGGCACTGATAGGTGGCACTGTTATGTGGCACTGATGAGCACTTATGGGCAGCACTGATAGGTGGCATTGATGGGTAACACTGGTGGGCACAGGTCACAGATAGGCAGAACTAGTGGGCACAGATAGGCAGCACTGGTGGGCACAGATAGGCGGCTTGGATAGGCAGCACTGATGGGCACTGATGGGCATTGATGGGTGGTATTGATGGGCAGCAGTGATTAGCATTTATGGGCAGCACTGATGGGCATTGATGGGCAGCACTAATAGCCAGCACTGACTGGCATCACAAATGGCCACTGATTGCTGGCACTTGTGGGCATAGATTGGTGGCAATTGTGGGCACTGGTTGGCACTGATAGCTGGCAGTGGTGGGCAATCATTGCTGGTACTGGTGGGCACTTAATTGTAATCAGGGCATTGATGATCAGTGCCCTGATTACGTAACTAGCTGTCCCCTGTGAGAAGATGCCTCTGATCGGCTCTCCTCTCCTCACACTCTCTCAGTGTGAGGCAAGGAGCGCCGATTACCAGCATCTACATGTTTACATCTGATCGGCTGTGATTGGATACCGGCTGTGATTGGAGCCGATCACATGGTTAAAGAGCCGTGGCCGCGGCTCTTTACACAGATCGGGGTCGCGCTGTGTCCTAGCAACATGGCGTGGCCGCGATCGCAGAGCTGCGTGCCCCTGGGGGTGCCCCAGAGCGGTCATTCTGGGAGGCCGTCATATGACGGCCACCCAGAATGAGAGCTGCACCGCCCAGCCAACATTTGACGGTGGGCAGGTGGCAAGTGGTTAAAGCTTGTATGCTAATTGCAACAGAAAATATATGAGTAATCTGTTCACTTCATTATTGCTATTATTATAACTGCTTACTATTCTACTAGTTTAATGCCGTGTACACACGGGCGGACTTTTCGGCATCAAAGGTCCAACGGTCTTTCCGACGGACTTTTGACGGACTTCTGAGGGACTTTCCTACGACCGGACTAAAATAAGGAAGTTGATAGCCAGTAGCCAATAGCTGCCCTAGTGTCGGTTTTTGTCCGTTGGACTAACATACAGACGAGCAGATTTTTCGACCGGACTCGAGTCAGTTGGAAAGATTTGAAACATGTTCCAAATCTAAAGTCCATCTGATTTTTGACCGAAAAAGTCCGCTGCAGGTCCGATGAAGCCCACACAAGGTCGGATTGTCCGACGGATTCGTCCCGTCAGACCAGTCTGGTTGAAAAGTCCGCCCGTGTGTACACGGCATAAGAGTAAATATATAGAAGCAGTTGTGTTAAGTTCCTCTTTAGAATGCATAACACAAGTCAGGATTTGCATGGGCTATCTGTAGGGAATGAGACTCCGCATTATATGTTTTATTAAGTGATTACAATGTTTCCATATTTGTTAATAATCAAAACAAATATAATGACAATATAATATTGGACTATGATACAGGAATATAAAATAAGAAAAAATGGAGACTGTAATACAATTTGCAATTTTTAAAATTTTTGTACAATAAAACATTAATATTGCTTAATATGTTAGGCAAGTCTATGATGTCCTTTGTTTGCAATTCTATGAACCATTGTTGTATGTGGTGAAGAGCATATTAATATCATCTCTAATGTCCCTGGCTATAGAGGATTCATTTCCTGGCAATGATATGTTCATGAGATGATGTATTATTTCTATGAACATCATTCCTGTGGTTTCAATGTGACCATTGTTTGCAGTAAAAATGCTGACTGGCCTTTTTTACCTTTTCATTTAATGAATAACTATAAATGGTAACTGCCAGCAGAAAAAAATGCATATAGTATATTAAGGTTATCTTTCATTAACACTAGTCATCTTGTGGGTTATGATCAATACATTATAGTCTTTTAATAGATGATATAATGCATATATGAATTTTGATATTAGCAGAATGAACTTTGTGGTGTAAATTACTATAATAGTGGAAACAAAGATGCTGTTTCCAGCCCCAGCTTTCCATTTCTCCTGCTACAGTATATTGCATTTTCTCAGTGGGCCAACCTGCTATAGATATTTAAAGGCCCTCACAGATGGCTTGAATTTTGTCTGACTCCTACTGAATGAGCCAAACTTTAAGCCAAAATCAACTGAGCCCAATGGAAAATTGTTGGCAAAGTGCTGAGTGCCTGAGTAGACATTCCTCCATCCATGCTGTTAGTGTGGATGGGGACATCAGTTGATTTTCTCTTATATAGCCAGGATCATTTACATGGTGTGATCTTGCAAAACACAAAATTCTTGACTGATATATTAGGTTTTCATTCCATATTATTTTGAGTACCTGTGTTAATAAGACTTATTGTTATAGCCAAAACCTTTTTGTTTATTCATTTTGGATATAGTAGATAAAGGGTTAAAACCCAGTCAAGTCTTTTTTCCCATTTATCTTCCATCGGGGGAGCACCCTTCACTTCCTGTTCAACGGAATCTGCAAAATGAGAGGAATACCTTCTTAGTTCTCACAGAATTTTCTTCACTCTACATCCTAAGCTAGAAAGTGGTTTCCTACAGACAGCAAAGAAAACTTAACATGGTTGCTAACTTTTCCATACATTATCCAAAACAAAAATAAAATGTTTTTTATTCTACAGACAGTTTAATCAATGGGAAGGGATTACATTACTCTATGCGGGAGTTTACTAAAACTGGAGCACACAGAATCTATTACAGGTGTGCATAGTAACCAATCAACTTCAAACTTCTGCTTATCCAATTAATCTTTGACAATAAAACCTAAAAGCTGATTGGTTACTATGCACAACTGCACTGTGTGCTTCAGTTTTAGTAAATGCCCCTCAATGACACTGAATGTTTAGGCAGTGTAAGCCCTTGTTATTTTTTTAACCAGGGTCAATTACCCCAACAATGTGAACATGCAAAACACAGATAACCACAGTGGGGGAGAATTAGCCCTCAATCACACTGAAGGCGGGTTTTAAATCATGCAAGTTCAGCTGAACTCACAAGATTTCAAACCCTCATTTCAGTACAAGTTCAGGGGCAATTTGAAAGACATCTGTGCGGGTTCATACACAGATGTCTATTGAAATCGCACCCAAAGTTGCCAAAAGTAGTGCAGGAATTACTTTTGGAAATCGCTGCAGCGCCACAAAGTCAGGATTGCACCGATTGGGACAGTGCTGTTGCTGGCAATAGGCTGCGATTTGGCATGCAAGTTGACATGTCAAATAGCATCTCAAATCACACCGATGTGAATGAGGGGTTACTCAAACTGCCCACATATATGACCATGGGCAACTCAATCTGTATATTATAAATTGTGGAAACAATTTATGAAATGTTCTATAGAGTAGCATTTTCAAAATATTTTTGTGACATCATGGGGACACTGAAGACAAATATTTTCAAATTATTTATAATACCTGCTTTACACTGCCACCATAATATGTAATTTACCCAATCTCCTTTTTTCTTGCATTATATAATTTTGTGTGTTAGAAGTAAGAAATGCACATAATACTACAGATAAGGAAAGATCTTTTTAATTATTGTTCATTTCTTATAAACGTTTTATGATTATGCAGCATGTTAAAATTAACCATAAGCGGGCAAGTAATAGTGGCCTTGTTTTTAGGAAGTCCATCTCTATATACTGGTAGGCCTGAGAAAGGGGACATGCCCCTGAAACATATGACCTTGGCAACATGTCATACACACACAGGGCCGAAACTATGGGGGGGCAGGGGGCACACGCCCCGGGTGACGCATCTAGGGGGTGACCTCAGAGGTTCCATCACCCCCACCTGCACTGGGAAGCACTGCTCTAAGGGTGTCACTGCCGCCTGATCAAGGGTAATGGACAGCCAGCACCCTCTGCATAGTTTGCCAAATACCAGAGAACCAAATAGGAGGGAGACTGCACAGGTGCACTAGTGCTGAATCACTCTGCTCCTCCCACCTGCGAGCACTATAGAAAGGCATTCCAAAGTGATGCTTTAGCATGGAAGAGCCTTTGTGGAATTGGAAGGCATTTATTAGTACAAGGAGAGGGGTTTGTGTGCAGAAGGCCTTGGACTAGGGAGTTGGGGTTGTTATGGCAAAGGATTAGGGGGCCTGGGGGGGTGCAGAGAAGGCCGTGGACTGGGGGAGTGCAGAGGAAACCCCGGACTGAAGTGTAGAAGTTCACGGCTCCAGGACGATTACCCCTCCCAAAATCAGCTGTCTCCACAATCAAACAGGGTGCTGGCTCTGTCTGCAACAGAAAATGAAATAGAAAAAATGTATACCTGGATAGCTGCACTCCAGATATTCACCTTTATTAAAAATGTTTTTTAAAATCAAGGCATCAAGTGTAGGTACAGACTAACTGCACAGGCGATGACATGTTTCACACCAGACACGGTGCTTAGTCATAGCTGAAGTGCAGAATATACATACAGAGATATATACACATCCAAGTAATTAGACAAATAGAAAAAGCATGTATGTCATAAATAACAATATGGAAAACACCTGTGAGCATCCAGAGTCCAAAGTTTAACTATTAAGCAGATGGAAAGAATCCTCCCCACCTGCTAAAGGTTCACATATTGAAAATGCATGTAGTAAAAAACATAAACAATATTATATTCGGGAAAAAGAGACACCGGTGCAACCTAGAAAGAAAAAAGACATAACACGTAAAAAATGTCATATGTAATAAAAAACTTCCATGCACCAACACATACACAGCGAGAGAAGAGACAGAAACGTCTCTCCCCCCTGTCTCAATGCTGGTGCATGTAGCTCAAAGATATCTGATCCGCTAAAGATAATAAGGTCCTTCCTCTATAATAATTCATATCCATATAAATGTACAGTGACAAAATATAGGTTGCTAGAATCTTCCACTTTTACTATTCACCGGTGTAAAGCGTCAACATTGCCCCAAAAAATCACTGAGGCTAGAGCACACATGGCCGATAAGGGAATAAAAAGATGAGAGATCAAAAAATTAATGCTGATATCACCCGATATAGAGTCATAACAAACCTGACAAGATAGTCGCTAGAATGAAAGACATCCGGGAACATACATACATACATACAAACATGGAGCATACACACATATATCCACATGGGTATATATCCACAGACTAAAATAAATAAATAAATAAATAATATCTGTTTAATACGATAAGTGCACAAATGGAAATGATCATAAACATAAATGTATAAACATGGATATGAATATTAATTGATAATTACTATAGCAAATATCTAGTGGTACATGTGTGCAGCTCCAGAAAGATCTCAATCAGGCTACAAACACAGTGAAAAGTAAGGAAATACAAGGAGAATAGTAAATAAGGAAAACAAGAAAAGAAGGAAATATCAGAAAAGACAAAAATAGGCCAAGCAGAACTGAGATGGAAAATAATAGCACTCAATGGACAGCAATAACCTCCCATCAGGAAGCATCATGAAAATAAAAAATTAAAAATAAGCATAAATAGAAGAGGCAAACCAAGGTGGGAATATTGCAGATAAACCTCAAACAAAAAATAACGTCAACATTAACGTATCAAATGTAAGGCAACCAGTGTATAAGGTGTAAAGGTCACTCATAGAAGTGTGAGATATCCTAGTCAAAGTTGAAGCCGGTGGGCTGCCTTGTATGGAGATGGAATATCCAATAAATATCCCTTTTTGCACAGTAACCTAAACTTATCACCTCCTCTTTTAGACAACATAACTTTTTCAACCCCCTGTATACGCAGGCTACTGACGTCCTTATCGTGGCATAAATTCCAATGTCTCGCTATATTGGTGGAATGGTTTCTAGAGATATTATATAGAGATATCATAAAGATGGTCATATAGCCTATCCCTTAGTCTGCGGGTCGTGCGTCCCACATATTGTATGGAGCATTGTTCACAGGTGACTACATATATGACAAATCTGATGTTACAATTAATAAAAGAGGTTGCCTTAAAATCTCTATTTAAGGATCTAGAGTGAATCATATCACCTTGTAAAATATGGGGGCAACAGGGACAACTATTGCCCACACATCGAAAAGATACTTTAAACTGCAGCCAATTTGAACGTTGAGAGCTGCTTGTAAAGAGGCTGGGGAACAATGTTCCACCAATGGTGGGAGCCCTGCGAGACGTGATAAGGGTGATTTGATACCCTTAGATAAAATTTGGGCTAATATGGGATCATTGTATAGGATGGGCAAATATTTTTCTATTGTACTTCTGATTTTGTTAAACTCTAAACTATAAGGGGTGGATAAAAATGGAATATTAGTGGATTTATCGAATCTGTGTTTCCTCCCATTTCTATTATTAATGTTGTCGTGGAGAAGGAGAACCCGGACTGAGGAGGGGTATGGAGGAGGCCCTGGGCTGGGGGGGTCCAGAGGAGGCCTTGGACTGGGGGATGCAGTAGAGGTCCTGAGCTGAGGGGAGGTGCGAAGGAGGCCCTGGACTGGGGGTGATGCAGTAGAGGCCCTGGACTGGGGCGGTGCAGAGGAGGCACTGGAGTGAGGGGAGGGTGTGCAGGGGAGGCCCTGGACTAGAAAAGGGTTGGTGTATCAAAGACCCTGGATTAGGAGAGAAGGCCCTGGACTAGGAGGGAAGTACGCAGGAGACCCTGGACTGGGAGCTGCAGAGAAGGCTCTGAACTAGCAGGGGAGTGCAGTGGAGACTATGAACTAGGGGATGCAGAGGAGGCCCTGGACTAGGAGGGGAGTACACAGAAGGCCCTGGACTGGGGGGGTGCAGTGGAGGACCTGGACTGGGTGATGCACAGGAGGCCCTGGACTAGGAGGGGAGTACACCGGAGGCCCTGGACTGGGGGTGTAGAGGAGGTCCTGGAATTGAAAAGTGGTGTTGGTGTGGCAAAAGTCCCGGATTCAGAGGGCCAGGGTGCAGAGGAGTCTCTGAACTTGGGGAGGCTGTAGAGGAGGCCTTGGACTAGGAGGGGAGTGCAGAGGAAGCCCTAGACTGAAGGGGGGTGGGTGCAGAAGAGGCCCTTGACTAGGAAATGTGGTTGGTGGCAAAGTCCCCTGGATGGGGGGTTCACAACATAAATAGGGACATTTATCAATTGTTGCAAGTAATGTCAAACAGGAGCAGAGAGACAGGTCCTGTGATAGATTTATTGCTTGTTTGGCTGTACGTCTGCTGTGGATCACAGCAGTGCAGATTGTTTTGCACTCCTGTGGCCCCCTCTGATCCGTTTTCAGCTGACAGCGTGCTGTCGGCTGATGTCACACAGCCGGTTCAGGCATGAGCGATTCCTGACCATATGGTTGCGATCTTTCCTCAGCCTAGACTGGCTCTGTGAGGTCAGCTGACAGCTCGCTGAGCTGGCCACTCCCGTCCCCTCCACAGCCCAGTGTTTCAGTGAGCGTGGGGGGTAGAGCAGAGAGCCAGAGACTGACAGCCACCATCTCTCTGGTCAGGGAGCACTAAGAACTGAGTGATTAGTTTGATTACTCGGTTCTCAGCCTTAGGGCACCCAGAAGGACGGAGGGGCCAAGGGCGCCAGCGAGGGACCCAAGAAGAAGAGGATCAGGGATGCTCTGTGCAAAACCATTACACAGAGCAGGTAAGTATAACATGTTTGTTATTTTAAAAAAACAAGACTTTAATAATACTTTAATGTTAGCTGTGTGTAGTAAAGGATATGCAATTGAACAGTTTTATTTTATTAAAATGAATGTACTGAGGTATGTACTGTCTGTGACATACTCGATTGTGGCACAGTCTTTAAAGCATATGGCCATTTAAGCCCCTCCCACTGTTTATGCAATCTGACCACACCCACAGTTTTGGCGTGGTGCTGCAATATTGCCACATACCAATTTTCTTGGGGGGTGGAAAAAAATGACCAGCGCCGGGTGCCAGATGTGCTAGCTACGCCACTGTACACACACCTCCAGAGGGAGCAAGTGTTCACATGCTAACAGTTGTCTCATGCTGGCAATAAGTAATGTGCTCCAGAGTAGACTCCTGCACTAGGTGCCGGAGTGTGCCATCCTTTCCCAGCCTCTCAGTGCTCTAGAGTGGGCAGAGGAGGACTGAGCTGTCATCCATACTGCACCACTTGCCCAGTGCATGAGGTGTATGTGGTGGATCTCACTTGAGTTTTTTACTTCAAAATGTTGTGATTCCCTCCTCCATCCGATTCTGAGTATCTGCATGTCAGATAAATACTTTTTTCTGGCATCTAGCCATGTGTATTGATGTTTGTTAATTGCTGTGCTTTTAGCCTGGATCTCCTCCCTGTTATAATGGAAATTTATATGAAGCTTGCAGCTGAGTGTTTGCTTTTGTCTAGCTAGAGGAACTGTGGGGAGATCTAGTGCATGTACTACAATTTGCTGTTCTGTCTTTATACAGTATGATAAATTATATTATGAATAAATTATAAATAAATTAAACTTGCCTGGTATTTATTTATAGAGTATTAATCCTAGTTCTTTCTTAAGGAAACCCAATCTATGGTTCCAGCACCCTTATTTACAGTATCTCACAAAAGTGAGTACACCACTCACATTTTTGTAAATATTTTAATATATCTTTTCATGTGACAATACTGAAGAAATGACACTTTGCTGCATTGTAAAGTAGCGATTGTACAGTTTGTATAACAGTGTAAATTTTCTGTCCCCTCAAAATAACTCAACACACAGCCATTAATGTCTAAACCGCTGGCAACAAAAGTGAGTACACCCTTAAGTGAAAATGTCCAAATTGGGTACAATTAGCCATTTTCCCTCCCCGGTGTCATATGACTTGTTAGTGTAACAAGGTCTCAGGTGTGAAGGAGGAGCAGGTGTAAAGGAAATTTGTAAGTTCTGTATATAATTGTATTCTATTTTGTATGTATTGCACACAGCCCTCACTGTGCACAAGGCACTAATAATGTTCTCAGTACATGTTCGCATTCTTTCAAATTTTGATTAGAATTAGTCTGCCTATGTTTTGCCCCTTGTTACCATACAAGTACAATTGTAATATTAATGTGATACCTACGTAATCATGTATATAAAGCCTTCAATTGCGTCATAATAAAGCAGAACAGTTATTTGGAAAGATGCGGAGTGTATCTTTGTGTCTGTTTCCTACTGTAGTAGTTATTATTAATTTGGAATCACTAATCAATATGAGGATAGGAGTTGCCTATCTATAAATTTCCATGTCACAGATATGTTAAATTTGGTGTTATCGCTCTCACTCTCTCATACTCTCATACTGGTCACTGGAAGTTCATCATGGCACTTTAGGGCAAAGAACTAGGGCAAAGAACTCTCTGAGGATCTGGAAAAAAGAATTGTTGCTCTACATAAAGATGGCCCAGGCTATAAGAAGATTGCCAAGACCCTGAAACTGAGCTGCAGCATGGTGGCCAAGACCAAACAGAGGTTTACCAGGACAGGTTCCACTCAGAACAGGCCTCGTCATGGTCAACCAAAGAAGTTGAGCGCATATGCTCAGCATCATATCCAGAGATTATATTTGGGAAATAGATGTATGAGTGCTGCCAGCATTGCTGCAGAGGTTGAAGGGGTGGGGGGTCAGCTTGTCAGTGCTCAGACCATACGCCGCACACTGCAACAAATTGGTCTGCATGGCTGGTGTCCCAGGAGAAGGAAGCCTCTTCTAAAGATGATGCACAAGAAAGCCCACAAACAGTTTGCTGAAGACAAGCAGACAAGGACATATATTACTAAAACCATGTTCTGTGGTCTGATGAGACTAAGATAAATGTATTTGGTTCAGATGGTGTCAAGCGTGTGTGGCGGCAAACAGGTGAGGAGTACAAAGACAAGTGTGTCTTACCTACAGTCAAGCATGGTGGTGGGAGTGTCATGGTCTGGGGCTGCATGAGTGCTGCTGGCACTGGGGATCTACAGTTCATTGAGGGAACCATGTTGGAATGCCAACATGTGCTGTGACATACTGAAGCAGAGCATGATCCCCTCCATTTAGAGACTGGGCCGCGGGGCAGTATTCCAACATGATAACGACCCCAAACACACCTCCAAGAGGACCACTGCCTTGCTAAAGAAGCTGAGGGTAAAGGTGATGGACTGGCCAAGCATGTCTCCAGACCTAAACTGTATTGAGCATCTGTGGGGCATCCTCAAACGGAAGGTGGAGGAGCGCAAGGTCTCTAACATCCACCAGCTCAGTGATGTCGTCATGGAGGAGTGAAAGAGGCCCCCAGTGGCAACCTGTGAAGCTCTGGTGAACTCCATGCCCAAGAGGGTTAAGGCAGTGCTGGAAAATAATGGTGGCCACACAAAATAGTGACATTCTGTGTAGAGCATTGTCTTTTCCCTGGTACATGTGAGTACAATTTTAACTTTGATTTTGTCACAATAATAGTGTTCTATTGTGCCAGAATGCTGTGCTTCACTATTCTCTTTTTGTATCTTTCATATTATTTTGAGTACCTATGTTAATGAGACAATTTGTCATTTTTTAAAACCCTTTTGTTACATGATTCCTGTATAACGCTCAGCTTACACTAAGATTGCTTTTGTTACAATTTGATTTTACTCTGTTGTGTTTTAATGCATTGATATACTCTGGTTGATCCTATGCATTCATATGCTCATATTAATCCACTGGTTTGATATACTCTTAGTAAACCATAGATTCTTGTGCATGGAAGTTGTAACGAGCCCCTTGCTCGCTCGGTTCCACTCTCCCGACACTCCTCTGCTGCTATAGAATCAGATTGCAGATCGTAACATCTGATTGCTCGGTCATCCAACGCTCCGGGATTAGAACCACAGCTATGTGCCGTTCCAACCCAGTTGTGATAGCTCAGAACAAACACCAGGCAGACTGTATGTAAGTTCAACCAGGACTCTATCTTTATTGACAGGAATACAGTCTTATTTATACAATAAAAGAGGAGGTGCAGACCTCCTGCTCATATTACTCTAACAATACAGCTGTAACCTAATTAACCTAATTAACATGAGCTAATTAACTAATCCCTTTAGACAGCCTAGGGACTCAGACATGACCTTTAGGCCAGACTGGCCGTTTGTAGTTCAGAAAATCCAATCAACATTATCACAATCAACATAGACTCTTCTTCACACAATAGCAGAGTTAATTAACACAAACAACAATGGGGATCTAATGACTCTTAGATCCCATACTAGAGACTTTTTTACAATACACATTTTAGCAGACAACAGACAGACAGGTGCTAGAATTTACATCAGCATCTCCTAACAGTATCTGTCCCAGCATTATGAATCAGCCACTATTCCAATATGGCAAATCCAGGGTCCCCAGAGTCTGCGTGTCCTGGGGGACCAGGACCCGAATCCACAGTAATACCACCTCAAGGGTCCCTAGGCATACAGCTCACAAAGAGCACCGTTCCCCCAAATGCAAGGGCCCACGATCGATCAGCAAGAGGCTATCATACAGTCCCCTCCAAAAGTCTCTTTCCCAGCTAGGTCTGTCACAGAAGTGTTATTTAAAGAGGAGAGAGATGGGTGGCACCAATCGGAGAGAAGCATTTTAAAACAAGCAGGTTTAACCACTTAAGGACCGCCTAACGCCGATTTACGTCGGCAAGGCGGCACGGGCAGGCAAAATCACGTACATGTACGTGATTTGCCTCTCGCGGGTGGGGGGTCCGATCGGACCCCCCCCCGGTGCCCGAAGCGGTCCCGTTCTGTTCCCCGGCGATCCGAGATGAGGGGGAGGCCATCCGTTCGTGGCCCCCCCCTCGCGATCGCCGCCGGCCAATGGGAACACTCCTTTGCTGCTGTATGCTAAACAGCAGCAAAGGAAATGATGTCATCTCCCCTCGGCTCGGTATTTTCCGTTCCAGCGCCGAGGGGAGAAGACATCAATGTGAGTGCACAACACACACACACACAGTAGAACATGCCAGGCATACAAAACACCCCGATCCCCCCCCCGATCGCCCCCCGATCCCCCCCCAATCACCCCCCCCCCCCTGTCACAAACTGACACCAGCAGGTTTTTTTTTTTTTTTTTTTTTTTTTTTTCTGATTACTGCATAGTGTCAGTTTGTGACAGTTACAGTGTTGGGACAGTTAGTATTACCCCCCTTTAGGTCTAGGGTACCCCCCTAACCCCCCCTAATAAAGTTTTAACCCCTTGATCACCCCCCGTCACCAGTGTTGCTAAGCGATCATTTTTCTGATCGCTGTATTAGTGTCGCTGGTGACGCTAGTTAGTGAGGTAAATATTTAGGTTCGCCGTCAGCGTTTTATAGTGACAGGGACCCCCATATACTACCTAATAAATGTTTTAACCCCTTGATTGCCCCCTAGTTAACCCTTTCACCACTGATCACCGTATAACCGTTACGGGTGACGCTGGTTAGTTTGTTTATTTTTTATAGTGTCAGGGCACCCGCCGTTTATTACCTAATAAAGGTTTAGCCCCCTGATCGCCCGGCGGTGATATGCGTCGCCCCAGGCAGCGTCAGATTAGCGCCAGTACCGCTAACACCCACGCACGCAGCATGCGCCTCCCTTAGTGGTATAGTATCTGATCGGATCAATATCTGATCTGATCAGATCTATACTAGCGTCCCCAGCAGTTTAGGGTTCCCAAAAACACAGTGTTAGCGGGATCAGCCCAGATACCCGCTAGCACCTGCGTTTTGCCCCTCCGCCCAGCCCACCCAAGTGCAGTATCGATCGATCACTGTCACTTACAAAACACTAAACGCATAACTGCAGCGTTCGCAGAGTCAGGCCTGATCCCTGCGATCGCTAACAGTTTTTTTGGTAGCATTTTGGTGAACTGGCAAGCAAGCACCAGGCAGCGTCAGGTTAGCGCCAGTACCGCTAACACCCACGCACGCACCGTACACCTCCCTTAGTGGTATAGTATCTGATCGGATCAATATCTGATCCGATCAGATCTATACTAGCGTCCCCAGCAGTTTAGGGTTCCCAAAAACGCAGTGTTAGCGGGATCAGCCCAGATACCTGCTAGCACCTGCGTTTTGCCCCTCCGCCCAGCCCACCCAAGTGCAGTATCGATCGATCACTGACACTTACAAGGCACTAAACGCATAACTGCAGCGTTCGCAGAGTCAGGCCTGATCCCTGCGATCGCTAACAGTTTTTTTGGTAGCATTTTGGTGAACTAGCAAGCACCGGCCCCAGGCAGCGTCAGGTTAGCGCCAGTACCGCTAACACCCACGCACGCAGCATACGCCTCCTTTAGTGGTATAGTATCTGAACGGATCAATATCTGATCCGATCAGATCAGATCTATACTAGCGTCCCCAGCAGTTTAGGGTTCCCAAAAACGCAGTGTTAGCGGGATCAACCCAGATACCTGCTAGCACCTGCGTTTTGCCCCTCCGCCCGGCCCAGTCCAGCCCACCCAAGTGCAGTATCGATCGATCACTGTCACTTACAAAACACTAAACGCATAACTGCAGCGTTCGCAGAGTCAGGCCTGATCCCTGCGATCGCTAACAGTTTTTTTGGAAGCTTTTTATTGAACTGGCAAGCACCAGCGGCCTAGTACACCCCGGTCATAGTCAAACCAGCACTGCAGTAACACTTGGTGACGTGGCGAGTCCCATAAGTGCAGTTCAAGCTGGTGAGGTGACAAGCACAAGTAGTGTCCCGCTGCCACCAAAAAGACAAACACAGGCCCGTCGTGCCCATAGTGCCCTTCCTGCTGCATTCGCCAATCCTAATTGGGAACCCACCACTTCTGCAGCGCCCGTACTTCCCCCATTCACATCCCCCAACGAAATGCAGTCGGCTGCATGAGAGGCATTTTTATGTGCTCCCGAGTACCCCTACCCAACGAACCCCCCCAAAAAAGATGTTGTGTCTGCAGCAAACGCGGATATAGGCGTGACACCCGCTATTATTGTCCCTTCTGTCCTGACAATCCTGGTCTTTGCATTGGTGAATGTTTTGAACGCTACCATACACTAGTTGAGTATTAGCGTAGGGTACAGCATTGCACAGACTAGGCACACTTTCACAGGGTCTCCCAAGATGCCATCGCATTTTGAGAGACCCGAACCTGGAACCGGTTACAGTTATAAAAGTTAGTTACAAAAAAAGTGTAAAAAAAAAAAAAATATATATAAAATAAAAAAAATAGTTGTCGTTTTATTGTTCTCTCTCTCTATTCTCTCTCTCTATTGTTCTGCTCTTTTTTTACTGTATTCTATTCTGCAGTGTTTTATTGTTATTGTTATTGTTATTGTTATTGTTATTATGTTTTATCATGTTTGTTTTTCAGGTATGTAATTATTTATACTTTATTGTTTACTGTGCTTTATTGTTAACCATTTTTTTGTCTTCAGGTACGCCATTCACAACTTTGAGTGGTTATACCAGAATGATGCCTGCAGGTTTAGGTATCATCTTGGTATCATTCTTTTCAGCCAGCGGTCGGCTTTCATGTAAAAGCAATCCTAGCGGCTAATTAGCCTCTAGACTGCCTTTACAAGCCGTGGGAGGGAATGCCCCCCCCCCCCCCACCGTCTTCCGTGTTTTTCTCTGGCTCTCCTGTCTCAACAGGGAACCTGAGAATGCAGCCGGTGATTCAGCCAGCTGACCATAGAGCTGATCAGAGACAAGAGTGGCTCCAAACATCTCTATGGCCTAAGAAACCGGAAGCTACGAGCATTTTATGACTTAGATTTCGCCGGATGTAAATAGCGCCATTGGGAAATTGGGGAAGCATTTTATCACACCGATCTTGGTGTGGTCAGATGCTTTGAGGGCAGAGGAGAGATCTAGGGTCTAATAGACCCCAATTTTTTCAAAAAAGAGTACCTGTCACTACCTATTGCTATCATAGGGGATATTTACATTCCCCGAGATAACAATAAAAATGATTTAAAAAAAAAAAAAATGAAAGGAACAGTTTAAAAATAAGATAAAAAAGCAAAAAAATAATAAAGAAAAAAAAAAAAAAAAAAAAAAAGCACCCCTGTCGCCCCCTGCTCTTGCGCTAAGGCGAACGCAAGCGGCGGTCTGTCGTCAAACGTAAACAGCAATTGCACCATGCATGTGAGGTATCGCCGCGAAGGTCAGATCGAGGGCAGTAATTTTTGCAGTAGACCTCCTCTGTAGATCTAAAGTGGTAACCTGTAAAGGCTTTTAAAGGCTTTTAAAAATGTATTTATTTTGTTGCCACTGCACGTTTGTGCGCAATTGTAAAGCATGTCATGTTTGGTATCCATGTACTCGGTCTAAGATCATCTTTTTTATTTCATCAAACATTTGGGCAATATAGTGTGTTTTAGTGCATTAAAATTTAAAAAAGTGTGTTTTTTCCCCAAAAAATGCGTTTGAAAAATCGCTGCGCAAATACTGTGTGAAAAAAAAAAATGAAACACCCACCATTTTAATCTGTAGGGCATTTGCTTTAAAAAAATATATAATGTTTGGGGGTTCAAAGTAATTTTCTTGCAAAAAAAAAAAAACTTTTTCATGTAAAAAATAAGTGTCAGAAAGGGCTTTGTCTTCAAGTGGTTAGAAGAGTGGGTGATGTGTGACATAAGCTTCTAAATGTTGTGCATAAAATGCCAGGACAGTTCAAAACCCCCCCAAATGACCCCATTTTGGAAAGTAGACACCCCAAGCTATTTGCTGAGAGGCATGTCGAGTCCATGGAATATTTTATATTGCGACACAAGTTGCGGGAAAGAGACAAATTTTTTTTTTTTTTTTTTTTTTTTTGCACAAAGTTGTCACTAAATGATATATTGCTCAAACATGCCATGGGGATTTGTGAAATTACACCCCAAAATACATTCTGCTGCTTCTCCTGAGTACGGGGATACCACATGTGTGAGACTTTTTGGGAGCCTAGCCGTGTACGGGACCCCGAAAACCAAGCACCGCCTTCAGGCTTTCTAAGGGGCGTGAATTTTTGATTTCACTCTTCACTGCCTATCACAGTTTCGGAGGCCATGGAATGCCCAGGTGGCACAAAACCCCCCCAAATGACCCCATTTTGGAAAGTAGACACCCCAAGCTATTTGCTGAGAGGTATAGTGAGTATTTTGCAGACCTCACTTTTTGTCACAAAGTTTTGAAATTTGAAAAAAGAAAAAAAAAAAAAGTTTTTTCTTGTCTTTCTTCATTTTCAAAAACAAATGAGAGCTGCAAAATACTCACCATGCCTCTCAGCAAATAGCTTGGGGTGTCTACTTTCCAAAATGGGGTCATTTGGGGGGGGTTTGTGCCACCTGGGCATTCCATGGCCTCCGAAACGGTGTTAGGCAGTGAAGAGTAAAATCAAAAATTCACGCCCTTAAAAACGCTGAAGGCGGTGATTGGTTTTCGGGGCCCCGTACGCGGCTAGGCTCCCAAAAAGTCCCACACATGTGGTATCCCCATACTCAGGAGAAGCAGCTAAATGTATTTTGGGGTGCAATTCCACATAGGCCCATGGCCTGTGTGAGCAATATATCATTTAGTGACAACTTTGTGCAAAAAAAAAAAAAAAAAAAAAAAAAGTGTCACTTTCCCGCAACTTGTGTCAAAATATAAAATATTCCATGGACTCAATATGCCTCTCAGCAAATAGCTTGGGGTGTCTACTTTCCAAAATGGGGTCATTTGGGGGGGGGTTGTGCCACCTGGGCATTCCATGGCCTCCGAAACTGTGATAGGCAGTGAAGAGTGAAATCAAAAAGTTACACCCTTAGAAATCCTGAAGGCGGTGATTGGTTTTCGGGGTCCCATACGCGGCTAGGCTCCCAAAAAGTCCCACACATGTGGTATCCCCGTACTCAGGAGAAGTAGCTGAATATATTTTGGGGTGCAATTCCACATAGGCCCATGGCCTGTGTGAGCAATATATCATTTAGTGACAACTTTTTGTAAATATTTTTTTTTTTTTTTTTTTTTGTCATTATTCAATCACTTGGGACAAAAAAAATAAATATTCAATGGGTTCAACATGCCTATCAGCAATTTCCTTGGGGTGTCTACTTTCCAAAATGGGGTCATTTGGGGGGGTTTTGTACTGCCCTGCCATTTTAGCACCTCAAGAAATGACATAGGCAGTCATAAACTAAAAGCTGTGTAAATTCCAGAAAATGTACCCTAGTTTGTAGACGCTATAACTTTTGCGCAAACCAATAAATATACGCTTATTGACATTTTTTTTACCAAAGACATGTGGCCGAATACATTTTGGCCTAAATGTATGACTAAAATTGAGTTTATTGGATTTTTTTTATAACAAAAAGTAGAAAATATCATTTTTTTTCAAAATTTTCGGTCTTTTTCCATTTATAGCGCAAAAAATAAAAACTGCAGAAGTGATCAAATACCATCAAAAGAAAGCTCTATTTGTGGGAAGAAAAGGACGCAAATTTCGTTTGGGTACAGCATTGCATAACCGCGCAATTAGCAGTTAAAGCGACGCAGTGCCAAATTGGAAAAAGACCTCTGGTCCTTAGGCAGCATAATGGTCCGGGGCTCAAGTGGTTAATATAAGGTAATGAACTCACATGGTGGTAGAGGTTAAATCACATAGTATAATAAATCACGTAGATGACTGTCCGTCCATGTGGCTGTGTTCTTTGCAATCATCCATCCCGGTTCTTGTTTTAAAATGCTGCACTCAGATTGGCGCCGCTTCTCTCTATCCTTTTACATTGATTTTAGAGCCCTCTTCTACTCTGACAGCTGGCTGCCAATACAGTGACCCTCACTGGAACCCTTTACTAGGCTCGTCTCAGCTACATAGGAACTTTCCAGTACAAGGACTTTTTATTTATTTATTGTTTTTAATCTTGCTTTTTAACACTGTCTTTGTATCTCAAACTACTTTTTGTGTAGCAGTGCTCTTATATATCCATACCTTATTAAGCTACAGTATGTACCTGTTTTCTGTGAATTTCTATATACCTGGCATGTTGATCCAAACGGGTACCTGTCATTGGCCTGGTGCTTTGCACATCTGATGTTTTCTTATGGCAGGCCTGTAACTTCGGTCTCTTTCGCAAGTTGCTAAATGATATGCTAAATGACTACAAGCTCTTTGCCTGTACTTTTTTGTCCTGTGTGTGTTATGAGAAGGCTATATGGGAAATTTGAAGCCAGGGTGCAGGTGAAGCAAGGTGTGGAACAAACAGAATGAGACTTAGCTGGGTGCGGGTCTTCCGCAGTGTCAAATCAAGAAATCATCTTAAAGGGCAATTAAACTTGGAATGTGGAAAGGAGAGTCCCTTCATCAGAACCTTGCCTTCTTACATGTGGACATAATTCACAGGGTTCATCCTGTAGCCAGTAAAGGTCAGTTGTCATAATGCAAAATACTTGTGGTAAATGTCTCTAATGGAAGTTGACTTTCCATCCATTCAAGAAGAAGAGCATTTGTGAGGTCAGGCATTAATGATGATGATTTTAGTTATAGTTATATCCAGAATACTTGTCAAAACCTGTCTTTACTGACCTTACTTTATGCAATTGGGAACAGTCATAATGGAACAGGAAAAGCATATTGAAATTTTTAAAAACATCTTGGCTGTTACAGCCACAAAAACAAGGTGGGGAGGCAACTCTATATTAATGCCCATTGATATTCAATAGTATGTCCCCCAAGTTCATTTACACATACATGTGTTCCAATACATTTGTTCATAATACATTTGTATTGGTATACTTCTTGCATTCATTCATAATACATGGCCAGGCAACTACTTATGTAGCCCAAAAATCTTATTTACAGTGATTACAGTGATTCTTGTATGCTGGAAATCTGTGTACCATCAAGACAACGAATATCAGTCTACTCTCCACAAGACACTTAAATGTAATTTCTTATTTATGGTTCTCCTTCAATACAGCTGAGGGTGAGTCTAGTGTTAGTGCCTATTTTTTGCCTGATAGATATAAAGTAGGCATGTGTTGATGTATTTTCTTTATCACGATTGATAGATGTATTCTCAGAAGAAATGTCTGATGGAAAGTAATATCTCTCTGGAGCAGCATATAAAAAAGGCATGACCAAAGTCAGAAAGAAATTGTTAACAAAGAAGCATAACATGAAAAACCCGATACACAGATTCAGAGTGATGTTGAAGCCAGCACAAGTGTTTCTCCTAGTGATCCAACGACACCTCAACATTCTACACCATCTTCAGATTTTTTTAAGTTTATCCGAAGAAAGCACAAGAGATACCACTTCAGAGCTACCAATGACAAATTCAATGTTAAAAAAAGGTATGGCATTTAGTGCTTCACAGTTATGGAATCCAGGGGGCTAGATGGCTATGAATAAAAGTATTGTATTGCATGGTCCTCAACCAGTAGCACACTTTAGTTTTCTAAAAATATAAAAAGCAAAAGAACATTTGACCTCAAGCATTATAGACGCAAACTGCTCATTGTTAAAATATCAGAAAAGCAATGTTTTCAGAGAGATGCTGCAAGTTACCAAAAAGATGTGTTGTAACTTTGTTGTGCAGTACAGGAACAAATGATTTAAAGAACCTTGGCAAAAATGTTGATACCCCTGATTAGGGAGGATACCACTGTAGAGCATCCATAAATGGAAAGACCTGGAGACAAGACCAAGATTTAAGAGAATGGTTGAGGACACACATGCAGTATAAATTCAAGCTGATACTTTGTACTTGCAAAATGTCCTAAAAAAAGTTAAATATATTGATTAGAATCATGGGAAGTGACCACACAAAATTTAGCTTTTTAGGTAAATTTTGTAAGGGATAAGTGAGTTTGATGCAGTATTTAGGAAACATGTAACCTAATGTAACCAACAATAAAACACACAATAATTAGCTTCGTAACTGAATACAAAATCAGATTATCCAACTAACTGCTCAGAAAATCAGGCAGAAAATAATGGCAGAATTAAATGCAGCAAAATACAGCTCTGTGATTTTGGACTGTACTGAACAAATTGCACTAATGATAAGGTGTGCTACAATGAAGTAAAATACAGGACGTGAACCTGCCATTGTAATAATAAAGAGCACTTCTTGGGGTTCATTAAAATAGATGACACTTTAGCAGCAGGAATGACCTTTGTCTTTCTTAAACAACTTGAAGGATTATTAGTTGACAATAATGATATGAGAAGGCATGACTGTGATAATGGTGCAAACATAAAAAGAAAGATCAGTGTACAGGTACCTGTGCAAAAAGTGAACCTCCAGGCTGTTCTATAGCAGTTCCAATGTTTTAAATCTTGTAGTTAGTGTTGCTGCTTCAGCCTCTGTGAAAGCTGTGGAATTCTTTAATATTACTCGGGGTATCTATATGATTTTTAGCCTCTACCCATCACTGTCAAATTCTGAAAACTCACCTGGCAATTTCAAAATGTTACATGGAAACCATTAATTACAACAAAGAAGAATTAGGCCCATGGGACTTTAAATGAGGTGAACACAAAAAGGTCAATGAGAGTATACAAATATCTTTTGTATACATGGAAACCATTAAGCACCACTAGTGGGGAAAGTCACACTATATGCTGTTAAAGCTTTATGGAATCAAATCACAACAATTAGATGATGCCATTACTGCTGTTAGGGATGATCTGGCCTTACTAGGTGTTTACCTCTGCAGAAGAAAAGGGTATTCAGGGTAAGATGTGCAATGTAAAGTAAATTACATACATAGATGTTTTGAGAACTATCTGGTTACATAAAAACAAATCCCCACTTGTGTACTCATGATAAATACATTTGCAATAAAGCAAATAAACCAATTTTGCAATATTAAAAAAATAAAATTGCAAATGTATTTAATTGCATATTGCAAATGTATTTATCAGTACACAAGTGGGGATTTGTTTTTATGTATCCAGGTAGCGCTCAAAACACCTAGGTATTTAGTCTATGTATGTACCTTAATAGTGCAGCAGCCAGTGATTTGGTTAATTCGGATTGGTTAACATCCTAAGTGCAGGAATATATAATTAATTCTAATGGAAAATAAATATCTCAAGTGAAAAGCTCCAAGTGGTTGAATTTGACCTTTCTGAAGCACTGGAAAAAATGAAGATGTTTCTGCAAACATATAATTTAGAGGAAAGGTTTGAATATATTCTAAAGTCTACATAGAAATTAGGTCAAGAAATAAAAATTGATGACACCTTTCCACTGGTGCGGGAAGGACAAATACACCACAGAAAAATTTTCATATATGAAGCCAAGGATGAACAGATAAAGGATCGAAAACAGCTTTTGAATGTGGAGTCCTTTTACCATGTCCTAGACAGTGCAATACAGCCTGTTAAAGAGTGTTTCTTGCAACTCAGACAACACAATGATATAACTAAAACAACCATGTCTTCAACAATAGTCTGCATTTTATGAAGCCCAACAGTTATTCAACTGCAGAAGGAGTATGTGTTAATCTATGTAAAAATGGTATGCTACTATAGCGCAAACACAGAAAATAATTTGAATTGGAAAAACAAAAATAAAATTAAAGAAAAATCGAAATGGTTACAATATCGGGTGGAGAACAATATAAGTATCACAAGAAATCAATCAATAGGTACAGTATACCAAAATAAGCAACAAATCATGAAAAGATCAATGTATTATAGTTATCCTTTTAAAATAGCTGCTGGCTTACAATGGTTGTTACCAGAGTCCCCTAAAATGGCTGTCTTTCCAAAATGGTGTTTCGTTAAGGTGGAGCTCCTTCTTGGCATCCCTGGTGTGTTTAGATGATGAGGTGTGAGGATGGATATCTCTCTGGATGGATGGATGTGTGTATGGATAGAGTGTGATCTTGATGGGTGATGAGGTGTTTGAAGTGTGTCTGTATGGCTTCCTATCCTTGTCCTATATAGCATTCTGAACAATAACCTTATAAACATTTTAATAAGTCTAGCCCAGAAGGTGTAACTTCTTTTCATTGGTTCATGTGGCTAAATATTTACTCATTGTTTGTTCAAGCATTACCTCTCTTAGCCACCAAATGTCATTATAGGACAAAGGATGTCTGTTCTAAATTAATCTTATAAATAATCTGTTGTAGGAATGTTCACTATCTCATGATACAGGCATGGCCATATGATAGTTCTAATATATATCTATATATATAAATAGATATAGATATATCTATATCTATATAAAATGTTGAGGGGATCTGGTAACGCCAACATATGAGCATACATTTCTGATACAGCACTATTTCAAATATGAGTATCTTGATTCCGAAGAGGTGTTTTATCTATATATTATGATTATTTATACATATACAGTAGGTGAACGAAAGGAACTATATGGATATAATGTATATGGGTATAATATATATATCTAAACACAATAATTTGTATACTTAAACTATTTCTACATGTAGGATAATTCTACTCAGATTAATACATCACTACATAATGTGATTTTTATTACAGCATTAGGCAATAAAATCATGGCTGAACCCATTTAAGGGGATATGATAATTGAGGTCACAGTCACATCATCATACACTCTTACATATGCGGAGATGGTGCGGTTCTTATTAGAATATTCTCATCAATATACGAATAAAACTCCATAGTTCCATCTTAGCATATTATGGGCTATACAGGTTGTACATCATTAAACATGCTAATATTCCTAGTTAGTTATTTGTTGTACAGTGTCCACATATTTTAAATGATGTTTGATTGATATATATATATCTTTTTCCTTCATATTCAGTTGTTGAGATATTCTAGATGGAAATTCAGGTTTTAAACTGGTCTAAGTATGTTGACCATCCTCTGTCTGTGTACAGAGATATATTGGAGGTTTTTCAGTTTGGTACACATAACCCAAGGTTTCTTCTTTAACCACTTCAGCCCTGGAAGAATTTACCCCCTTCCTGACCAGAGCACTTTTTCCGATTCGGCACTGCGTCGCTTTAACTGACAATTGCGCGGTCGTGCAACGTTGTACCCAAACAAAATTGACGTCCTTTTTTTCCCACAAATAGAGCTTTCTTTGGTGGTATTTGATTGCCTCTGCAGTTTTTATTTTTTGCTCTTTAAACAAAAAAGAGCAACAATTTTGAAAAAAAAGCAATACTTTTTACTTTTTGCTATAATAAATATCCCCCAAAAATATATAAAAAGAATTTTTTTGCCTCAGTTTAGGCCAATATGTATTCTTCTACATATTTTTGGTAAAGTGTGAGGGGGCTGGACTTCAACACACAGGACAGTGATCACTGCTCTCGATGACAGAGAACTGTGATCACTGTCCTGTTACTAGGCAGAACGGGGAAATACTTTGTTTACAAAAGCATCTCCCCGTTCTTTCTCTCCGTGACACAATCGCGGTCACCCAGTGGACATCGAGTCCGCGTGACCCGGTCACGGGCTCACGCTTGTGACACCGCTTCTTAAAGGGGACGTACCTGTATGCCCTTTTGCCTGCCAGTGCCATTCTGCCGACCTACATCGGCGTTCGCTGGTCGGCAAGCGGTTATACTCTGTTTGGATACGGTGTAATCTTGCCTTGGAAAGTCAGTTGATGTTTGCTGTTTTCAAGGTTTATTACCCCAGTCTTTTTAGGAAAGAGTAAAACAACTTTTTCCTAGGTTCCTGGTGGGAAAGAAAGTACACACTCATTGTGCTATCAACCAGTTCTGCAAACAGGCTTGTTTACAGACCCTCAGCAGATTGTGAAAAACCAGAATGTCCTAAATTGAAAGACTGACATGACCCGTGTCCTTAAGTTGACCCTTTATCTCTGGGGGGCTCATTCAGTCTTAAAGACGCATGTTTCCAACATTGAAGTGATGAAAATATATATATTTCTTCACAATGATTCTGATACTATGGAACATGTACCAATGCAATTAAAACATTTTTAAATCTGTTAGGCCTGGAGCCCAATATATACTTAAAATGACACATTAAATGTGCCCTCTGTGATGTGCAGAAAGCGCTGCAACAGCACTGACATTTACAAAGGAAAGACATTTCAATATTGCCCGCAAATTAATGTGATAGCCCCGGAAGGTTTTACCCCCTTCCTGACCAGAGCACTTTTTACAATTTGGCACTGCATTGCTTTAACTGCTAATTGAACAGTCATGCAATGTTGTACCCAAACAAAATTTGCGTCCTTTTTTTCCCACAAATAGAGCTTTCTTTTGATGGTATTTGATCACCTCTGCGGTTTTTATCTTTTGCGCTATAGACTGGAAAAGACCAAAAATTTTGAAACAAAATGATATTTTCTACTTTTTGTTATAAAAAAAATCCAATAAACTCAATTTTAGTCATACATTTAGGCCAAAATGTATTCAGCCACATGTCTTTGGTAAAAAAAAGTCAATAAGCGTATATTTATTGGTTTGCGCAAGAGTTATAGCGTCTACAAACTAGGGTACATTTTTGGGAATTTACACAGCTTTTAGTTTATGACTGCCTATCTCATTTCTTGAAGTGCTAAAATGGAAGGGCAGTACAAACCCCCCCCCCCAATGACCCCATTTAGGAAAGTAGACACCCCGAGGAAATTGCTGAGAGGCATGTTGAGCCCATTCAATATTTTATTTTTTTGTCCCAAGTGATTGAATAATGGCAAAAAATATATATTTTACAAAAAGTTGTCATTAAATTATATATTGCTCACACATGCCATGGTTATATGTGGAATTGCATCCCAAAATACATTTTGCTGCTTCTCCTGAGTACGGGGATACCACATGTGTGGGACTTTTTGGATGCCTAGCCACGTACGGAGCCCTGAAAACCAAACACTTCCTTCAGGATTTCTAAGGAAATACATTTTTGATTTCACTCCTCACTACCTATCACAGTTTTGAAGGCCATAAAATGCTAAGATGGCACAAAACCCCCCAAATGACCCCATTTTGGAAAGTAGACACCCCAAGCTATTTGCTGAGAGGCATGTTGAGTCCATGGAATATTTTATATTTTGCCACAAGTTGCGGGAAAATGACAATCTTTTTTTTTTTTGCACAAAGTTGTCACTAAATGATATATTTCTCAAACATGCCATGGGCATATGTGGAATTAAACCCCAAAAATACATTCTGCTGCTTCTCCTGAGTATGGGGATACCACATGTGTGGGACTTTTTGGGAGCCTAGCTGCGTACGGGGCCCCGAAAACCAATCACCGCCTTCAGGATTTCTAAGGGCGTAAATTTTTGATTTCACTCCTCACTACCTACCACAGTTTCGAAGGCCATAAAATGCCAAGATGGCACAAACCCCCCCCCAAATGACCCTATTTTGGAAAGTAGACACCCCAAGCTATTTGCTGAGAGGCATTGTGAGTATTTTGCAGCTCTCATTTGTTTTTGGAAATGAAGAAAGAAAAGAAAAAATTTTTTTTTTTTTTCCTTTTTTCAATTTTCAAAACTTTGTGACAAAAAGCGAGGTCTGCAAAATACTCACCATACCTCTCAGCAAATAGCTGGGGGTGTCTACTTTCCAAAATGGGGTCATTTGGGGGTGGTTTTTGCCATCTGGGCATTCCATGGCCTCCAAAACTGTGATAGGCAGTGAGGAGTGAAATCAAAAATTTACACCCTGGTGCTTGGTTTTTGGGGGTCCCGTACGCGGCTAGGCTCCCAAAAAGTCTCATACATGTGGTATCCCTGTACTCAAGAGAAGCAACAGAATGTATTTTGGGGTGTAATTTTACATATGCTCATGGCATGTTTGAGCAATATATCATTTAGTGACAACTTTGTGCAAAAAAAAAAAAAAAGTGTCTTTTTCCCACAACTTGTGTCACAATATAAAATATTCCATGGACTCTCAGTAAATAGCTTGGGGTGTCTACTTTCCAAAATTAGGTCATTTGGGGTCGGGTTGAACTGTCCTGGCATTTAATGCACAGCATTTAGAAGCTTATGTCACACCTCGCCCACTCTTTTAACTACTTGAAGCCAAAGCCCTTTCTGACACGTTTACATGAAAAAATATATATTTTTTGCAAGAAAATCCTCCGAGTTGCATTCTGGGAGAGGGTATTTATGGGACAGACGCCATGTTTCAGGGTTTTTTTCCGTCAACCTGCTGGCCCTCCTGGCCATCAGGTATGCGCTAAGAGTACTACCTCGTGGTCCTCCGATCGGGAGGCCCACGGCGCTGAGGCGTGTGGGTGGGCCCAGAGGCTTGTGTAGGGCCTACTACAGCGGCAGAGGAATGGTCCTGGGCTGTCTATCCTATGTGAAGAAGCTGGACAACTGAGAAGATCCCAGGGGAGGACCCTTCATGGAAGGATCATGCAGAGTGCTGGTCTGGAGAGGGGCCTGGTGACTCAGTTGGAGGACTATCCTAAAGTAATCCTACCGCATAGCACTGCCGGGTTGGCTTAAAGGTCCTGGTGCTGTGTTCGTTGTTCATCGAGAACCAATACATCCTGTGGCAGAGGATCGTATGGGTTTTGTTTCAATCAAGTCTGTGGCAGAGACTTTTGTTCGTGCTACGTACTGGCTGCTAGGTTAGTGAGAGGAACCTATCCAGGCGGGCAAAGATTCAACTCTACAGAGAGAGTATATTCAGCTACAAGTTTCAATCCCTAATGCTATACAAAAGAACATTAAGAAAAGGTATTTGAGCTTCCCTGCAACTTTCCTTCTACCTCTTTCCTGCTACTTCCTTCAATTTATGTTTATTAAAGCATTGGAAAAGATACTCAAGTGTCCGGTGTCTACAGTGTATATGGTAAACTCAACGGGACCCTAGACCCGGTTCCGGTGAAATAGAGGTAAAGAAGGTGACGGTAACAGCCCACTTAAACCAGCAGCTCCACCAAGAGTTATTGCTTCATATATATATGCCGAAGCATTGGGGCATCCACCCACAAAAGGTAGGAGCAAATCGCTCCTTCGCCCCTGCTGCCCCCATGCTTCGGCATATATGCTCTTTTTTTTAACGGTGTTGGTGAAATCACCTCCGACAGCGCTTGAGTCACGGCTTTATGTATTGTGGGAGCAAACGCTGTTGCTTTCAAGATAAATAAATCCGCGATGCAACTGAATGGCGTACCTGCTAAGCAAATGATGGTTAACAATAAAACAAAGTAAAATTACAGTATGACAGTAAGACTTACCATACCTGCAAAGCAAATACTAAAAAACAGTAAAAAATAAAACATTTTTTAACGCAACCTGTGCCTAAAATATATATATGCCGAAGCATAGGGGCATCCACCCGGTAAAGGTAGGAGCAAATCGCTCCTCTGCCCCTGCTACCCCCATGCTTTGGCATACATGCTCTTTTTTTAACTGTGGTGGTGAAATCACCTCCGACAGCGCTGGAGTCACAACTTTATGTATCGTGGGAGCAAACGCTGTTGCTGTCAAGATAAATAAATCTGCACTGCAGCTGAATGGCGTACCTGAAAACAAAAAAATGGTTAACAATAAAACACAGTAAACAGTAAAGTATAAAAAAATGACATACCTGAAAAGCAAACATGATAAAACATAATAACAATAAAACATTGCAGAATAGAATACAGTAAAAAAGAGCAGAACAATAGAGAGAGAATAGAGAGAGAGAAAACAATAAAATTACAACTATTTTTGTTTTTTTTATTTTATATTTTTTTGTGTATTTTTTTTTTTTACTTTTTTTTTTTTACACTTTTTTTTACACTTTTGTAACTGTAACCGGTTCCAGGTTCGGTTTTCTCCCAAAATGCGATGGCATCTTGGGAGACCCTGTGAAAGTGTGCCTAGTCTGTGCAATGCTGTACCCTACGCTAAAACTCAACTAGTGTATGGTAGCGCTCAAAACATTCACCAATGCAAAGACCAGGATTGTCAGGACAGGAGGGACAATAATAGTGGGTGTCACGCCTATATCTGCGCTTTCTACAGGCACAACATTTTCTTTGGGGGGCTCGTTGGGTAGGGGTACTCGGGAGGACATAAGGAAAATGCCTCTCATGCAGTCGGCTTACTGCATTTGGTTGGGGAAGGTGAGGTGGAGCACCGTCTGGAAACAATAGGGCTCTGACGATCTCTTCCTGGAATTTAAGGAAGGATCCAGTCCATCCTGAAGCTCTGTATAGCACATGAGCGTTCAGCTAAGCCTATTGAAATAAGTAAATAGACACTTTTTCATACCAGCGTCTGGCCTTATGGGCAACTAGGTACGGCACCAACAACTGGTCGTTGAGGTCCACCCCTCCCATATTTTGGATATATTTGTGGACACAGAGGGGTTTCTCCACAATACCAGTCGCCGTAGTAATTTGGACAGTCGTGTCTGCATGAAGGGAGGTAAGAACAAAAACATTCTTATTATCCCTCCACTTCATAGCGAGCAAGTTATTACACTTCAAGCAGGCACTCTCCCCCAGCCTAAAACAGGAATCTACAAGCCGCTGGGGAAAGCCCCAGCGATTAGATCGCACGGTGCCACATGCTCCAATCTGATGATCAAACAAGTGACTAAAAAGTGGCATGCACGTGTACAAGTGGTACCCCTTTCCGAATATGGGTGACAACAAGTCCCACACAATCTTGCCAGCACTTCCTATGTAGTCAGGGCAGTTTGTCAGCTCTATTTGACTATCTCTTCCCTCGTAAACCATAAAACTACATGTATAGCCTGTGGCCATGTCACAGAGCTTATACATCTTGACCTTGTATCTGGCAGGCTTGCTGGGAAGGTACTGTTTGAATGACAAGCGGCCAGAAAACTTAATCAGGGACTCATCAACGCAGACAACTTGATGGGGAGTAAACAAGTCTGAAAAACGTTGGTTGAAGTGGTTTACGAGGGGCCAAATTTTGTAGAGCCGATCGTATCCAGGGTCTCCATGAGGACGACAGAGTTCATTGTTGTTGAATTGCATGAACCGCAAAATCTGCTCGTATCATGCCCTGGCCATGGAAGCAGAGAACACGGACATATGGTGAATTAGGTCAGTGGACTAATATGACCGCAACTCATTCTTTTTGGTTATGCCCATGAGGAGGGATAGGCCCAGAAAGATCTTAAATTTTAAACTGTAATTGGTTTCCAATCTCTGGCAAGGGAGGACTGGGGAATAGTGGCGATGTGTTGACCAGTGTAAAAATTGCTTTGGTCCACAATAGATCTATAGAGGTCTTCTGTGAAAAACAGCGAATAAAAATCAAGTGACGTAAGATCAACTGTTTCCACCTGAATGCCCGGTTGGCCAGTGAATGGGGGAAGTACGGGTGCTGCAGAAGTGGTGGGTTCCCAATTTGGATTGGCGAATGCAGCATTAAGGGCACTATGGGCACGACGGGCCTGTGTTTGTCTTCTTGGTGGCAGCGGGACACTACTTGTGCCTGCCACCTCATCAGCTTGAACTGCACTTATGGGACTTGCCACGTCACCAAGTGTTACTGCAGTGCTGGATGTACGACCAGGGTGTACTAGGCCGCTGGTGCTTGCCAGTTCACCAGAAGGAATAGCGGTGCTAGTACTTCTCTTCTCCATACGAGAGCCCTGCGGTTCTTGCACCTCAACAGTAGAAGAAGATTGAGGTCGCCTGACCTTGGCAGGGACCACAACTCCATTGTCAGAGCTATCTGTCATGGAGCCACTGCTGTCTACAGGTTCGTATTCTGAGCCTGAATCTGACAGATGAGTGACTTCCTCTTCATTATCTGTCATGCTCAGAAACGTGTAGGCCTCTTCACTACTGTACCTTCGATTTGCCATTTTGGGCTCAAAATTTAGTGGTACAGTAGTGAGACTCACAGGTAAAAAAGCTCCTGACTGTTAGCGACTGCATCAAAACGCTACCAAAAAACTGTTCGCGATCGCAGGGATCAGGCCTGACTCTGTGAACGCTGCAGTTATGTGTTTAGTGTTTTGTAAGTGACAGTGATCAATCGATACTGCACTTGGGTGGGCTGGGCTGGGCGGAGTGGCAAAACGCAGGTGCTAGCAGGTATCTGGGCTGATCCCGCTAACACTGTGTTTTTGGGAACCCTAAACTGCTGGGGACGCTAGTATAGATCTGATTGGATCAGATATTGATCTGTTCAGATACTATACCACTAAGGGAGGTGTATGCTGCGGGCGTGGGTGTTAGCGGTACTGGCACTAACCTGACGCTGCCTGGGGTGACGCAGACCCTATCTGATCCTAAAACCTAACTTATATCACCTGCCGGGCGATTAGGGGGTTAAACCTTTATAAGGTTATAAACGGCAGGTGCCCTGACACTATAAAAAACTAACTAACCAGCATCACCCGTAACAGTTATAGGGTGATCACTGGTGAAAGGGTTAACTAGGGGGCAATCAGGGGGTTAAAACCTTTACTAGGTAGTATATGGAGGTACCTGACGCTATAAACACCTGACGGCGAACCTATATACCTACCTGCCCATTTCCGACGGACTCAGATATAGAACATGTTCTAAATCTTTCCGTCGGAAATGCCGACGGAGTTTAGCCCATTGGCAAGTCCGGCCGTGTGTACGCGGCATACGAGTCTGTGTGTGTGTGGGTTTTTTTTAGGAAGCTGTCAGTAAATGTAATCTTTTTTTTTCTTTATAAATGTCACTTTTGCTATAGCACATCCTACAGCAAAAACCAGCAGCCAACCAGCTCCCGATCAGCACTCTCAGCCAATGTGAGAAAGCCCTGATCAGAGGGCTCTGGTGGGGGGCGTCCCCCTGTCAGAACGCAACAGCTCAGCGAGGGAGATCGCTGTACTAACTTCAGATGATACAAGGCATAAGTCTGTTGATTTTCAACAGAACAAGCTCTCTTGTAAAGACAGGGGTTTGGGGGGGCGTGGCGGCCGTGTTCCGAGATGGGCGCCTGACTTGAGAGCTCTGCTCGGCTGCCGGGGGAAACTACATCCACCGGAGCTTCTCCTCCATCCTGACAGCCCCAGAAACAGCCTATATCCTTGGGAGTCACAGTGGGATGACACGGCACCAAAAAGGCGTCCTCTGTTGTTATGTTGAGGATTCATATATATTATGGAATGCCCATAAAGCCTACATGAGAGGCATTCTGATCCAACAAGGTGCCAGAGCGAAAAAATCATACCATTCCAAACTCAACACCCTTTTATCTGAGATTCACAAATTGGAATCCCAGAATAAACAAGACACCACACCATACACCTCCCAATCTCTTAGTAAATTAAGAGAGATTTAAGAAATTTGCTAACACAACAATATCATAAAATCCTCGACAGGTTAAAAACTCAACATTATGCCAACACAAATTGGGCAGGCAAATACCTTGCTAACAGAATAAAAATAGTCCAATCTAAATCTAGAATTGCCCATTTAATTCATCCCACTCTTCACCACAAAATAATTATTCCCCAAGACATAGCAAACCAATTTGCTGATTACTACAGGGCTTTATACATTCGAAGGGACGATCCCCAAACACCCCAAACCTCAGTCAAGGACATCCAAAATTTCTTACAGAAATTGAACCTCCCTACTCTCTCATAGACTCAACTCCTCAAGCTGAACGCCCTTTTCACCATTAAATAAATTGAACAAACTATCAACTCCCTGCCTAATGGCAAATCTCCTGGCCCAGACGGCTACTCCAATTAATATTTCAAGATTTTTAGCAGTATCTTGTCTCCTTACTTACAAGAGATCTACACGAAAGCAGCTCACACTTCCTCCTTCCACAAAGAAATGCTGACTGCTTACATGGTCACATTACCCAAACCTGGGAAAGATCCTGCCACACCAGCTAATTTTAGGCCTATCTCACTTCTAAACACAGATACTAAAATCTATGCAAAATTACTAGCCAAATGCCTTACGGATATTATTCCATTCTTAGTAAAAAGCGACGAGATGGGATTCATAAGGAGAATACAGACTTCGGACACAACTAGACAAATTTTGATCATTATCCACCATGCAGAACAGACTCGAACACCTTCTCTGCTGTTATCCATTGACACAGAAAAGGCATTTGACAGAGTACATTGGCAAAACATGTCATCTGTATTATTTAAATTTGGGTTCCAAGGCACTATACTTTCTGCAATCTTAGCCTTATACTCGCAACCGTCTGCATATGTCTATACATCAGGGCTGCTATCCAAGCCATTTACTATTTCACATGGGACTCAACAGGGTTGCCCTCTTTCTCCAAGTATTTTCTGATGATTAAACCCCTGGCAGAAGCCATCCGATCACACCCCTAATTTCGGGAATCCGATTTCAGTCATCTCAACATTTACCGTATTTATCGGCGTATAACACGCGCCGGCCTATAACACGCACCCCAAGTTTAGGAGGGAATTTTAAGGAAAAAAACTTTTAGGAGGGAAGTTTAAGGAAAAAAAACTTACATTTAAATGCCCATCAATGCAGCCTCATCAGTGTTCATCTGCAGCCTTTCCCCAGTGTCCAGTGCAGCCTTGTCAGTGCAGCTTTGCCCCAGTGCAGCCTTGTCAGTGCAGCTTTGCCCCAGTGCAGTCTTGTCAGTGCAGCTTTGCCCCAGTGCAGCTTTGCCCCAGTGCAGCTTTGCCCCAGTGCAGCCTTGTCCCCAGTGCAGCTTTGCCCCAGTTCAGCTTTGCCCCAGTTCAGCTTTGCCCCAGTGCAGCCTTGTCCCCAGTGCAGCTTTGCCCCAGTTCAGCTTTGCCCCAGTTCAGCTTTGCCCCAGTGCAGCCTTGTCCCCAGTGGTCCGTGCAGCCTTGTCGCCGCCGACATACAAACGTTTAGTTTGTATTTTTAAACATGGCACCGCGGAGTTCGGAGGGACTCGGGGGCGCTCGTTCAGCTGAACGAGCGCCGCCGAGGACACAGTGACTGGGCGGAGCCGAGATACACATAGCCGAGGCTTCTCAGCTATTCTCTGCGCCGTTCACAGTCACGCCCAGTCCCTATGATGGACATAACACAGGTCCAATAGCGGGACTGGGCGTGACTGTGAACGGCGCCGAGAATAGCCGAGAAGCCTCGGCTATGTGTATCTCGGCTCCGCCCAGTCACTGTGTCCTCGGCGGCGCTCGTTCAGCTGAACGAGTGCCGCCGAGTCCCTCCGAACTCCGTGGCGCCATGTTTAAAAATACAAGCTATGTGAATGTCGGCGGCGATCGCGGCGATCACTCCGACAGATCACAAAATAGCGGGGATCGGCGTATAACACGCACCCACGATTTTCCCCTTATTTTAAGGGGAAAAAAGTGCGTGTTATACGCCGATAAATGCGGTAATTTATTTATTTGCAGATGACGTGATATTAATAAGGCAAAGTCCAGAACTCTCTCATCCACACGCACATCAAATTCTATCGCATTTCAGCACCATTTCATACTATAGAGTTAACTTCTCAAAATCCCTACTTTTCGATCTTGGATTAAACACAATGATGAAACAGACTCTACAGCGGAAATTTCCCTATAAATGGAGCCCCAAGGGGATCCCATACCTGGGTATCACCCTAATGTCCACTGTATCTTTTTTAGTTGCAGCTAATCTTAATCCCCTCATTGACAAAATAAAGATTCAGCTAACACAAATTTCGCAACACAAATTGTCCTGGGCAGGGAGATTGGCTGCCTTTAAAATAAACATACTTCCCCAAATTTTGTACATATTTAGAGCTCTACCCATTCACATACAAAATCAGTACTTTAAAACCCTGCCAAGTCTCCTCCAAAACTTTCTTTGGAAGGGCAAATAACCACATTGCCAACATTTCAACCTGGTTAAACATAGATCAGTAGGTGGGGCAGGTCTAGCAGACATCCGCAATTATTACTGGGCAGTCCTCATGGATCAAATTAAGTACTGGTCCAGAGACGAAGATGTTCCCCTTTGGACAGAGATAGAAGCAGCACTAGCTCCTATCCCTAGCCTGAACAATCTTCTTATATGCAACCTATGGAAGCCCCGGGATGTATCCACATTGTCTCCTCCCTCACAAGCTTCATTACTAGCTTGGAGGCACATTCACAGTCAATCAACGACCCAGGCAGACACCACTATCACTGACCTCCCATTACCCCTCCTAGAAGCTATGATACCCTTGCTCTCTACCAGGATGTTAATGACTTCAGTCAGGGCTCTAGACCCAAAAGAGTGGAGGCAATGATAGCATTATACAATTTACCTAGAGACCCCCACTTCACATGTGCCTGCATTGTACACTTCCTAGCCAAAACTCCTATCCCAAACTTCCATTTACATCCCCAAGCGTGGAAATTCTACAAATCACCAAAACCACTGGATAGGGGAAGCTCCCTTTTTTATAACATCCTACAAAACAAGAACACATTCCATAAGACTAACGTAATGCTCAAATAGGAAAAGGACCTACATTCATCTTTCTCCACCCTCCAATGGCATATGGCTCTCATTGTACCACGCATTTGGAAATTATGCTTAAAATTACTCATAGATGGTACTACACCCCATATAGGTTGGCAGCATTTTCCGAATCCTCATCACTCAACTGTTGGTGCAACTGAAACCAAGTAGGGAACCTATTGCACACCCTATGGAAATGCCCCAGTTTAACCAGCTTTTGGAAGCAAGTCTTTAGACTCATATCCTCACTAACAGGAATCCTATCAGCCCCAAACCCGGATTGGCCATCCTTAACATTGGTGTAGACTTATATCCCAGCTCAGCTAGGACTGTGGTAACGCACATTTTAATGGCAGCCCACACAACCATTCTAAGAAAATGGAAAACCAATGTATCTCCTAACCTCTCAGATGTGACATCCCTAGTCCAACAAAACCATACCTATGAACACCTCCTAGCAATTAACAGTCTCACAGGTGCTAAGTTCAAGAAGGTATGGGAGATATGGATAGACAGAGGCAATAAACTGGCTGATAATCTCACCTAGCTAAAGAGAGGATGCCCTCAATTTTAATACAGTGTATCACTAATTACTACAGCATGTCACTAATTATTATAATTGTCATTCAGCCTGAAATATGCATTTGGACCTTTATATATTGTTACTACTTTTTTTTTTGTAACATTTACCAAAACCAGCACATTAACCTGTTTGTTAACTTTGTATACCTCTTTTCACACCCTTGTATACCTGTTTGTATTTTTTATGCCTACAAATGATAAAAAAATATTGCAGTAAAAAAAAACAAAAAAAACAGGGGTTTAGTTTGCACACATTTGCAAATACATGCGTAAGCTGCGGGGCCACTTCACGGCACCCCATTATTATCTGCAGTCCTAAGCGCCGGTTCACACAGGGGCAACACGACTTGCAGGCCGACTCTGTGAGGCGACCTGCACGTGACTTCAGCGGGAACTTGCAAAATGACTTCTGTATAGAAGTCAATGCAAGTCGCCTGAAGTCACCCCAAAAGTAGTACAGGAACCTTTTTCTAAGTTGGAGCGACTTGAGTCGCTCCTATTAGAATGGTTCCATAGTACAGAACAGGACGCGACTTGTCAGGCGGCTAAGTCGCCAGCCAAGTCGCCCCTGTGTGAACCAGGGCTGACTCTATAAATTTTTGAAGCCTCCACAGTGGAAGCACATTTATTATAATGAATAGATGGAGGGCAGGTGAGCCTGGAGGGAGCCCACCCCTCCTTAAAGGCACAGGGGCGCACTGTCTAGAAAATAATAGAAAAGAATAGCATAGAAAAACTAATATTATTATTATAATATAACTATATTAATTTTATTCTATTCTGCTCTATTGTTTTTCTAGTCTATTATTTTCTATTATTTTCTATTCTATTCTAATTCGATTTCATTCTATATGAAATTAGAATTTCGGAAAATGGTTTTAAAATGGTTTTATATATATATATATATATATATATATATATATATATATATATATATATATATAATATTTATATTCGAATTTCCTATAGAATGATTTTGAATTTGAATAGAAAAGATTAGAATAGAAAAGAAAAGAATAGAATAGAAAAACAATAAAACAAAATAGAATAAAATATAATATATGTTTGTCTAGTTTATTCTTTTCTATTATTTTCTATTCTATTCTAATCTTTTGTATTCAAATTTGAATTCATTCTATACGAAATTCTAATTGCAGAAGGTGTTTTATATATGTATTCATTCTATACGAAATTTGAATTTTGGAAAATGGTTATATATAGTTTACTTTTTCGAATTCGGTCAAATTTTTTCAAATGCGGTAGAATTTTTTTTGAATTTGATAGTTTTTTGTAATGCAGTAGATTTTTTTTTAATTTGTTCAAATTTTTCAAATTTGATCGACTTTTTTCGAATTCGGTCAAAATTTTTTTGAATTCAAAACGAATCTATTCTACCTAATCTTTTCTATTAAAATTCTATTTCATTCTAAAAGAAATTCGAATTTCGTATAGAATGAATTCAAATTTGAATAGAAAAGATTAGAATAGAATAGATAAGAAGAGAAAAGAAAAACAATAGAACAGAATAGAATAAAATATAATATGTATTATATTTTATTCTATTCTGTTCTATTGTTTTTCTATTCTTTTCTATTTTAGTTTCCATTGTTTTGAATTATATTCCAATCTATTCTCGAATTCGAATTTATACTATTCGGAATTCGAATTTCGGAAGAGGGTCATGTTCTATTTTATTACATTCTATTAAATTCTATTCTATTCTTTACTATTCTTTTATTTTTATTCTATTGCTTTATTGTTTTATATTCTATTTTATTGTATTTTTTAGAAAATCAATTTCTATTTTTTCTAATTTGTTTTTGAATTCAATTCGAATTTTGTTCGCTTTTTTCGATTTGGATTGTTATTTCGGATTCATTTAAATTCGTTACTTTTGTAATTCGGAAATTTGGATGTATACGAATTTCTGAATAATGAAAAATTTGTCCGAACTTGAATTAAGAACAAAACAAAATGCACATGTCTACTGATTTGTAGCTTATTTGCACATCTGAGGGGGCTGTGCTGATAATCAGTGTGCTGATTATCAGCACAGACCCCCCTCTGACAGGGAGAGCTGCTCTCCCTGTCAGCTCGAACAGAGGAATGCCATTTACTGGCACTTCCTGGTTCAGGCTTCTTATCACGATCGGAGATGCGGGGTGTCAGACTGCTGTCATTTGTTCCTCCAATAAATAAAAATCCCTTCAGCATATATTGTACATCATACATACGCTCACCAGACACTTTATTAGGTATACCTGTTCAATTGCTTGGTAACTAAAACTGCTAATCAGCCAATCACATGGCAGAAATTCATTGCATTTAGGCATCTAGATGTGGTAAAGACGATTTGAAGTTCAAACCGAGCATCAAAATGGGGAAGAAAGGGGATTTAAGTGACTTTAAATGTGGTATGATTGTTGGTGCCAGACGGGCTTGTCTGAGCATTTCAAAAACTGCTGATCTACTGGGATTTTCACACACAACCATCTCTATGGTTTATAGAGAATTGTGCGCTAAAGAGAAAATATCCAGTGAGTGGCAGTTGTGTGGACAAAAATGCCTTGTTGATGTCAGAGGTCAGAGGAGAATGACAGACTGGTTTGAGATGATAGAAAGGCAACAGTAAATCAAATAACCAAGCTATGCAGAATACCATCTCCGAATGCACAATATGTCAAACCTTGAGGCAGATGGGCTACGGCAGCAGAAGACCACACAGGGTGCCACTCCTGTCAGCTAAGAACAGGAAACTGAGGCTGCAATTCACACAGGCTCACCAAAATTGTCTGATGAGTCTCAATTTCAGCTGCAACATTCAGATGGTAGGGTCAGAATTTGGCATAAACAACATGAAAGCATGGATCCATCCTGCCTTGTATCAGTGATTCAGGCTGGTTCTGTAATGGTGTGGGGGAAATTTTCTTGGCACACTTTGGGCCCCTTAGTATTAAGCATCGTTTAAATGCCACAGCCTACCTGAGTATTGTTGCTGACCATGTCCACCCCTTTATGTCTACAATGCACCCATCTTCTGATGGCTACTTCCAGCAGGATAATGTACCATGTCATAAAGCTCAAATAATTTCAAACTGGTTCCATGAACATGACAATGAGTTCACTGTACTCCAATGGCCTCCACAGTCACCAGATCTCAATCCAATAGAGCACTTTTGTGATGTGGTGGAACAGGAGATTCACATCAAGGATGTGCAGCAACTGCGTGATGCTACCATGTCAATATGAACCAAAATCTCTGAGGAATGTTTCCAACACCTTGTTGAATCTATGCCATGAAGAACCAAGGCAGTTCTGAAGGCAAAAGGGGGCCCAACCCGGTACTAGCAAGGTGTACTTAATAAAGTGGCCGATGAGTGTATGTGAACCATACATATGTAAAAGTAATTAAACAAAAGTGCAAAATGCATTACGTGCCATACAAACACATGTAGACTTTCAATGTGTTATCCAAAAGCAACTAGCATAGTTATTACAGAGTTTAAAAAGTGCAGTCCAATTAAGTGAAAATCTCAGTGCTGTATCCAGTAAAACAATATATCAAATCATAAAAGTAGTTGTAGTTCTTTCCTCAAAGGGCAATATACATCATCTTCAGCCTCCTTGTGGGAAAATGTAACTATCTGTGATCGTGATCCACGTTAGTGCATTAAACAGAGAGAAAAAAATGCTGTATAAAAATATATATTCTCCATAGTGTAAATGCTTTCCTATTTTATTGAAATACAACAGGTTAAACCACACACAATCTTCTGCTGCTAAAGTATATAGTATCAGCACCAGCTAATTCCCAGTCCTCCTCCTCTCCTGCTCTCTGAGAGCGAGGAGCATAATCTTTGTAGGTTCTGATATCACTGACCTTGTTCAACATGCTTCACCATAGGGGACATCACTATTGGATACCACATTGAAAGTTTACATGTGTTTGGATTGCATATATTGCACTTTACACTTTTGTTTATTTACTTTAACATAATTATGATTCTAATACATTATGTGGGATATACAAGATATGCTGAAGGGATTTATATTCATCGGTAAAACATTTTTAAGTTTTACTGTAATATATATATATTTTATTTAATAAATGTTGATTATGTACCATAGACATGGACATGGAAATGGACCATGTACAACTCTGATCAAAAGGCAAGCTATCCATTATGTTTGAGATTAACCACTTGCCGACCGCCTAACGCATATATACGGCGGCAGAATGGCACGGGCAGGCAAAATCACGTACCCATACGTGATCTGCCTCCCGCGGGTGGGGGGTCCGATCGGACCCCCCCCCGGTGCCATAGGCGGTCGGCTCTCGTTCGCGGGCGATGAAAGGTCAGGGGGAGGCCATCCATTGATGGCCACCCCCTCCCGATCGCTCCCGGTGAATGAAAACGCTTCCTTTCCCTCTGTAATGTAAACAGAGGGAAAGGAAGTGATGTCATCTCTCCTCGAGTCGGTCTTTTCGTCCCGGCGCAGAGGAGAGAAGACATCCAAGTAAGTGCACCAACACTACACTTACAGTAGAACACGCAGGCACACTTGTCACCCCCCTGTCACCCCCCGATCACCCCCCGATCACCCCCCTGTACCCCCTGTCACTCTGACACCAATAGCAGTTTTTTTTTTTTTTTGCATTGGTGTCAGTTTGTGTCAGTTACAAGTGTTAGGGCAGTTAGGTTAGCCCCCTTTAGGTCTAGGGTACCCCCCCTTAGGTCCAGGGTACCCTCCTAACCCCCCCCTAATAAAAGTTAACCCCTTGATTACCCCCCGTCACCAGTGTCGCTAAGCGATCGTTTTTCTGATCGCTGTATTAGTGACACAGGTGACGCTAGTTAGGGAGGTAAGTATATAGGTTCGCTGTCAGTGTTTTATAGCGACAGGGACCCCCATATACTACCTGCTAAAGGTTTTAACCCCTTGATTGCCCCCTAGTTAACCCTTTCACCAGCGATCACCGTATAAGTGTTACGGGTGACGCTGGTTAGCTAGTTTGTTTTTTGTAGTTTATTACAGTTTATTATAGTTTATTATAGTTTTAGGGCACCCGCCGTTTATTACCTTATAAAGGTTTAACCCCCTAATTGCCCGGCGGTGATATAAGTTACGTTTTTAGGGTCAGATAAGGTCTGCGTCGCCCCAGGCAGCGTCAGGTTAGCGCCAGTACCGCTAAAACCCACGCACGCAGCATACACCTCCCTTAGTGCTATAGTATCTGAACGGATCGATATCTGATCCGATCAGATCTATACTCCCCAGCAGTTTAGGGTTCCCTGAAACACAGTGTTAGCGGGATCAGCCCAGATACCTGCTAGCACCTGCGTTTTGCCCCTCGGCCCAGCCCAGCCCAGCCCACCCAAGTGCAGTATCGATCGATAACTGACACTTACAAAACACTAAGCACACATAACTGCAGCGTTCGCAGAGTCAGGCCTGATCCCTGCGATCGCTAACAGTTTTTTGGTAGCGTTTTGAATCAATCGCTAACAGTCAGGAGCTTTTTTGCCTGTGAGTCTCACTAGTGTACCCCTAAATTTAGAGGCCAAAATGGCAAATCGAAGGTACACTAGTGAAGAGGCCTACACGTTTCTGAGTATGACAGATAGTGAAGAGGAAGTCACTCATCTGTCAAGTTCAGGCTCAGAATACGAACCTGTAGAGGACAGCGGCTCCATGACAGATAGCTCTGACGACGGAGTTGTGGTCCCTGCTAGGGTCAGGCGTACCAGACCCCGAACTTCTTCTGTCCTTGAAGTGCAAGAACCGCAGGGCTCTCGTATGGAGCAGAGAAGTACTAGCGCCGCTACTCCTTCTGGTGAACTGGCAAGCACCAGCGGCCTAGTACACCCTGGTCATACATCCAGCACTGCAGTATCACGTGGTGACGTGGCGAGTCCCATAAGTGCAGTTCAAGCTGGCGAGGTGGCAAGCACAAGTAGTGTCCCGCTGCCACCAAGAAGAAGACGAACACAGGCCCGTCGTGCCCATAGTGCCCTTCCTGCTGCATTCGCCAATCCGAATTGGGAACCCGCCACTTCTGCAGCACCCGTACTTCCCCCTTTCACTGGCCAACCCGGAATTCAGGTGGAAACAGTTGACTTTACGCCACTGGATTTTTATTCGCTGTTTTTCACCGAAGATCTCTATAGATCTATTGTGGACCAAAGCAATTTGTACGCTGGTCAACACATCGCCACTATTCCCCAGTCCACCCTTGCCAGAGATTGGAGACCAATTACGGTCTCCGAATTTAAGATCTTTCTGGGCCTTTCCCTCCTCATGGGCATAACCAAAAAGAGTGAGTTGCGGTCATATTGGTCCACTGACCCAATTCACCATATGCCCGTGTTCTCTGCCTCCATGACCAGGGCACGATACGAGCAGATTTTGCGGTTCATGCACTTCAACGACAATGAACTCTGTCGTCCTCGTGGAGACCCTGCATACGATCGGCTCTACAAAATTCGGCCCCTCGTAAACCACTTCAACCAACGTTTTGCAGACTTGTTTACCCCCCATCAAGTTGTCTGCGTTGATGAGTCCCTGATTAAGTTTTCTGGCCGCTTGTCCTTCAAACAGTACCTTCCCAGCAAGCGTGCCAGATACGGGGTCAAGATGTATAAGCTCTGTGACAGGGCCACAGGCTATACATGTAGATTTATGGTTTACGAGGGCAAAGATAGTCACGTAGAGCCGATCAACTGCCCTGACTACATAGGAAGCGCTGGCAAGATAGTGTGGGACTTGGTGTCACCCTTATTCGGAAAGGGGTACCACTTGTACGTGGACAATTATTATACGAGCGTGCCACTTTTTAGTCACTTGTTTGATCATCAGATTGGAGCATGTGGCACCGTGCGACCTAATCGCCGGGGCTTTCCCCAGCGGCTTGTAGAGTCCCGTCTTAGGCTGGGGGAGAGAGCCTGCTTGCAGTATAATAATTTGCTCGCTATGAAGTGGAGGGACAATAAGAATGTTTTCGTTCTTACCTCCCTTCATGCAGACACGACGACCCAAATTACTACGGCGACTGGTGTTGTGGAGAAACCCCTCTGTGTCCACGAATACAACCTTAATATGGGAGGGGTGGACCTCAACGACCAGTTGTTGGCGCCGTACTTAGTTGCCCGTAAGGCCAGACGCTGGTACAAAAAAGTGTCTGTTTATTTATTTCAATTGGCTTTGCTGAATGCTCATGTGCTATACAGAGCTTCAGGACGGACTGGATCCTTCCTTAAATTCCAGGAAGAGATCGTCAGAGCCCTTCTGTTTCCAGATGGTGCTCCACCTCACCTTCCCAATCCAAATGCAGTAAGCCGGCTGCATGGGAGGCATTTTCCTTATGTCCTCCAGAGTACCCCTACCCAACGAGCCCCCCAAAAAAGATGTCGTGTCTGCAGCAAGCGCGGATTTAGGCGTGACACCCGGTATTGTTGTCCCTCCTGTCCTGACAATCCTGGTCTATGCATTGGTGAATGTTTTGAACGCTACCATACACTAGTGGAGTATTAGCGTAGGGTTCAGCACGGCACAGACTAGGCACACTAACACAGGGTCTCCCAAGATGCCATCGCATTTTGAGAGACCCAAACCTGTTACAGTTAAAAGTTAAAGTTACTAAAAAAAGTGTTAAAAAAAAAAAAAAAAAAAATACAAAAAAAATATAAAATAAAAAAACCAAAAATAGTTGTCGTTTTATTGTTCTCTCTCTCTATTCTCTCTCTATTGTTCTGCATTCTATACTGCAATGTTTTATTGTTATGTTTTTATCATGTTTGCTTTATAGGTATGCAATTGTTTTATATTTTGTTTTTTTATTGTTAACCACTTTGTTTTCAGGTACGCCATTCAGCTGCAGAGCGGATTTATTTATCTTGACAGCAACAGCGTTTGCTCCCACGATATATAAAGCCGTGACTCCAGCGCTGTCGGAGGTGATTTCACCACCACAGTTACATACTTCAGCTTATATGCCGAAGCGTGGGGGCAGCAGTGGGTGGAGGAGCAATTTGCTCCTGCCTTTTGCGGGAGGATGCCCCCATGCTTCGGCATATATATATTTTAGGTAGGCACAGGTTGCGTTAAATGTTTTATTTTTTACTATGTTTTTTTTTGTATTTGCTTTGCAGGTATGGTAAGTATTACTGTTATACTGTAATGTTACTTTGTTTTTTTGTTAACCATCATTTGCTTAGCAGGTACGCCATTCAGTTGCAGCGCGGATTTATTTATCTTGACAGCAACAGCGTTTGCTCCCATGATGTATAAAGCCGTGACTCCAGCGCTGTCGGAGGTGATTTCACCACCACAGTTACATACTTCAGCATATATGCCGAAGCGTGGGGGCAGCAGTGGGTGGAGGAGCAATTTGCTCCTGCCTTTTGCGGGAGGATGCCCCCATGCTTCGGCATATATAAATGGTGCATGTATGCCCATCATTAGAAGTGGGCGGATGAAGGGAGGTATTCTAATGGTGGGCATACCCACCGATCAATATCTTTTTTTCGTTCAGCCCACAGGCTGCATGAAAAAAAAGTTTACAATACAAGGACCAGCAACGTACTGGTATGTTGCTGGACTTTGAGTGGTTATACCAGAATGATGCCTGCAGGTTTAGGTATCATCTTGGTATCATTCTTTTCAGCCAGCGGTCGGCTTTCATGTAAAAGCAATCCTAGCGGCTAATTAGCCTCTAGACTGCTTTTACAAACAGTGGGAGGGATTCCCCCCCCCCCACCGTCTTCCATGTTTTTCTCTGGCTCTCCTGGCCCAACAGGGAACCTGAGAATGCAGTCGGTGATTCGGCCAGCTGACCATAGAGCTGATCAGAGACCAGAATGGCTCCAATCATCTCTATGGCCTAAGAAACCGGAAGCTACGAGCATTTCATGACTTAGATTTCACCGGATGTAAACAGCGCCATTGGGAAATTGGGAAAGCATTTTATCACACCGATCTTGGTGTGGTCAGATGCTTTGAGGGCAGAGGAGAGATCTAGGGTCTAATAGACCCCAATTTTTTCAAAAAAGAGTACCTGTCACTACCTATTGCTATCATAGGGGATATTTACATTCCCTGAGGTAACAATAAAAATGATAAAAAAAAAATAAAAATGAAAGGAACAGTTTAAAAATAAGAAAAAAAATTAAAAAATTAATAAAGAAAAAAAAAAAAAAAAAAAAAAGCACCCCTGTCCCCCCCTGCTCTCGCGCAAAGGCGAACGCAAGCGTCGGTCTGGCGTCAAATGTAAACAGCAATTGCCCCATGCATGTGAGGTATCACCGCGAAGGTCAGATCGAGGGCAGTAATTTTAGCAGTAGACCTCCTCTGTAAATCTAAAGTGGTAACCTGTAAAGGCTTTTAAAGGCTTTTAAAAATGTATTTAGTTTGTTGCCACTGCACGTTTGTGCGCAATTTTAAAGCATGTCATGTTTGGTATCCATGTACTCGGCCTACGATCATCTTTTTTATTTCATCAAACATTTGGGCAATATATTTTTTTTTAGTGCATTAAAATTTTAAAAAGTGTGTTTTTTCCCCAAAAAATGCGTTTGAAAAATCGCTGCGCAAATACTGTGTGAAAAAAAAAAATGAAACACCCACCATTTTAATCTGTAGGGCATTTGCTTTAAAAAAATATATAATGTTTGGGGGTTCAAAGTAATTTTCTTGCAAAAAAAAAATAATTTTTTCATGTAAACAAAAAGTGTCAGAAAGGGCTTTGTCTTCAAGTGGTTAGAAGAGTGGGTGATGTGTGACATAAGCTTCTAAATGTTGTGCATAAAATGCCAGGACAGTTCAAAACCCCCCCAAATGACCCCATTTTGGAAAGTAGACACCCCAAGCTATTTGCTGAGAGGCATGTCGAGTCCATGGAATATTTTATATTGTGACACAAGTTGCGGGAAAAAGACAATTTTTTTTTTTTTTTTTTGCACAAAGTTGTCACTAAATGATATATTGCTCAAACATGCCATGGGAATATGTGAAATTACACCCCAAAATGCATTCTGTTGCTTCTCCTGAGTACGGGGATACCACATGTGTGAGACTTTTTGGGAGCCTAGCCGCGTACGGGACCCCGAAAACCAAGCACCGCCTTCAGGCTTTCTAAGGGCGTAAATTTTTGATTTCACTCTTCACTGCCTATCACAGTTTCGGAGGCCATGGAATGCCCAGATGGCACAAACCCCCCTCAAATGACCCCATTTTGGAAAATAGACACCCAAAGCTATTTGCTGAGAGGTATAGTGAGTATTTTCCAGACCTCACTTTTTGTCACAAACTTTTGAAATTTGAAAAAAGAAAAAAAAAATATGTTTTTCTTGTCTTTCTTCATTTTCAAAAACAAATGAGAGCTGCAAAATACTCACCATGCCTCTCAGCAAATAGCTTGGGGTGTCTACTTTCCAAAATGGGGTCATTTTGGGGGGTTTTGTGCTATCTTGGCATTTTATGGCCTTCAAAACTGTGATGGGTAGTGAGGAGTGAAATCAAAAATTAACGCTCTTAGAAATCCTGAAGGCGGTGATTGGATTTTGGGGCCCCGTATGAAGCTAGGCACCCAAAAAGTGCCACTCATGTGGTATCCCCGTACTCAGGAGAATCAGCAGAATGTATTTTGGGGTGCAATTCCACATATGCCCATGGCCTGTGTGAGCAATATATCATTTAGTGACAACTTTGTGCAAAAAAAAAAAAATTGTCACTTTCCTGCAACTTGTGTCAAAAAATAAAATATTCCATGGACTCAACATGCCTCTCAGCAAATAGCTTGGGGTGTCTACTTTCCAAAATGGGGTCATTTGGGGGGGTTTTGTGCCATCTTGGCATTTTATGGCCTTCAAAACTGTGATAGGTAGTGAGGAGTGAAATCAAAAATTTATGCCCTTAGAAATCCTGAAGGCGGTGCTTGGTTTTCGGGGCCCCGTACGCGGCTAGGCTCCCAAAAAGTCCCACACATGTGGTATCCCCGTACTCAGGAGAATCAGCAGAATGTATTTTGGGGTGCAATTCCACATATGCCCATGGCCTGTGTGAGCAATATATCATTTAGTGACAACTTTGTGCAAAAAAAAAAAAATTGTCACTTTCCTGCAACTTGTGTCAAAAAATAAAATATTCCATGGACTCAACATGCCTCTCAGCAAATAGCTTGGGGTGTCTACTTTCCAAAATGGGGTCATTTGGGGGGGTTTTGTGCCATCTTGGCATTTTATGGCCTTCAAAACTGTGATAGGTAGTGAGGAGTGAAATCAAAAATTTATGCCCTTAGAAATCCTGAAGGCGGTGCTTGGTTTTCGGGGCCCCGTACGCGGCTAGGCTCCCAAAAAGTCCCACACATGTGGTATCCCCGTACTCAGGAGAAGCAGCAGAATGTATTTTGGGGTGTAATTCCACATATGCCCATGGCATGTTTGAGCAATATATCATTTTGTGACAACTTTGTGCAAAAAAAAAAAAAAAAAATTGTCACTTTCCCGCAACTTGTGTCAAAATATAAAATATTCCATGGACTCAACATGCCTCTCAGCAAATAGCTTGGGGTGTCTACTTTCCAAAATGGGGTCATTTGGGGGGGTTTTGTGCCATCTGGGCATTTTATGGCCTTCAAAAATGTGATAGGTAGTGAGGAGTGAAATCACAACTTTACGCCCTTAGAAATCCTGAAGGCGGTGCTGGGTTTTCGGGGCCCCGTACGCGGCTAGGCTCCCAAAAAGTCCCACACATGTGGTATCCCCGTACTCAGGAGAATCAGCAGAATGTATTTTGGGGTGCAATTCCACATATGCCCATGGCCTGTGTGAGCAATATATCATTTAGTGACAACTTTGTGCAAAAAAAAAAAAAAATTGTCACATTCCCGCAACTTGTGTCAAAAAATAAAATATTCCATGGACTCAACATGCCTCTCAGCAAATAGCTTGGGGTGTCTACTTTCCAAAATGGGGTCATTTGGGGGGGGGTTTGTGCCATCTTGGCATTTTATGGCCTTCAAAACTGTGATAGGTAGTGAGGAGTGAAATCAAAAATTTATGCCCTTTGAAATCCTGAAGGCGGTGCTTGGTTTTCGGGGCCCCGTACGCGGCTAGGCTGCCAAAAAGTCCCACACATGTGGTATACCCGTACTCAGGAGAAGCAGCTAAATGTATTTTGGGGTGCAATTCCACATATGCGCATGGCCTGTGTGAGCAATATATCATTTAGTGACAACTTTTTGTAATTTTTTTTTTTTTTTTTTTGTCATTATTCAATCACTTGGGACAAAAAAAAAAAATATTCAATGGGTTCAACATGCCTCTCAGCAATTTCCATGGGGTGTCTACTTTCCAAAATGGGGTCATTTGGGGGGGTTTTGTACTGCCCTGCCATTTTAGCACCTCATGAAATGACATAGGCAGTCATAAAATAAAAGCTGTGTAAATTCCAGAAAATGTACCCTAGTTTGTAGACGCTATAACTTTTGCGCAAACCAATAAATATACGCTTATTGACATTTTTTTTTACCAAAGACATGTGGCCGAATACATTTTGGCCTAAATGTATGACTAAAATTGAGTTTATTGGATTTTTTTTATAACAAAAAGTAGAAAATATCATTTTTTTTCAAAATTTTCGGTCTTTTTCCGTTTATAGCGCAAAAAATAAAAACGGCAGAGGTGATCAAATACCATCAAAAGAAAGCTCTATTTGTGGGAAGAAAAGGACGCAAATATTGTTTGGGTAAAGCATTGCATGACCGCGCAATTAGCAGTTAAAGCGACACAGTGCCGAATTGTAAAAAGTGCTCTGGTCAGGAAGGGGGTAAAACCTTCCGGGGCTGAAGTGGTTAAGTAATTGTTTCCTTTCTCAGTTTAAAATGATAATGTTACACCAAAGAAAATTTTCAGATAAAAAAATGAAATTGCTTGTTTTTCTATATTTTAATACTAAGAGTACCCATCTCCTGTAGCCCCTATCAAACAACAGAAGGGCTTCTGTTGCACTGTATTTTAAGTGCTCGGAGGTTCTCATAGAAGAGTGCTCTACCGATTGTCTTTCTACCCAGTAGTAACATGGAGAGGGTTTCTTAAGCTCCTATACAATGCAGGCAGTGACAGACTTTTCATAAAAACATTTTTGGCAAACATAACAACTTGCATGTGTCAAGTTGTATTGCCAAGTCTGGTAAAGTTAAAAAAGATAAAATTTTGCATTTACAGTATCTCACAAAAGTGAGTACACCCCTCACATTTTTGTAAATATTTTATTCTAACATCACGGAGCTGGTGGATGTTAGAGACCTTGCGCTCCTCCACCTTCCAGCACTCATGCAGCCCCAGACCATGACACTCCCACCACCATGTTTGACTGTAGGCAAGACACACTTGTCTTTGTACTCCTCACCTGGTTGCCGCCAGACACCATCGCTTGACACCATCTGAACCAAATAAGTTTATCTTGGTCTCATCAGACCACAGGACATGGTTCCAGTAATCCATGTCCTTAGTCTGCTTGTCTTCAGCAAACTGTTTATGGGCTTTCTTGTGCATCATCTTTATAAGAGGCTTCCTTCTGGGATGACAGCCATGCAGACCAATTTGATGCAGTGTGCGGCGTATGGCCTGAGCACTGACAGGCTGACCCAACCCTTCAACCTCTGCAGCAATGCTGGCAGCACTCATACGTCTATTTCACAAAGACAACCTCTGCACGTGCACTCAAGTTCTTTGGTCAACCATGGCGAGGCCTGTTCTGAGTGGAACCTGTCCCATTAAACCTCTGTATGGTCTTGGCCACCGTGCTGCAGCTCAGTTTCAGGGTCTTGGCAATCTTCTTATAGCCTAGGCCATCTTTATGTAGAGCAACAATTCTTTTTTTTTAACTTCCAGTGACCAGCATGAGAGAGTGAGAGGGATAACACCAAATTTACCACACCTGCTCCCCATTCACACCTGTGACCTTGTAACACTATCGAGTCACATGACACTGGGGAGGGAAAATGGCTAATTGGGCCCAATTTGGACATTTTCACTTAGGGTTGTTCTCACTTTTGTTGTCAGCGGTTTAGACATTTATAGCTGTGTAGACCTCTATACCACAGTGCAGCCCTCCCCTACAAAGCTTACCAGTAGCAATAAATTATGTTACCAGTGAAACTCTGGACACCTGTGTCTACTGTGCATGCACTGATTCAACAAGTTACACTCAAGAGATAAGTGATGTTGCTGGAGAAAGAGCCTAGTGGGTTGCACATAGCAATTATTAAAACAAATATGACACAGTTGTTCCTAGGTACAAAAATGAATGCTTATAAAAAAAGAATGTTTTGAAGGGGATAGGAGCTCTGGGTAAAGACCAATATGAAACCCAACTACAAAAACACCAAATTAGAGCTCAACCCCCCCCCCCCCCCCCTCACAATACATAAAATATAAGGAATTAAAAAGGGAAGATAAGGCTGCCGTGACCATTGAAATCAAACATATATTGTACACTTTATTAAAACACAAATTCTTAAAAAGACTTTATGGTGAAATTAAATTTAATGTCTCCAACTGTATGCAAGATATGCAAAAATAATAATCTTCTTTAAATACATATGCAATATATATATATATATATATATATATATATATATATATATATATATATATATATGTTGAGCACTAATCAGACTTTTTGCAGAGGGGTTACATAACAATTAGCCCCATGCATGGTGGGAAAGAAGCCAAGTGGGAGTCAAAACCCACAGCTACCAGGCAGATATACTATGCAACCAGGGGGCGCCCACTGGTAACTTGACAGCTGCTCACAGGGAGAGGAAGAAAAGCTTCCTCTGATTCTCTCCCCAGCACCCGATCTCCTCCACATCACAAATACCAGAGCTGCAACAAAGATCCATCTCGCGCTTTTGATGTGAAGGAGATCAGGCACTGGGGAATCGGCAGTGAGAAATGATCGGATGAAACATCCCTTCTAGTGTCAACTGTTAAGTAACCAGGAGGCGCTTTAGTAGTGCCTGCTGGTTACATAGTATAAATGTTTGGCAGCTGTGGGGTTCAACTCCCATTTGGCTCCTTTCCCAACAAGCTTGAAGCTAACGGCTATGTGCGGCCCACTTTGCTTTTTCCCCAAATAGATAACTGGCATCTCCCCATGTATGCAATGTGTGAGGGCACATTGGGCCCCTACCTTGGGACCCGTGTACACTGTATACATTGTACCCATGGGTGATGCGTCTCCGACTATTATTGTCCCACAATGCATCGCTTTTTATGAATGAACAGGGGAGATCCTGTCATTCAACTGCTCCTTCTCCATCCAGTGGTCATGATGCACTGTGAAACAATAATAGTTGGTGTTTTGCGAATGGTGGAGGGGGCATATGGGGGCAGGTGATTGGCACAGCTTTTCTCAGTAACAGTTGCTGCTGTTAACCTTTACCATGCCAAAAGAAAGCTGCTCATGACAGTATCTAGAAGCAACACTGTATCCTGGCCTAGACCAACAAGGCCCAGGCTTAGGGCAGCACTTTGCAGGGGGGCAGTACAGAAAGAGTCCTTGCTGGCTTGCGCTACACTGTTAGTTTAGCACCAGTCTTATGAGGTGGACTGGGATGAGAGGCAAATTAGTCTAGCGTCTCCATAAAGCAGCCTCACTGTTTCCGGTATGTGGACGGCTGGCATTCCGCAATTGTGGGGGGGGGGGGTGCTTCTAATTTTGACTGTCCTCTCATTCTGGACCACAAACCTTCCTCACTGTGCTATATGTTTTTTGCTGCACCATTGGCATGGTTATACCTTCTTAGTCCTCTCCATAAAATTATCAGAAATGTTTGCTTAAAGTAGAACTATAGGGAACACTTTTTCTTTTTTCATTTTGGATAGAGTAAGGGAGGGTTATAACCCTGGTCAGTTATTTTTTTACCATCCCTGTCCCATTGCAGAGATTTCCCTTGACTTCCTGCCCCATAGCCAAACAGGAAGTGAGAGGAAATCTATGCAAATTAAGGGAATCCATTGCCCCCCCAGCCCCCAGAACTAGTGTCCCCACTCGAAAATTTCATGGTGGGTCTTAAACAGCAAGGGGTGTGGCCTTGACAGGAAGGGGTGGGTCATATTTAAATTAGGCGGTACACGAGTTTAGTCAGGCTTAGGGCAGCACAAAACCTAAATACACTACTGTCAGCCCTTAAGGCATCACTGAATGGAAAAATTTTACCAGAAGCAGCTGCCATGGAATATACACCATTACACATAACAAATGTGTTTGGTGCTGTATTCCCCACTGTCCATCCCCACAAAAAAAAAAAAAAAAATCAAACTTCAGGTTTAAGCTAATGCATTGATACCACAGGTGACCTGAGACCATTAATGTTACAAGTGCACGATGTGTATGGGATTCAGGAACAATTGTTTTCTATGTGTCCTAGCAGTGATTTGAGTTGTTCTTGTGCAGAAACCATACTTCACTGTGTAATTAGCCCTAAATATGCTGTGGATATTATGATTTTAATACCTTGTATGTAAACCTACCAAATACAGAAGAAGGTAAATGATTTACAGCATATTTTTTCACAACATAGTATATCAAAATATATTTGGTATCTGGAATTAGAAGCACAATGCACGTAGTAAATATAATTATCATCTACAATTTTGCATTGTGATGTTTTCAAATACAACGTATTTTTCAACCTCAACCTTGAAGTTAATGTGCTTTAGAAAAAAATAAGTATTTCAAGGTCACAAATTCTCTTGCTACATACATGTTCCTTATTCACCAAACATCTTAATCTCTTATTCATACCATTTACTGTATTTTAGTCATCTACAGCTAAAAGCTGCTTTAAAATGCTATAAAACCTTGACACTTACGTGACTTAAAAACATTTTTTTTATAAAATTCAAGGTCAGGGATTCTCTTGCTATACACTAATGACTGGTTCAGTAAGGCTCTTCATTTCTTATTTATACCATTTGCTGTGTGTTTTATATTTCAACCACTTTGTTTTTCAAAGTTTTCCCATAAGGGAAGGCAACCAATTCTAAATACATGTTCCTGGAAATATTCTAACAATGTAACACGAGATATTATTCACATAATGGAATTTAAGATAATAATAATACTACTACTAATAATCTATTAAATTACTGCTTTTTCTTTAGTGCTAAATTAAACAAAGGAGATGTTGCTCCATCAGAATTGGTGACCCGTCAGATTAGGTAACGGAAGTGACGTTCCGTTAGCTGTGCATGCGTTCCATTACTACCAGGTTTGCTAATCTGACGGGACACCTGCAGTCAGAAGAAGGCGGCAGACATCTTACTACACCCAGCTACGTCTTGAATGTCAGAGTCATTTTAGCAATAAAGTGAGCATATATTATATACGCTCACTTTATTGCTAAAATGGCTGTGAAATTCAAGATGTAGCTGAGTGTAGTAAGATGTCTGCTGCCTTCTTCTGACTGCAGGTGCTCTGTCAGATTAGCAAACCTGGTAGCGGTGGAACGCATACACGGCTGGTGGAATGTTGCCTAATCTGGCGGTTCGCCGATTCTGATGAAACACCGGCAAATGCATCAGAGTGGGCAGGTGAAGAAGCCTGTATGTACACACTGCCCCCTCACTGTAAACACTGCTCCTCTCCTCTCCTGCCCCTCTCCCTGCACACACTGCCCCCCTTGGCATGCAGAGGACCTGTCACTTACATGCTATCACATAGGGAGTTATTGGTCCCTTATGTGATAGCAATAAAGTCATGTTTAAAAAAAAAAAAAAAATATGAAGAAAAACATAATGAATAAAAAAAAGAAAAAAAAAAAGCTTGAGAGCCCCCCCCCCCCATACACATGCATACATACTAAAACCCATGCGTTGGAGTACAAAAACGGCGATTGTGCTACATGTTACATATCACAGCGCATGCCAGAGTGAGATCAAAAATGTTAGCACCAGAGCTCCTGTAGGGGCTTTTCAAGCATTGTCTATCGAAAATATAGGGTATTTATGATTTTTTGCTGTTTCACGGGTGCATGCAATTTTAATGCTTGACATGTTGGGTAGCTAATTACTCGGTGCAACTTCATATTTAATATTTCACTCAACATCTGGGTAATTTATTGTGTTTGTGTGCCTTAAAACCAACTTTAAGGTATTTTCTACGGAAATTTTGCGTTTCATAAACTGTTAATATGTGCTAAAATCATGTGACATAAAAAATTGAAACTACCACAATTATATTCTCTAGGATGTTTGCTTTCAGAAAATAGGTTTTAAGTAATCATCAGGCCTAAAATTATTTTTTAATCATGTAAACAAAGAATTAAAAAAATGGCTCCGGGTCACAATTGGTAAAAGTATACGTTCACTTTTGGGAACATGTTACATGTTCCACCCATTTTTAGAGTAGAACCTGTAACATGTGTTCATTCCAGCAGCTGCTCCTTGATCCAAGCCCTCTCTGTGACAGCAGGTGGGAGATCTTCTCCCCGTACCTGCTGTCACATGGCCCACGGCATTCATTCACAGAGTTCTGTGAAAGAACGAACTACAAGTACCGACATCCTTTGTGGCTGTTGGCTTGTCTAGGGAGCTGTTGAGCAATCTAGGTAGTTAATTGCTTATTCCTGTCTTTGTGAAACTACCTGCCTGTATGATGTACAAGCAGACAGCTTACACTGACAGTCTGTAGGAGTCCAGCATGGCACCCACAATCTGCAATGCTTTCCAGGCTCCTACAAAAAAATAGTAATAGTAAATGCACTTTTTTTACCTGCAAAAAAATTAAATTTATTTATTTATTTAAAGTGAACTTATCCTTTAATTAAGGACTCCAGCTGGGGAATATAAAAATCTGATGTAAAAATTGATAAAAACTGATATAAACTGATGTAAACTGAATTGAACTGAACTGAAAACTGATGTAAACTGAATCTGTTTTTTCTTTGAAAAAATGTGACTGAACGGATGATGCCTATGTGAAAGGACCCTTAAGGTGTAAATTGTTGTCAAATCATCAAGGTAGAATGGGTAAAACAGCATTATTTGTGGAAGACAGGCAGTGTACCAGGCCCCAACTTCTGTCCAGGATTTTTATTTTTCATTGTGACATAGATGGCCTCTTGTACACCACTTGTGAACCAGTTGTCCTCTCTATGGACTTTCCTAACGAACACACGATCACACCAAAGTCCGACGGATTTGTACGTGATGACGTACGACCGGACTAAAATAAGGAAGTTGATAGCCAGTAACCAATAGCTGCCCTTAGCGTCAGTTTTAGTCTGTCGCACTAGCATACAGACTAGCAGATTTTTGGACCAGACTCGAGTCCGTCGGAAAGATTTGAAACATGTTTTATTTCTAGGTCCGTCTGACTTTTGGGAAAAAAAAGTCCGCTGGAGCCCACACACGATCGAATTGCCGGACAGAGTCCGTTCCGCCGGACCAAGTCTGCCGGAAAGTCTGCTCGTGTGTACGTGGCATAATAGGCAGTGATAGGTACTCTTTATAGAGGGATCTGGGGTGAAAAAGACCCCAAACAGCTCCTCTGCACTTCAAAGTATTTAAAATGCCAAAATCTGCGTTTTTGAATACTTTGGATTTTTTAAAATCAACACCGTTGGCTGCTGAGTAAACCGGAAGTGACGTTGTGATGTCACTTGCGGGTTTCTACATCGGAGACCTGATCGAAGCCGATTCCAGCTTTGTTCGGGTCTCAGGTGGGATGGGAGACCCGGGCGGAGCAGCAGAACAGGGGGACGTCCCCTTCTGCTGCTTGTGATAACATAATACATGTATGTGATTTAGTGGCAAGTGGTTAAAGCATGTTATACAGCACAGTGCCTGTTGCTGTGTAATTTGGCCTTTTCTATCACCTGAAATACCTGGTTGATCTTGCCTGGTTCTGCCCTCCCCCCTTTAAACTGGCCATGGTTTATCATGGCTGCTAAGCCCTGACACTCTGGTCAGTTTACATGCCTCCATCATCCACAGCTATCTACAGCTTTCCTCTGTCCCCCCCCCCCCCCCACCTGTCAGCTTGTACCAGTGCCCGCCACTCCCCTCCTGCTACTAAAAAAAAAAATGATGATATGAACATACAATCCCCTCTGTTGAATAAGGACATTTTTATAAAATTGATGCCTTATTTCACAGCACCTCCCGGAGCTCACGTGACTCCTCGTTGCTCTCCTCCCCTCTTTCTGGCTGACGTCAGCAGGCGTTCTCACCCCTCCTCACTGCAGTTGTCAGCCCAGGAGGGGAGAGAGAGGCGAGGAGTCACATGAGCACCGGGAGGCACTGTGAAATAAGGTAGAATCTGGATTTTTTTGCTAAAACACATGCAGTTGGGCCCATGTCTTTATTTAACAGAGGGGATTGTATGTTCATATCATAGTGGCTTTACAACCACTTTTTTTTTAGGGTCTACATCTACTTTAAGACACTGGTGCCCACAAGCCCTGCACTAACCACTTCAAGACCACAATCTGTATATATACATTTCAGCTTTAAAGAGGTTTACCAGGGTTATGGCTGGCTTACTCATGAAAGCATTCTGAGCAGCTCATGAGCTGCTAGAACACTTTCAGGAGTGATGGGAGGTGTTTGCCGGTGTTTGTCAGGTTTATGTCGCATACACACGATCGGACATTCCGACCACAAAATCCTAGGATTTTTTTCCAACGGATGTGGGCTCAAGCTTGTCTTGCATACACACGTCGCAAAAATGGTGTTGGAAATTCCGAACGTCAAGAACACGGTGACGTACAACACATATGACGAGCCGAGAAAAATTAAGTTCAATAGCCAGTGAGGCTCTTCTGCTTGATTCCGAGCATGTGTGGAATTTTGTGTATCAGAATTGTGTACACACAATCGGAATTTCCAACAACGGATTTTGTTGTCGGAAAATTTGAGATCCAGCTCTCAAATTTTTGTTGTCAGAAATTCCAACAAAAAATGTCCGATGGAGCCTACACACAGTCGGAATTTTCTTTGATAACAAGCTCCCATCGAACATTTGTTATCGGAAAATCAGATTGTGTGTACGCGGCAATACTGTTCAAACCAGTGAGCCCTGGATTGATTCAACGGTCCGACGAACTTTGATTGCCTCGATGGCCTTGGAGGACCAGACCAACTTCATAACATCACCTCTGGTCCAGGCTACCAGAGTAAACAATTTTTTTTATTCAAATCAAAAGATCAACATTTTTTATTTTTGATCTTTTGCTTTTAACCACTTAAGGACCAAGCCTCTTTCTGAGATTTGTTGTTTACAAGTTAAAAACAGTTTTTGCTATAAAATTACTTAGAACCCCCAAGCATTATACATTTTTTTTACTAACACCCTAGAGAATAAGATTAAAAAATAGGACAACAGTAAAATTAGCCCAATTTTTTTTATATTGTGAAAGATAATATTACGCCAAATAAATTGATACCCAACATGTCACACTTTAAAATTGCACCCACTCGTGACAAAGTTTTACCCTTAAAAATCTCCATAGGCGATGTTTAAAAAATTCTACAGGTTGCATGTTTTGACTTACAGAGGAAGTCTAGGGCTAGAATTATTGCTCTCCCTCTACCGATCGCGGCGATACCTCACAGGTGTGGTTTGAACACCGATTTCATATGCGGGCACTACTCACGTATGCTTTCGCTTCTGCAAGCAAGTTTGGTGGGACGGGGCGCATTTAAATTTTTTTTCTTACTTATTTTACCTTTTATTTTTTATTTTTACACTGTTCTTTTAAAAAAAATTGGTGTCACTTTTATTCCTATTACAAGGAATGTAAACATCCCTTGTAATAGAAAAAAGCATGACAGGACCTCTTAAATATGAGATCTGGGGTCAAACAGACCTCAGATCTCATATTTACACTAAAATGCAATAAAAAAAAAAGAAATTTGTAATTTGAAATAAAAAATGGCCCTTTAAGAGCTATGGGCAGAAGTGACATTTTGATGTCGCTTCTGCCCTGCAATGGTATGGAGACGAGTGGGGGCCATCTTCCCCTCACTCCATACCCAGGAAGGAGAAGCATCTGATCATCTCCTCCGCTACCAACAGCTCCGGTAAGCGGCAGAGGGCACCAGAGAGGCCCCTCTACCGCCTCCAATAAAAGTGATCTTGCGGCAAATCCGCCGCAGAGACTACTATTATTGGAAACCAGAACGCCCGCTGAAGACGACGATACCAAGGTTATGGCAGCTAGCTGCTGCCATAAAAAAGATATCCCACTTCAAAGTTAGGACGTATATCGGCGTGTGGTGTTCCAGAAATGGTTAAAGGTAAAGGAAAGATCTGGGGTCTTTTTGGCCCCAGATCTTTCCATAAAGAGGACCTGTTATTTCTTTTTCAAGGAATGTTTACATTCCTTGTAATAGGAATGAGAAGGAGGGCACAAGCATTTGGGCACGACAACATGGGCATGCAATTGCTCCTTACTTAATATTTAATTTAAAAAGAAAATTTTGGGGTATTATCACTTTAAATATCCGGGAAAGGAATTATGTGGGAAAAACTGGATTCAGGCAGCTAGAATATGCATCACGTTACCTCTGGAAATTACCAGCAGGTCAAGTGGTGCATTGGGAAAGTTCTGGAAGCAGGGGCTTATTATAAAAGGATGAGGTAATCATCAGTGGGTCTGTCACATCTGAATGAGCTCCACCTCACCGCTGTCATGTCCACAAAATCCCTGGTACGGAGAGTGCTTGAGTGGGTGGGTAGCAGTGGCGGAGAAGAGTGGCTACAGCAGTGCCTACTAATGGCTGAAGAAGCAGGTGGAGGGAACTAAAGCTAAAGACTCACCATTTCACCGCCAAGAGAGAGGGAGACCGTTATTCAGGAGCCATCCTTGCCGCCCCCACCGCTGAATAGTACAGAGCTGCAGGAGACACAGCTGGAAGAGGCGGCCATGGAAGCTGAACATAGAAAAAGCAGCCAAAGGAATAAGAAGAAGTGGAGGGTTCTATCCCCGTAACCACCCAGAAGAGGCAGTGGGAGAGCCATTCAGACAGAGCAAAGCAGGTAACAAAAGGAGGAATCATTCACAGGAGCGGTTGCTGGGCAACAGTATATTCACAGCTCCAGACAAGTAAACAGTGAAAGCAGCCTAATGTCAGAAAATGGGCTGGCAATACCCTCGCTGGCCAGCGGAGGCAACAGTGAGCATCATAGAGCTGCTTCTACTCACTACAGTTCATCAGCACCATCTAGTGTTCATGGCGAGTTATACAACGTATTAAATAATATTAAAGAATCAATTGCAAACTTATCTAACAATGTGGCTACAAATGTGAATGTGAGCCCAAATTATGCAGCAATATGGTCTAGTAATACAAGTAATATGAACACACTTGAAGATGGTAGTAATACTAATTATGCTTCAAATTTTAACCACTTAAGGACCAGCCTCGTTTTGGATTTTAGGTGTTTACATGTTTAAAACAGTTTTTTTTGCTAGAAAATTACTTAGAACACCCAAACATTATATATGCTTTTTTTCTAACACCCTAGAGAATAAAATGGCGGTTGTTGCAATACTTTTTTTTTGCACCGTATTTGCGCAGCAGTCTAATAAGCGCACTTTTTTTGGAAAAAAATCACTTTTTTGAATAAAAAAAATAAGACTACGTGTAAAGTTAGCCCAATTTTTTTTTATATTGTGAAATATAATGTTACGCCAAGTAAATTGATACCCAACATGTCACGCTTCAAAATTGCGCCCACTCGTGGAATGGCGTCAAACAAAAATCTCCGTAGGCGATGTTTAAAAAATTCTACAGGTTGCATGTTTTGCGTTACAGAGGAGGTCTAGGGCTAGAATTATTGCTCTCGCTCTACCGGTCCTGGCGATACCTCACATGTGTGGTTTGACCACCGTTTTCATATGCGAGCGCTACTCGCGTATGCGTTTGCTTCTGCGTGCAAGCTCGTTGGGACGGGGGGGGGTTTAAAAAAAATGATTTTTATTTTTATTATTTATTTTACATTATTTTATTTATTTTTACACCGTTTAAAAAAAAATTGTGTCACTTTTATTCCTATTACAAGGAATTTAAACATCCCTTGTAATAGAAAAAAGCATGACAGGACCTCTTAAATATGAGATCTGGGGTCAAAAAGACCTCAGATCTCATATTTACACTAAAATGCACTATAAAAAAAAAAGTAATTTAAAAAAATGACATTGAAAAAAATATGCCTTTAAGAGGCATGGGCGGAAGTGACGTTTTGACACCACTACTGACGGCTCCGGTAAGCGGCGGAGGGCACCGGATCACTGCGGGAGGGGGGCCCTCCCCCGCCACCGATAAAAGTGATCTTGCGGCGAATCCGCCCCAGGGACCACTTTTATCAGAAACCGGACCGCGGCACGAAAACGGGGATACCGGGGTTATGGCAGCTAGCTGCTGCCATAACAGCGATATCCCCCTTCAAAGTTTCAATGTACATGGGCGTGCGGCGGTCCGGAAGTGGTTAACTGTTTGAATTCTGTAGTAGGAATTCCTGTTACTTCTTGCATTACTCGGGCTAGTTCATCGGTTTCTGAAACATGTATGAAGGAAGCACTACCGAGTGAGATCTCGCCACTGGGATATCATCTTTCCAATCAAACAAAAGAGAAGATCTGGAAGGGTGAGTTTATAGACATATTGTCACTATTACCATCATCCAAAGAATTTATAGCAAAATCTAAAAAAAAAAAATTTGAAGAAAAATCTGATGATGATAGACGTAGACCAGTGGCGAGATCTTTCCATAACTGGCTTCAGTCATTTACAATTTATGCAAGTGCGTTGGGTGTCTAGTGAGAACATACACTAGAGACATACAAGAGTTTTGGAGGATTAAGATGGTATAATTATGATAAATCGTTCAGACAAAAACTGCCAATTTATCCGTCATTGAAGTTGGGTATGAAAGACGTGGAGCTGTGACTTAATTTAATATTGCCACAAAAAAAAAACACATTTTCTAAGCCACCGACCCGTCTTTCATCTCGCCATACAAAAAAGGTTTAAGTTATGCATTTAACGAACACAATGTAAATAGGGTAATGCCTGTAAATATAGGCATGAATGTTCACACTGTTCAGGTACACACCCATTGGTTCAAAAGGGGTAATTTTCAAGGACAAGGGGACCATCCTGAAAAAAGCACGCACATCAGTGAAATTAGCAAGAATGCTGCAATGGCTGGAAAGTTAGCCAGACCAGGAGACAGCCAACATTTTAGTTAATGGGTTTTCTCATGGTTTCCCTTTGCTTACATTTAGTAGTAATGGTTGTAAAATGGTTGAAAACTATATATCCCCTCATATTGTAAAAGAAAAATTAAATAAAGAGATATCAGAAGGCCGTATGGCAGGTCCTTTTAAAAAACCCACCATTTATCAACTTTAGAATCTCCCCATTAGGGATTATCCCCAAAAAAGAACTCATTCAGACTTATACACCACCTGTCATATCCAAAGGGTGCATCTTTAAATGATAAAATTGAAGAAAGTTTGTCCTCAGTTTCATACTGTACATTTGAAGAGGCAGTTTTTTTTTAAATTAGAAAATTCGGAAAGGTGGCGTTGTTAGCCAAGATGGATATCAAGGCTGCTTTCTGTTTATTACCTATCGCTCCAGAAGCATATAATTCATTAGGTATTCTTTTTTTAAAAAAATATGTATTATGGTATGTGCCTTCCTAAGTGCTGCTCAATATCTTGTGCCTATTTTGAAAAATGTGCCACCTTTCTAGAATGGGTAGTATCATTTGAGTCCGGATATGATAGAATCTTACATTATCTGGATGATTTCCTATTTATAGGTCCTGCAGACTCTCCTATCTGTTTTTTCATGCTTCAGCTTTTTGGTAAGACTGCTAAATACTTTGGAATTCCTTTGGCAGCGTATAAAACAATGCTTCCCACATCTTCAATTTAATTCTTAGGTATTAATAATAATACAGTGAATTTAGAATTTAGATTACCTTTGGAAAAAAAGTAAAATTAAAATGCACAATAGCTGTTTTTTTTAAAAAAAAGAAAAAAGTTTTATTAAAAGAGTTATAGTCGTTATTAGGCCTATTAGCCTTTGCATCATGCATAATGCCAGTAGGCAGGATTTTTTTGCGTTGCCTCTACCTGGCCATCTAAGGCTTTAAATCCCTGTTCGCTCGTGTTATGCCCCGTACACACGGTCGGACTTTGTTCGGACATTCCAACAACAAAATACATGGATTTTTTCCTACGGATGTTGGCTCAAACTTGTCTTGCATACACACGGTCACACAAAGTTGTCGGAAAATCCGATCGTTCTAAACGCGGTGACGTAAAACACGTACGTCGGGACTATAACTGGGGCAGTGGCCAATAGTTTTCATCTCTTTATTTATTCTGAGCATGCGTGGCACTTTGTGCATCGGATTTGTGTACACACGATCGGAATTTCCGACAACGGATTTTGTTGTCGGAAAATTTTATATCCTGCTCTCAAACTTTGTGTGTCGGAAAATCCGATGGAAAATGTGTGATGGAGCCCACACACGGTCGGAATTTCCGACAACAAGGTCCTATCACACATTTTCGGTCAGAAAATCCGACCGTGTGTACGGGGCATTAGACTTGCTTCTGAGTTAAAAGAAGATTTAGTAGTGTGGTTGACAGATATAATGGTCGCTCTTTCTTCCAAGATAACTTCATATTTTCTGCAGACTTTGAGTGTTTACAGATGTGGCGGGTTCATGTGGTTTCTCAGTAATATGGCAGATGCATTGGTGCTGCGGTATATGGCCTTCTAGATGGGTAAATATAAATGCTACAAAGAACATAGTTCTATTATGCTCCGTGCACACGGTCAGATTTTCTGATGGAAAATGTGCGATCGGAGCGTGTTGTCGGTAATTCTGACCGTGTGTGGGCTCCATCGGACATTTTCCATCAGATTTTCCGACACACAAAGTTTGAGAGCAGGCTATAAAATTTTCCTACAACAAAATCCAATTGCTTCAATTCCGACCGTGTGTGGACAATTCTGACGCACAAAGTGCCACGCATGCTCAGAAGAAATTCTGAGACGGAACAGCTCGGTCTGGTAAAATTAGCATTCGGAATGGATACAGCACTATCGTCATGCTGCAATGTTTTAAATTGTTTAATACAGCGCACTCTCTTCTTCTTTATAATGTGAGAAGAATGAAGTAGTTTTGCTGCTCATATTCACACAGACTTCTCACAAACTTCTTTCTTTATTATTTATCGTGATTCCCTCAATATATTTTGATTTGTCACATCTGTCCAAATTTCTTTTTTGTTGTTTTATTTTTGTTTTGTATTTTTTTCAAGGCTGATTTTTTTTTTATTTTGTGTTTGTATTTTTTTCCAGGCTAATGTATTTTTTTATTTTTTGGGGGGTTTTATTCCATAATATTTTTGTGTGTGTTTTGTGTGTCAAGTTACCACAACACCATTATTATCTTGTATTATTTAATCTCAAGGAGGTTGCTTGGTGTTGGTGTCTCTTGTTAATTTCACATTGTATTTTTGAAATGTACCTGCCTCCCCACAAACAAACTGTGCTTTTTGAAGGAAAACACACATAGGCGAGTCTAACTGAAACAAAAATTCCTTTATTAAGGGCTCAGAACCAAACAAAGAGGGAGGCAACGCTGGAGAAACAGCAAAAATTGGTGAAGCCTTTGACCCCCAGGGCACACATCAATTCTTTTCCAGCAAAATTGGTGGCCTGAGGAGTCCATATATAAGGGAGTGCAGTCTGGTCCAGAAGTCCCAGAGATCCTGAAAGCAGCAGATGACATCTGTGTCCCCAGGCTGTGGTCATACAAGAGCCTGCATCTTTTGTCACACCAGACTGAACCCAGGTCATCACTCTCTGGTCTTCCTTCCACGCTTCCTTCCATGCTGTGGTTGTGGTGGTGGAGTTGTGGCAGGAGGAGGAGGAGGATGGTCCAACTCAATCACGTCAGTATTGGGTGTGATTTCGCCACTCACCCCCTTAGTTAGGACTTTATAAAGAAGTTCCTCACGCATGAGGCGTTGACCCTCCTGCATGCCCTTCAGTTTGGTGGCAGCCATGCAGGCAAAGGCCTCTTCAGGAGTGGGTAAGGCTCTGAGGGATGCAGAAGACTCCTGAATCAGCTTGAGTGCTGAATCCTGCACGTGACTCCCCTTCCTGGGTCTTTTGTTTGGAAGGCGGAGGGGAGGAACATGCGATTCGGTCAGGCTCCTACTGGTCCCAGGCTTCTCCTGGCTGCCACTTAGCCCAAGCCTCCTCCCGGCTGCCACTAACCCCCGCCTCCTCCTGGCTGCCATATTCCACAGCCTCCTCCTGTGTGCCACATTCCAGAGCCTCATCCTGGCTGAGGTTTTCCTGTGTATGAAAAAGGGACATAGTTTTAGTTTTTTACTCATAAATCACACACAATTTTCACCTCATGACTGTTGCAAATTGAATGTTAACAAATATAACAGACTATCCTTCTAAGGCCAGCATTTTTTATTCTTGTCCCAATTATTTTTGCCCACTACTCTCTATTGATATGTAAAAAACTGTATTAAATCAGCAATTAGTGATCAATAATAATATCTAGTAAAGATCATTTATTTATTGACCAGAAATCTGTAGAACAATGCTATACCTGGCTCAAGCTGGGCTCCTCCACTTCTTCCTGGCTGGATGTCCCAGGTTGGACATCGGAAGCCTCAGCTGGGGTGGAAGGAAGAGTGGAAGGAAGGGTTGAGAGGGATTCCCTGACTTCAGTGTGGTCTGACAGAAATCGCAGTCTCTCATAGTACCACAGCCTGGGGACATAAACGTCATCTGCTGCAGCTCCTGATCTCTGGGAATCCGTGACCTTCTTGCGCTCCCTAAGATAAGTGCTCCTCAGGCCACCAATTTTGGCTTTAAAATAGGGGATGATTGCTGTGGGGACCACCGGCTTCACCAACTCCAGCAGTTTCTCCAGCACTGTCTGCCTCTTTTGTTTATGATTATAATGTGGATGTTTCACCTGCCACAGACAGGGCAGTTCCCTGTACTTGTCTATGAACAGGGGGAGGAAGTTGTGGTCATTGAAGCCATCCATTTTATCTGCAAGACACAACACAAGACAAACCCTCAGGCAAAAATCTCCTAATCTTGTTACAATATAGGCCTCAATCTTGAAGCAGTATAGGCCCAAGTTTAGATCTTACCTTCGTTATCACGATCGGCGCCTCCGATACTCCTTCCTCACAGATCGTACGTACTACGCACGCGTGTTACGCTTTATACACACTGCGCATGCGTGTAACTCCGCCCACCCATGACGTTCTTTCTAGTCTATTCCCCGCCCCTTTTCATTCGGTGCAGGGGGGGAAGAGCACATGGCGGAGACACAGCAGGTGCGTGCTAATTACAGCAACGAGGAGGAGGAGGAGGAAATCCTGAAGAAGGTCGACTACGACGGGAAGTATGGACCTTACCCCAACCCCAATGTCAGAAAGGCCAAGATAATGATGAAAGTGGTCAAGAGTCTGCACCGGAATTTCAGGGTACGATGATCGAAAGATCAGCTCAGGAAGCGGTGGTCGGACCTGAAATTAAGAGAGCATGAGCAGTACAGAAAGATCCAGAGAGTGCTGCAAAAAAGTAAGTAGTTGTGCTGTGTTCCTATTCTTTTTATGTTTATTACGTTCGTGCTGCTCCATGTGCTTTTCATGTTCATGGGCACATTATTCGTTCGTATAAAACATTGTTCGTTCGGCCTAGAAAATACCATTGTTTTGGCAATATGCATTTGCCCACATTTTTTAGGGCCTACTTGTCTGAAACTAATTTGGCTGTGTAGATCTGTTTGTTGTTACTAGAATGAAATGCAAACTAGATTCTGTGTAAGGAGAGGACACTCAGCAGCTGGTTACACATCTGGACACTGGAGCACTAGTGTGGGACACAACAACACCCTTTTTATTAGGGGGCCCTCACAGGTGCTCCAGTGTATACTATAGGGGTGTCTCCATCTGTGAAGCTTGTACAAAACAGGTAAAGTATTGAAGCTTGACAAAGGACACTAAAAATTCTACATCTTGGAATTCTGCCAAAATAGACAATTGTACCCCACTTCCAGGCAATGTTTCATATTTATAGTTCTGCCATCAAATATCTGTGTGCTAAGTATACCAATTTTTTTTTACATAGGGGAGAAAAGACTCGGAGGACACCCCTCATCCGAGGAGACCACAGACCCCCCACCTCTGGAAGAAGGGGAAATCCACCCAAGACAAGCAGAGCAGGAGGAGGAAGACATGGTGGAAATTGGCACCACAACAGGTAAGTGTCTGCGACCACAGGCTCAGGTAAGAGATGGATGCCGGCGTATTTATAATACATGGTGTTTTTTAGTTTCTATCTTTCTAGGTAATCGTGATGTTGTGGATCCAGATCCTTTCACCTCAGAAAGTGCACAGATCCTGATCGGGGAGATCATGGGGTGTAATAGGGACTTGGAAAACATCAAGAAAAACATCAATGATGTTCTTCAAAAAATGAAGAACATCATTGATGTTTTAGGGAGAGTTTAAAACCCCTCCAAATCCCTTAGTTTTTTTGTGTGCTACAAATTTTTGTCATTTTTTGACAAATTTGAGAAAAGCCAAATTTTGAAGAGGCACACAGTGTGTCAACATGTGCTATCTGCCATCACGGGAGATCAATGGACGCGTTTTGGGGGTGCAACCCCTTCCTCAATAATAAAGTAGCTGTGAGGAAGGGGTTGAACCCCCCAAACACGTCCCTTGATCCCCTGTGATGGCAGGTAGCACATGTTGACATTCGTAAATTTGTGTGAATCTTCTAAATTTGGCTTTTCCTGGGGTGACTTCACCCCATCTGAACGCAATATTAAACACAGTTTGTAAATACTCATGTCTGATATTGCCTTCAAGTTCTACCAATTGTGAACTTTGTAAGTTCAAGATTTGTGTCTTTCTTGTTGGTTTTAAACATGCCTGTTTTATCTTAAATGGACATTTCTACTTTTTCTAATATGATCCCAAAAATTGTTATACAACAAACATGCTGGTTTGTTTTAAAAACCCTTTCTAAATGCACATGTGATTGTGCTGGTATTAAAAAGATTGTTAATCAAGAATGTGTGGATTATTGTCTCAACGCCACAACAGTTTTGTGGACCTCTAATTGGTGTTTTCTGTGACAATGGGTGTTATTTCCTAAGGGCAAATCCACTTTGCACTACAAGTGCAGTTTCAGTGCAGTTTCAAGTGCACTTGTAGTGCAAAGTGTCTTTGCCTTTAGTAAATAACAACCAAAAGTGCTTTGTAAGGTTACACAATCACGCCATTTTCAGGACTCACCACATTTCTGTCAGGGTCAGCTAAAACAAACACAAGCAGTAAATGTCACCAAAGATTTGAGTAGTTTTTTTTTTATTTGAAAAATGTTTTAGACATTGTCTGGCATATTGATAGCCCCCCTACCCGCAAAGAATTCAAGGTATCTTAGCCGGACATCACGGGCACTCAGGGGGGCAAGCCAGGATGGCCACTTTCAAGCAAGGGTTGGTTCATTTGGAATTCCAGCCTCAGGTCCAACTGAGCCAGCATAGTTGGCAGAATGTTGCCGTAAAAAGTTGTGTAGAACACAGCATGGCAGGATAATATGATTCAGTTTGTACTCAGCCATGTGTATGGGTGTAAGAAATAGACGGAACCGGCTGGCCATGATTCCGAACGTGTTCTCCACCACTCTTCTGGCTCTGGCCAGCCGGTTATTAAAAACCCTCTGGCCTGGGGTGAGGGTCCTCATCGGTCCTCATCGGGAATGGCCACATAAGGTGGTCCCCCAGCGCAAATGCTTCATCCGCAACAAAGACGGATGGGAGTCCTTCAACATTGTCTTCTGGAGGTGGCAAGTCCAAGCTGCCATTCTGGAGACGCCTGTAGGACTCCGTCTGGGCGATGACTCCACCATCATCCGGCCATTCTTCCCCACATCCACATACAGGAACTCATAAGTAGCCAACACCACCGCCAACATCACAATACTATTGAACCCCTTATAATTATAATAGTACGACTCCGAGATGGGTGGTGGGATGATGTGGACGTGTTTCCCATCAATTGCCCCTCCGCAGTTAGGAAAGTCCCACCACTGGGCAAAGTGGGAGGCCACAGTCTGCCATTCCTGTGGCGTGGAAGGAAACTGTGGAGTCAAACCAAAAAAAAAAATTATTCATTTTGCACATAAACAGGGAAAGCAGATTAGACACAAACATTCTTGGCCAACATCAAGAGAACATTTATTTGAGGGAGTTTTTAAAGACCAAAGTATAAGGTACACCTATTAGATTCCCCCTCCCCCCCTCTCATGGGCCATTTCTAATATTATAGGGGGGGAGCTCTTGGACAGGTAACCCTCTCCACTTCATTGAGAGATGAATGCCTAAATAGTGGGTATTGCTTTGAACAGCCCCTCCTTAGTTACACTATTGGCAGCCCACTGGACAGGTAAGAAGTGTCATAATACAAAGATATAAATACACATTGTACACATTTGAGCACATTTGGACATTCTGCTATTACCTATCAAGATAATAATAGGATACAAAAACTTTACACAGTACCATTTGAAAGTATACAAGCAGGCCCTTGTACTACATGCTTTGGAGAATTCATCCATAAATCTGACCACCAAAGAGATGGGTATAGTGTGTATGGGTTTGGCAAAGTCAGCAGATAGATGATTGAGGATAGATAGAGAATTAGTATCAGCTGACTTAGCAGTTGGGGGGAGGGAGGGTTAAAAATGATTTGGGGATACCCAAAAAAAGCCTCTGGCACTCTGCCTGAATTTAAAGCACAGATCACATTTATAAACATTTTAGGGGGTATTTAGGGTAAAGCACTACTATGGAGCTGATAAAATACATTGTTAAGTGAATACATGAGGTGAATATAGGGCCAGGAGACCATGCTGGGGAGGTAAGTGAAGGCAAATATGTATGAAGGACAAAAAAAATAATTACCTAAAAATCCAGCATGCATGAGGACAAAGGGGACAGTCACAGCATATTACAATCATGGTAATTAGGGAATGTGGAAATAAATACAATATATTATCAAACATTATATACAATAAAATGTGATGTTAAAGGATAAAAATCTTACCTTAATATACTCCTTCTGCAGGACCTGGATGATGGCAGAACAGGTCTCTGGGATAATGATCCCCAGAGCCTGGGGGGAGATGCCTGTTGAGAACTTCAAGTCCTGCAGGCTTCTCCCCGTCGCCAAGTATTGCAGGGTGGTGACTAGCCTCTGCTCCAGAGTGATGGCTTGCCTCATGCAGGTATCCTGCCTGCTGATATAGGGGGTCAGCAAAGCCAACAAATGGTGAAATACGGGGTCCGTCATCCGGAGAAAGTTCCTGAAATCATCAGGATTATTCTCACGGATCTCACGGAGCAAAGGCATGTGACAGAACTGGTCACGCTGGAGCAACCAATTCTTGGTCCATGAACTCCTCGCCACCCTGTACATGGACTGGACTTGTGTCAAGGTAAGGACCCCAACCCCAAGCCCCCGCACAGCAGGAACTCTACGAGGAGTACGTAAACGCAACATGGCTAGAAAATGGTTGGCTGCTCAGAACAAAGTAACAGAATGCACTAAAGAACAACAAGGCCTGTGAAGAGCGACCTGAAAAACAGTAACGAACGAACATGAACACAATGACAGAGTCATGCGTAGCTTGCTGCACGCACTGAAGAGCAGATACAAACCCACAAGCACAAACTGAACAGCAGAAAACGATCTGAAAACCACGAGTCGTCTCTCACCAAACTTTTACTAACACGAGATTAGCAAAAGGAGCCCAAAGGGTGCCGCGCTTGGTTCTGAACTGGCCTTTTCTAGTCTCGTCGCATGTGGTGTACGTCACCGCGTTCTTGGCGATCAGAAATTCTGACAACTGTGTGCGACCGTGTACACGCAAAACAAGTTTGAGCCAACATCCGTCGGAAAAAATCCATGGATTTTGTTGTCGGAATGTCCGATCAATGTCCGATCGTGTGTACGGGGCATTAGAGCTATTTCCTTTAGTAGTGGCTCTAGAGATTTGGGGTAAACAATTTGCTAACAAAAGGATTCCCATACAAACAGATAATAAAGGTGTAATGTATGCGGTGAATTGTTTATCATCAAAATCGTTAGTAGTGGTTAAATTACTTTGACATTTGGTATTTCTATGCTTACATTACAAGATATGGTTAAAAGCTAAACATTTGCCAAGAAAGGAGAATCAAATAGCGGACACTCTATCTTGATTTCAGATTTCAAGATTCTATCAGTTACTACCCAATGCCAACTTGGAATTGATAGCTTGCCCAGAGTAAGTCTGGGATTTAATTTAGAAATCATTACAGACTATATAAAAAAAGTCAGTGGCAAATAGCACATGGGCAGAATATTCTGCTGCATTGAACAAATGGTTTAAATTTTCTAGAGAATTTAATTTCGGTTTTGATTCTCCTTCAGAACAGGTAATATTAGCGATATTATGCTCCTTAATAAGGAGTTGTCTTATAACCATATTGTTAAAACTCTGGCAGGAGTATCATTTAAAAAAAAAAAAAAAAACAAGCTCTGAAAGGTTACATGAAGAGGCATTTTACTGCTGATAATAGGAGACCTTTTTCAATTGAGGTATTGAAAAAGATTTGTACAGTCACTTAAAAAGTTTGTTTTTCTGAATTTGAATTCAATTTAGTTAACCACTTGAGCCCCGGAGGATTTGGCAGCTCAATGACGGGAGGACTTTTTACAATTTGGCACTGCGCTGTTTTAACTGGTAATTGCACGGTCATGCAATGTTGTACCCAAACAAAATTTGAGTCCTTTTTTTCCCACAAATAGCGCTTTCTTTTGATGGTATTTTATTGCCTCTGCAATTTTTATTTTTTGCGATGTAAATGGAGAAAGACCGAAAATGTAGAAAAAAAATTATATTTTCTACTTTTTGTTATAAAAAAAATTAATAAACTCAATTTTAGTCATATATTTAGGCCAAAATGTATTCAGCCACATGTCTTTGGTAAAAAAATGTCAATAAGCATATATTAATTGGTTTTCGCAAATGTTATTGCGTTGAGCCCATTGAATATTTTATTTTTTTGTCACAAGTGATTGAAAAATGACAAAAAAAATTTACACAAAGTAGTTACACATAGTAAAATGTGGAATTATACCCAAAAATACATTCTGCTGCTTCTCCTAAGTATGGGAATACCTCATGTGTGAGACTTTTTAGGAGCCTATCCGCGTACAGGAGCCTGAAAACCAATCACCGCCTACAGGATTTCTAAAGCCGCGTACACACGAACGGAATGTCCAACAGAAAAAGTTAAACGGAAGCTTTTCATTGTCTATTCCGATCGTGTGTAGGCCTCATGGGTCTTTTTTTTTCAAAAATTCTGACAGACCTAGAAATGGAACATGTTCTAAATATTTCCGACGGGAAAACCAATCGTCTGTATGCTGTTTCAATGGACCAAAAACAACGCATGCTCTTAAGCAAGTACGAGATGGAAGCTATTGGCTACTGGCTATTGAACTTCCGTTTTTTAGTCCCGTCGTGGCAAAATATCAAATATTCCATGGACTCAGCATGCCTCTCATCAAATAGCTTGGGGTGTCTACTTTCCAAAATGGGTTTATTTGGGGGGTCATTTTATGGCCTTCAAAACTGTGATAGTTAGTGAGGAGTAAAATAAAAAATTTACACCCTTTGAAATCCTGAAGGCGGTGATTGGTTTTCGGGGTCCTGTACGCGGCTAGGCTCCCAAAAAGTCTCACACATAAGGTGTTTCCGTACTCAGGAGAAGCAGCAGAATGCATTTTGGGGTGTAATTCCAATTCCACATATAACCATGCCATGTTTGAACAATATATCATTTAGTGACAACTTTGTGCAAAAAAAAAGTGTAGTTTTCCCGAAACTTGTGACAAAATTTAAAATATTCAATGGACTCAACATGCCTATCAGCTCCGACAGCACTGGAGTCACAGCTTTACGTATCGTGGGAGCAAACAATGTTGCTGTCAAGATAAACAAACCCGTGCTGCAGCTGAATAGCGTACCCACTAAGCAAATGATGGTTAACAATAAAACAAAGTAACATTACAGTATAACAGTAAGACTTACCATACCTGCAAAGCAAATACAATAAAACATAGTAAAAATAAAACATTGCAAGCTGTGCCTAAAAAAAATATATGCCGAAGCACGGGGCAATCCGCCCCTAATGTTAGGAGCAAATCGCTCCTCCACCCCTGCCCCCCATGCTTCAGCATATATGCTCTTTTTTTTAACTGTGGTGGTGAAATCACCTCCGACAGCGCTGGAGTCACGGCTTTATGTATTGTGGGAGCAAACGCTATTGCTGTCAAGATAAATAAACCCATGCTGCAGCTTAATGGTGTACCTGCTAAGCATGATGAAGACAAGAAGATGAAGAGAAGAAGATGAAGAGAAGAAGATGAGGAGAAGAGCGGGAGCCTCCCTCCATGCCATCATGGATGCGGAGCGGCCCGAGGAGAAGAAGGGAAGAAGACACTGGACGAGAACACCGGAGGAAGAACCAGAAGAACCAGAAGAAGAAGAAGATGAAGGAAGATAGAAGATAGAAGAAAGAAGAAAGAAGAAGCATTTAAATAAAGGAATTGTCAAAAACTGTCTCTTGTCATTTTTAACATTTTTGACAGTTTTTTAGTGAAATGGTAGGGGTACTTCTGTACCCCCTTACCATTTCACACAGGGGGGAGGGCCGGGATCTGGGGGTCCCCTTGTTAAAGGGGGCTTCGAGATTCCGATAAGCCCCCCGCCTGCAGACCCCCACAACCACCGGCCAGGGTTGTGGGGATGAGGCCCTTGTCCTCATCAACATGGGGACAAGGTGTTTTGGGGGCTACCCCAAAGCACCCTCCCAATGTTGAGGGCATGTGGCCTGGTAAGGTTCAGGAGGGGGGGCACTCTCTTGTCCCCCCCTCTTTTCCTGCGGCCTACCAGGTTGCGTGCTCGGATAAGGGTCTGATATGGATCTTTGGGGGGACCCCACGCCGTTTTTAAAAAAAAAATTGGCGCAGGGTTCCCCTTAATATCCATACCAGACCTAAAGGGCCTGGTATGGAATTTAGGGGGACCCCCTCGTCATTTGTTTTTTAAATTTTGGTTCGGGGTTCCCCTGTGGGGAATTCCCATGTCGTTTTTATCAATGAACTTCTATGTGTATTGTCAGACCGACAATTCATTAATAGCCGCGAGCAGTTTTAAATGACTTTTTTTCCTTTGAAATGTAATTTTGCTGTCAGACTGTTCTAATCACGGGAAACATGCGCCCATTTACAGGCATACTATAGACACCCCCCAGGTACGAAATTTAAAGGGATATTACACTTTTATTGTTTCACTTTAAGCATTATTAAAATCACTGCTCCCGAAAAAACGGCCATTTTTAAAACTTTTTTTGCATTGATCCATGTCCCCTGGGGCAGGACCCAGGTCCCCAAACACTTTTTATGACAATAACTTGCATATAAGCCTTTAAAATTAGCACTTTTGATTATTCATGTTCGTGTCCCATAGACTTAAACGGTGTTCGCGTGTTTGAACAAATTTTTTGCCTGTTCGCATGTTCTGGTGCGAACCGAACAGGGGGGTGTTTGGCTCATCCCTAGCGAATAGTAAAGCAGACAGTAGAGAGCGAACATAAGAGAGAGAATAATGGAGAGAGAGAGAGAGAGAGAGAGAGAAGAAAAATACAACCACAACTATTTTTGGCTTTGTTATTTTTTATTTTTTTGTGTTTTTGTGTGTGTTTTTTTATTTATTATTTTCACTTTTATAAAAAGTGATTAGGGTCTCTCAAAATGTAATGGCCATCACATCTTTCAAGACCCCAAGACCCTGTGTTAGTGTGCCTATGACTGTGTGGTGCTGTACCCTACGCTAATACTCAACTAGTGTGTGGTAGAGTTTGAAACATTCACCAATGCAGAGACCAGGTTGGTCAGGACAGGAAGGACAATAAAAGTGGGTGTCACTCCTAAATCCGCGTTTGCTGCACACATGACATCTTCTTTGGGGTGTTCTTTGGGTAGGGGTACCAGGAAGGACAAAAGGAAAATGCCTCTCATGCATTCGGCTCACTGCATTTGTGTTGGGAAGTTGGGCAAGAGCACCGTCTGGAAACAGAAGGGCTCTGACGATCTCTTCCTGGAATTTAAGGAAGGATCCAGTCTGTCATGAAGCTTTGTATAGCACAAAAGCGTTCAGCAAAGCCAATTGAAATAAATAAACAGACACTTTTTTGTACCAGCGTCTGGCCTTACGGCAATTAGGTACGGCGCCAACAACTGGTCGTTGAGGTCCACCCCTCCCATGTTAAGGTTGTATACATGGACACAGAGGGGTTTCTCCACAACACCAGTCGCCATAGGAATTTGGACTGCCGTGTCTGCGTGAAGCGAGGACAGAACAAAAACATTCCTTGAATCCCTCCACTTCACTGCTAACAAATTATTACACTTCAAGCAGGCTCTCTCCTGAGTCAGGATTCTGCAAGCCAGTGGGCCACATGCGCCAATTCCATAATCAAAAAGGTGTCTAAAAAGTGGCACACTCGTGTAATAATTGTCCACGTGCAAGTGGTACCCCTTTCCAAATAAGGGTGACACCAAGTCCCACACTATCTTACCAGCGCTCCCTATGTAGTCGGGGCAGTTCTCCAGCTCTATGTGACTATCTTTTCCCTCATAGATCATAAAACTACAGGTATAGCCTGTGGCCCTGTCACAGAATTTATACAAATTGACCCCGTATCTGGCACGCTTGCTGGGAAGATACTGTTTGATAGACAAGCGGCCAGAAAACTTAATCAGGGACTCATCAAAGCAGACAGCTTGAACAGGAGTAAACAAGGCTGCAAAACATTGTTTGAAGTGGTTTACGAGGGGCTGAATTTTGTAGAGCCGATCAAATCCAGGGTCACCCCGAGGACGACAGAGTTCATTGTCATTGAAGTGCATGAACCGCAAGATCTGCTCATATCGTGTCCTGGTCATGGAGGCAGAGAACATGGGTGTATGGTAAATTGGGTCAGTGGACCAATATGACCGCAACTCACTCCATGAGGAGGGTTAGGCCCAGGAAGGTCTTAAATTTGGAGACCATACTACAGGCATGTCCAAAGTCCGGCCCGCGGGCCATTTGCTGCCCGTGACCCGGTGTTATACGGCCCCCCACTTGCAAATTGCTTCTATCACCATTGTGGCCCCCACAGGCTATGGATGAGCCCGTTTTTTTAAATATGTTCTTATCCCCTGAGAAATCATGAGTGCCGCTGATACGCTGGTGTGTTGCTGGCCGTTTGGAAGATGACACCGCTGCAGAGCTCCCAGTGACTCAGTGCCTGTGATTGGCGGCAGTAATTGGCAGCGGTGATTGGCTGCGGCGCTGCGCGCTGTCAGCATCCTAGCGGGCTCGGGCACACTGACATGTGAACACGCCCGACGTCATCCCTGTGAGTGTCAGTGAGAGGCGCTCAGGGATTTCTCAGGGGATTCTCAGGGGATTAGATAAGTACAGAAGTTATATATTATATTTTAAAAAAACTAGCTCATCCTTGTGGGGGCCACAGAAAAAAATAAAAAAAAGCTCATCCTTGTGGGGGCCAAAAAAAAAATATAAAAAAACAGCTCATCCTTGTGGGGGCCTGAGAAAAATTTAAAAAAACAGCTCATCCTTGTGGGGGCCTGAGAAAAATAAAAAAAAAACAGCTCATCCTTGTGGGGGCCTGAGAAAAATAAAAAAAAACAACTCATCCTTGCACGGGGCCACAGAAGAGATAAGGGCAAATTACAAGGGCCCAGAGAGACCAAAAAAAAAAAATTGCTCATCCTTGCCCTGATCGGAGCCTGGGGGCCACAAAAGTGATAAAGGCCAGATTTCTCAGAGGATAAAGAAGAGGAAATATATATATCCAAATAACTCATCCTCAGACTCTTCACCACACACAGCCCCAAAAGGTAGGAGAATACTTGTTGGGCAGTGTATTAGTGTATCGGATGAACACACTTAGACCAAAACCTCTGGCAAAATAGCGACTGTAAACAAGAGAAGGAAAGTTGACAGTGAGGGCTGCCGCTTCTAGGACAGATGGAAAGTGGAATATTTCTTCACTTAAATACGGAATCACTGTGTTTGTCTGATATGCCAAGAGACTGTGGCTGTTTATAAGGAATTTAATGTCAAGAGACACTACCAGTCGCGACATAGCACATATGACAAGCTAACAGGGCACGACCGCATTGAAAAGTTGAAGCAACTTGAAGCTGTTTTAATGTCGCAACAGCGATTTTTCACAAGAGCCCGTGAGTCAAATGAAAATGCCACAAAGGCAAGCTATGAGGTGGCAACGTTAATTGCTAAAAATTGCAAATCTTTTGCTGAGGGTGACTTTATCAAAGAATGCGTTATGAAAATGGTTGAGAATATCTGTCCCGAGAAGAAGCAAGAGTTTGCCAACATTTGCTTGGCTTGTAACACTGTAGCACGGAGAACTGAAGAGATTTTATCAGATATTAAGAGACAGTTGACATCCAAAGGAGTGGATTTTGACTTCTTTTCAATAGCCTGTGATGAAAGCACAGACCTATCTGACACGGCTCAGTTGCTGATTTTTATGAGAGGGGTGGATGATGAAATGAATGTGACTGAAGAGCTACTTGACCTCCAGAGCCTTACGGACCAAACAAGAGGAAAAGATTTATTTGTTTCTGTTAGTTCCGCCATAGACGACACGAAACTGCCTTGGAACAAACTTACTGGGATTATTACTGATGGGGCACCTGCCATGGCTGGTGAATGAAGTGGATTAGCAACCCTAATCTGTAACAAGGTGATGGAAGAAGGAGGCAAAGCTATAAAACTCCACTGTATCATTCATCAACAAGTTCTCTGTGCTAAACATCTCAAATATGACCATGTTATGAAACCGGTGGTGAAGACTATTAATTTTATTCGCTCTAAAGCCCTGTGCCACCGCCAGTTTAAACAGTTTCTACTGGACATCCAGGCTGAATATGAAGATGTTGTATATCACAACGATGTAAGATGGCTCAGTCAGGGGTCTGCACTTCAGCGTTTCTACACTCTCAGAAAGGAAATCGGAGAATTCTTGGAAACAAAGGGACAATCGATGCAAGAACTATCTGATCCTATTTGGCTGGCTGATTTGGGGTTTCTAGTTGACATAACAAAGCATCTGAATGTACTGAACACGAGTCTTCAGGGGAAAGATGCAGCGGTGAACCAGCTTTATTCACACCTCAAAGCCTTTGGAACAAAGCTGCAACTTTTCATAAGGCAGTTGTCACAAACACAGCCCAACGCTATCCATTTTTCAGTGTTGCAGTAAATAATGAACAGTTTTCCACAGGACAATATCTGTGCACAAATGAGCAAGTATGCAGTAGACATCACATCTCTGGCTGGGGAGTTTAAACGGCGCTTTCAGGATTTTGCAGCTATTGAAAATGAGATAAGCCTTTTCTCCTCTCCATTCTCTGTTGACCCCGATAATGCTCCAGATCAGCTGCAGCTCGAGCTCATTGAGCTGCATTGTGACAGTGAGTTACGCAGTCGTCACCAACAGCTCTCTCTTGTGAACTTTTACCGCCAACTGGATAAGAGCAGGTTTCATGAGATTCGAACATTGGCTAAGAAAATGCTGAGCTTGTTTGGCTCAACATATATGTGTGAGAAGACATTCTCTGCTATGAACTTTAACAAGAACCGCGTGAGGACAAGACTAAGTGACTCTCACCTGCGGGACATTTTGCGCATCAAAACCACTGCCTTTGACCCAGACCTAGCCTATGTTCTGCAGTCCAGATCCCAGTTTCACTCTTCACATTAGTGCAGGCAATTTTTTTTTTTCAATTGAGATGAATATATTGTAAAATCTCAGTTAATTTTAGTTGGTCTAAATCAGTTATGAATATATTTGGACACAAGATGTATACTTGATGTTCTGTTCCTGTTCAAATTTTTTTTAACTTAAAAGTTAACAACCTTTATTATAATATGTAATGTACTTTACAATGTTCCTGACATATATTTCAGCTTCCTGGATTTGTTTTCATCTGGCCTTCAGATATGAAAGGCAGAGTGATTTAACACCTGTTTAGATTTGTTATCCTTGTGACGAAATGAAAAGTATGCAGTTTGCAATAAAGTTTGCATAAAATATTTAATTTGCATTTCATTTTAATGGTTCGACGAACGTCGGGCAAAATGGTCGGCCCTCAGCCATGTTCACTTCATGAAATCTGGCCCTCTTTGAAAAAATTTTGGACACCCCTGCCATAATAGGTCTTCAATCTCTGCCAAGGGTCAGCTGGGGATTTGACCAGCATACAAATTGCTTTGGTCTACAATAGAGCTTTAGAAATCTTCGGTAAAAAACAGCGAATAAAAATCAGTTGACGTAAAATCAACTGTTTCCACCTGAATTCTGGGGTTGGCCAGTGAATGGGGGAAGTACGGGTGCTGCAGAAGTGGTGGGTTCTCAATTAGGATTGGCGAATGCAGCAGGAAGGGCACTATGGGCTCGACGGGCCTGTGCTTGTCTTCTTCTTGGTGGCAGCAGGACACTACTCATGCTTGCCATCTCGCCAGCTTGAACTGCACTTATGGGACTCGCCACGTCACCAAGTGTTACTGCGGTGCTGGATGTACAACCAGGATGTACTAGGCTGCTGTTGCTTGCCAGTTCACCAGAAGGAATAGCAGTGCTAGTACTGGCTTCTCTGCTCCATACGAGAATCCTGAGGTTCTTGCACCTCAATGACAGCAGAAGAAGATTGGATTCTGGTACGCCTGATCTTGGCAGGGACCACAACTCCGTTGTCAGAGCTTTCTGTCAGGGTGCCGCTGCTATTAAACTGCTATATAAACTGTTAGCATTCGCAGGGATCAGGCCTGACTCTGTGAATGCTGCAGTTATGTGTTTTGTGTTTTGTAAGTGACAGTGAGTGGGTAGGGGGGTCCTTAGATCTATCTGGGCCTAAGACTAATTACCCTAACACAGATTTTTGCCACTAATGACACTAGTACAGCGATAAAATTACTGTACTGGGTGACACAGTGACAGGTGGTGAAGGGGTTAACTGGGGGGGTGATCGGGGGGTGAATTGTGTGCCTACGTGACCTGGTGTTAGTGTAGTGTTGGTGCAACTCACTGTTTGATGCTCTCCCCTCTTGGTCTGGAATGGAAAAGACTGACACGAGGGGAGATGACATCACTTCCCCTGTCAGTGTTTACAGTTACACAGACAGGGGAAGGATCTCATTCATCAGTATGTTGAGGTCATGGATGCAGGGATTAGATTGTTTATTCCCTTATCTAAGACAGATAGGACCGGTAAGGGTAAGTGGATCAATCTCCATACATGTGGTGACAAAATAATATGCCCGTTAGTCCTGGTAAAAAAAAAATACATGTTTATTAGGCCTCATGCAGGTGGTTTATTTCTTCTTCATGCAGATAGTTCTCCTCTGACTAGGTACCAGTTTTGTTTTGAAAGGCTGCATGAAGAAGGTCTGCAACACTTGAGAATAACGTCCCATTCTTTTCAAATAGGGGTGGCTATCAAGGCTGCAAGAATGGGGCTAGATGATTCCATAATACAAAGGTTGGGCAGATGGGAATCTCAGTGTTTAAAAATTTATGTGAAACCTGACCTCTCTGTTTAATTCCAGGTTATAGAAGAAATATTTGGATCCTGGGACATTTACTGGTCGTATATAAGAGCTGCAATACATTGCTACACATCTAATTTGTCCTTGGATCATGATACGTTTCAAGTATTCTGGAAAGACATACGGGGTCTCCGCTGGTCTAATTTGTTCTTTCATATTTGCAGGTTGTTTGAAGTTTGGCCAACTCCTGATATTGTCATTGTAATTTAGTAGGGCTGTTACTGATTAAAATTTTCGTGTTCGAATAATCTTTTTTTTTAATCGACTAATTTTGATTAATTATAACGCACATACAGATCCAACTACTTTTAGCTGATGTCATGCATAGCTCCTCCCCCGTACACGTTACGTTCAATTAGAACTTCCCCAGAACTTCCTCAGCAGAGCGGGGCTATGGCGTCACCCTACAGTCTATTTATATGGCACCATTGTGCATCAGGGTGACCGATGGAGAGCCAGAGACATCCATCACCTGCTGAGACAGCAAAGTGTCAGCTCTTTGGAAAAAGCGACCCGAGGAGAAGAAGGGAAGAAGACGCTGACGCCGCGGAGGAGATGCTGGACGAGAACACCGGAGGAAGAACCAGAAGAGCTAGAAGAACCAGAAGAACCAGAAGAAGATGGAGGAAGAAACAAAAGGAAGATAGAAGATAGAAGATAGAAGAAAGAAGAAGCATTTAATTAAAGGAATTTTCAAAAACTGTCTCTTGTCATTTTTAACATTTTTGACAGTTTTTTAGTAAAATGGTAGGGGTACTTTTGTACCCCCTTACCATTTCACACAGGGGGGAGGGCCGGGATCTGGGGGTCCCCTTGTCAAAGGGGGCTTCCAGATTCCGATAAGCCCCCCACCCGCAGACCCCCACAACCACCGGCCAGGGTTGTGGGGATGAGGCCCTTGTTCTCATCAACATGGGGACAAGGTGTTTTGGGGGGCTACCCCAAAGCACCCTCCCAATTTTGAGGGCATGTGACCTGGTACCGTTCAGGGGGGCACCCCCCCTCTTTTCCTGTGGCCTGCCAGGCTGCGTGTTTGGATAAGGGTCTGGTATGGATTTTTGGGGGGACCCCATGCCATTTTTTTTTTTTAATTGCGGCATGGGGTTCCTCTTAAATCCATACCAGACCTGAAGGGTCAGGTATGGAATTTAGGGGGACCCCCCCCCACGTCATTTTTTTAAAAAAATTTTGGTTCTGGGTTCCCCTGTGGGGAATTCCCATGCCGTTTTTATCAATGAACTTCTATGTGTATTGTCGGACCGGCAATTCATTAATAGCCGCGAGTAGTTTTAAATGACTTTTTTCCTTTGAAATGTCATTTTGCTGTCAGACTGTTCTAAACATGGGAAACATGTGCCCCTTTAGAGGCATACTATAGACACCCCTCAGGTACGAAATGTAAAGGGATATTACACTTTTATTGTTTCACTTTAAGCATTATTAAAATCACTGCTCCCAAAAAAACGGCCGTTTTTAAAACTTTTTTTTGCATTGATCCATGTCCCCTGGGGCAGGACCCAGGTTCCCAAACACTTTTTATGACAATACCATGAATATAAGCCTTTAAAATTAGCACTTTTGATTTCTCCCATAGACTTTTAAAGGGTGTTCCACGGCATTCGAATTTGGCGCAAACACCCCAAATTGTTCGCTGTTCAGCGAACTTGCGAACAGCCGATGTTCGAGTCAAACATGAGTTCGACTGGAACTCGAAGCTCATCCCTACCAATCAATGTCAGTTCATCGTCAAACTGACTTACAGCCAGGAAAGCCCTCAGATATGTTGATTTTCATAGCCAAGTCCAGGATTTACATAGATGTTTATCTAAATACTTTGACCAGTGAGATCAATCAAATCGTTAGGATCTGTCTTCCTCAATTTATGATTTCACGGATATCAACGTCACAGGACTCCTCCCCCTTCCCTTTGTTAGCAGACGGAGGCACTTGGGGAAGGGGGGGAGTCCGGTGACGTCGATGTCCGTGACGTCACAGGATCTCTGATGGAATTCCCTGAAGACCCGGAAGCCAGCGGAGAGGTGAGTACCGAACAAAAGAATTTTGATCGATCAAAAAGATTAATGATTAATCAGGGAATTAATCGTTAATTTCCCCAGCCCTATAATTTAGGGTTAGTCTAGTATTGAGTTGGCCACGGTCTTTGGGTGGGGCAGGACTTGAAGGTTTAAGTTCAGCTGTTGGGGACTGGTATTTATGATTTATGACATTTGTGCTTGAGTCATGTTATGGCTAAGCAAAGTTATATTTTGCAGATTAAAACGTTTAAAGATAATTATTAATAAATAATATATTTATATGAAGTTGTAATTTATGGGCAATTTATTTAAACCAATAAACGTGCCGGGGCCATAATTTTGCCACTCAATGGTGTCTGTTTTATTAATTATAAACATTTAATATAGATTATAGGCAAGGGAAAAGGTGAAATTTGCATTTCCATGAGAGTGATTTAAAAAATAAAAAGGAAAGGGACAGTGTAAAAATAAAAAGTAACATAAATAAGAAAAAATATATATAAAGCGCTCCCATCCCTTCGAGTTTGCACGCAGAAGTGAATGCATCTGTAAGTCACACAAGCATAAGAAGGAGAGAAGGATATGGGCACGACAACATGGGCATGATATTTCCCCTCACTTAATATTTAATTTAAAAAATAAAGAAAGAAAGAAATAAAAAAATTGGGGGTAATATCACTTTAAATATCCAGGAAAGTAATTAGGCAGGAAAAACAGGATTCAGGCAGCTAGGATATGCATCACGTGACCTCTGGAAATTCCCAGAAGGTCACGTGATGCATTGGGAAAGTTCTGAAAGCAGGGGCTTATTATAAAAGGACCCCACTATGAGGTATGAGGTAACCATCAGTGGGTCTGTCACAGCTGAACGAGCTCCCCATCCCGCCCTCCCTTGTCACAAGGTACGTTTTTGTGGGTCGTCACGCTTTTTATTGAAAGGGGGGACTGGTATTTATGATTTATGATATTTGTGCTCGAGTCGTGTTATTGCTGACGCAAAGTTATATTTTGTAGATTAATAACGTTTAAAGATAATTATTAATAAATAATATATTAATATGAAGTTGTTATTTATGGATAATTTATTTACACCAATAGGGATGAGCCGAACACCCCCCCCGGTTCAGTTCGCACCAGAACCTGTGAATGGACCGAAACGTCGCACAAACGTTATAACCCCATTGTTCAAAATCAAAAGTGCTAATTTTAAAGGCTAATTTGCATGGTATTGTCCCAAAAAGGGTTTGGGGACCCAGGTCCTGCCCCAGGGGACATGTATCAATGCAAAAAAAAGTTTTAAAAATGGCCGTTTTTTTCGGGAGCAGTGATTTTAATTATGCTTAAAGTGAAAAAAAAGTGAAATATTCATTTAAATATTGTACCTGGGGTGTGTCTATAGTATGAAAAAAGTATTCTAGATAAATAAAGTTAAAATAGAATAGTGGCGCTGTAAATACCTTGAATAATTGATAAGAGTCAATCATAAGTAGTGATCACCAATAATATAAAACACAACAGCTGAAGGTGCCATAGCTGTGTCAAACAGTCATATAATGTGTAATAATAGTAGGTGCTATAGCTATAACAAACAATTAAATGGTGTATAATCGTGATGCTGCAAATAAATAAATAAGTGCTTGAACCTTTCCTTTGATGAAAAGAGAAAACCATGAAGCAGGTCAAAAAAATCTATAAACAGTTCATGCAAAATTGAAGATGAGATGTGGAAATAAAGTCCATGCAAGATAGAGTGTATCAAAAGGTGAATCTAGACATCAATCTTCCTGTATCATAGACATCTCCTTCACCACACCGACTGTGATTGTGATCCACTCTTATAGAGCCGCACTCACCAAAAAATATTGCCTTGCATTCTCATGCTCGGCGTATAAGCAATGTGAAAACACCCAAAGGGCTGCTCAGACTGGATGGAATTGCGTCCACAGCAGATGGGGTTCTTTAATTAGCAGCGCTCCTCACCAAGCAGAAGTATATCTCCATGAAAAGAAATAATGCTTCCAATAGTGTGATATCGTTTAAGATTATTTATTGAATTACACAAGTAAAGTCTTCTATCATTGTACTCACATTCTAAAAAAGTTAAAACAGCAAGAAACAGAAACTCCTTGTGACTGCTAGCGACAATATACTGATGGTCACGGCGGACCCGGGATGCAACACATAGATCTCACCCCTCTCCTCGTTGGCTCCTCAACACTCCGAGGTGGTAACAGCCGACCAGTGCAGAGCACAGTGCGTCACACGTTGCAAATGGATGCTGGGTTGCCGTACAGCCATGCCTCTGACATGTTTGGTCACATCGACTTCTTCATAGGCTAGGACATCTTCATAGCCAATCCTATGTCCCAAGCTGCTCCAGTCTGAGCAGCCCTTTGGGTGTTTTCACATTGCTTATACGCCGAGCATGAGAATGCAAGGCAATATTTTTTGGTGAGTGCGGCTCTATAAGAGTGGATCACAATCACAGTCGGTGTGGTGAAGGAGATGTCTATGATACAGGAAGATTGATGTCTAGATTTACCTTTTGATACACTCTATCTTGCATGGACTTTATTTCAACATCTCATCTTCAATTTTGCATGAACTGTTTATAGATTTTTTTGACCTGCTTTATGGTTTTCTCTTTTCATCAAAGGAAAGGTTCAAGAAGTTATTTATTTATTTGCAGCATCAAGATTATACACCATTTAATTGTTTGGTATAGCTATAGCACCTACTATGATTACACATTATATGGCTGTTTGACACAGCTATAGCACCTTCAGCTGTTGTGTTTAATGTTATTGGTGATCACTATTTATGATTGACTCTTAATCAATTATTCAAGGTATTTACAGCGCCACTATTCTATTTTAACTTTATTTATCTAGAATACTTTTTTTCACATTATTTACTTTCAAGTTGGCGGCTACAGATATTACAGTTTGGCCTGCAACATAGCGCAGTGGTGGTTCATCAAGTTTTTGTGTGCGACACTTGATTACCGTTTTTGAATGGTGTCTATAGTATGCCTGTAAAGTGGCGCGTGTTTCCCATGGTTAGAATAGTCCCTGCACAAAATGACATTTTTAAAGGAATAAAAGTCATTTAAAACTGCTTGCGGCTTTAATGTAATGTCGGGTCCCGACAATATGGATGAAAATCAGTGAGACAAACGGCATGGGTACCCCCCCAGTCCATTACCAGGCCCTTTGGGTCTTGTATGGATATTAAGTGGACCCAAATTAAAAAAAGGAAAGGTGTGGGGCCCCCAGGCCCTATATACTATGAACAGCAGTATACAGACGGTGCAAACAAGACAGGGACTGTAGGTTTATTGTTGAGTAGAATCTGTTTGTAATTTTGAACTGGTACATTTTTAAAGTGGAGCTCCAGCCAAAAAATCTATTTTTAAGCTTTTTGGAAAACATAGGGAAGAGTTATCACCCCTGTGACATTTGTTTTGCTGTCTGTGCTCCTCTTCAGAAGATTTCACCTCACTTTCTGTCACAATGACAAATGTTTTTGGAAAATTTGGGGTTTTTAGTGAAACAAGGATTGGTGATAAAGCATCAGTGGAAAGGAGAAACGTTTTTCCCATATTAACTCTTACAGGAGAGAATTTCCCTTCCTATGGGTAGATTTCACCTCACTTCCTGTTGTCTCCTTCCGTTTGCAAGTAGGAGTCATTTGTAAGTTGGATTTTTGAAAGTAGGGGCCTGCCCTATATACTCTGCAGAAATTGTGGCCTTAGGTGTTGGTGTTGTCACAACACTGTAAGCCACTGTAAGTGGACCCAAATTAAAAAAAGGAAAGGTGTGGGGCCCCCAGGCCCTATATACTATGAACAGCAGTATACAGACGGTGCAAACACAGCAGGGACTGCTGTGAAATATTAGATCAAGAATTGTAATTACATGCCCCTGTTGAACAGGGGCAGAAAAATTGGGCTTTTGGTGATGGTGGAGGTGCTGGTGCCACAACACTGTAAGTCCTCACAGTTACTCTTGGTGGCCGCTGGAACGGGCCCTGCTGTGAAATATTAGATCAAGAATTGTAATTACATGCACCTGTTGAACAGGGGCAGAACAATTGGGCCTTTGGTGGTGGTGGTGGTGTTGGTGCCACAACACTGTAAGTCCTCACAGTTACTCTTGGTGGGCGCTGGAACGGGCCCTGCTGTGAAATATTAGATCAAGAATTGTAATTACATGCACCTGTTGAACAGGGGCAGAACAATTGGGCCTTTGGTGGTGGTGGTGGTGTTAGTGCCACAACACTGTAAGTCCCCACAGTTACTCTTGGTGGGCGCTGGAACGGGCCCTGCTGTAAAATATTAGATTAAGAATTATAATTACATGTCCCTGTTTAACAGGGACAGAAAAATTGGGCCTTAGGCATTGGTGCTAGTGTCACAACACTGCAACCCCTCACAGATACTCTAGTTGGAGCGCAGGAATGAGCCCTGCTGCAAAGAATTGCATCAAAAATTGTAATTACACACCCCTGTTAAACAGGGGCTGAAAAATTGGGCCTTAGGCACTGGTGCCACAACACTGCAACCCCTTACAGATATTCTAGTTGGAACGCAGGAACAAGCCCTGCTGCAAAGAATTGCATCAAAAATTGTAATTACACGCACCTGTTAAACAGGGGCTGAAAAATTGGGCCATAGGCACTGGTCCCACGACACTGCAACCCCTCACAGATACTCTAGTTGGAGCGCAGGAACGAGCCCTGCTGCAAAGAATTGCATCAACAATTGTAATTACACACCCCTGTTAACAGGTGCTGAAAAATTGGGCCTTAGCCACTGGTGGCGGCGCCCAGAAACAAAAATATTCTTACAAGCTATCAACATGATTGTAACGAGCCCCTGCTCATTCGGTTCCACTCTCCCGACACTCCTCTGTGGCTATTGAATCAGATTGCAGATCGCAATCGTCTGATGGTTGGATCATCTGATGCTCCGGGAATCGAACTACAGCTATGTGTCATTCAAATCCAGTTGTGATAGCTCAGAACAAACACCAGGCAGGCTGTATGTAAGTTCAAACAGGAATCTCACTTTTATTGGATGCACACAACACACTTTTATACACAGCAGTTTGATCACCCCGCCCCCAACAATCACTTTCCTATTGGTCAATTGTAAACTACACTTTAGTCCTCAATTAGGTCCTCTTGGCCATGCAAATGAGGACTTGAAACAGGGTCAGCAGGGATTGGTCCGATAGCTTGAATAGGAGGACTGATTGTGTAATGACACAGAGAAGCCCCAGGGGGTATTTAAAGTACATAAACAAACAGTCAAACACAGAACAATGCCTTCCTTCCAGACCATGGAGCCGTCTGGAGGGGGTTAGCCTTAAAACAGGGCAGAAGACCCCTCCACTGTATATATAGAATCAAAGGAGAAATACTTCAGTATTCCAAGCTTCATGACAATGATCATTGAGGAGGAAGAGGATAGTCACTCAGCATAATAAGATAGTCACTCAGCATCAGCATAGGCAGTCTTGAAGGGATCTGACATTTCAAAAAAAATTATTTGGTTACATCAGCATCAGGTGCTTGGTATCTGGTGGTGATCCAAGACTGATTCATTTTTATGAAGGTCAGTCGATCGAGTCGGTGGACAGGCGCAGCCTGTGATCAGTTACAAAGCCTGCACTTTCTAAACAGCCAGCAGCACTGAATGAAAGAACGTTCCAAAAGAACGCTGGATGCAGGACAGGCCAGTAGCTAAATTGCATACTGTGCAAGTAATCCATCCTCAAGACCCAGTAACCCAGAGTATTTTCGGTGGGAAAGGTGTCCAAGTCAGATCTTGCCCCTAGGTATTCCTGCACGATGTAAAACAGATGCTGGTGATGGTTGCTGGAACCCTTCATACCTTGGGGCTGCGGACTAAAAATTGTCTGAACGCATCGGTCAGACGGCCACCTTCTCCACCGATCCTTCTTTGACTGACCGAAGCCTCGGCAACACGTTGTCCAGGAACAGGAGTTTGTAACCTCCCAGTCTCTGGGAATACATTGCACAGACCTTTCTGCAAGGCCTCCTGAAGATGTTTCATCCTCTGCTCCCTTTGCGACAGTGAGATAAGGTCTGCAACCTTACTCTTGTAACATGGATCAAGGAGAGTTGCCAGCCAGTATTGATCCCTTTCCTTGATACCACGAATATGAGCATCCTTCCGCAGGCTTTGCAGGATCAGGGAGGCCATGCAGCGTAGGTTTGCTGAGGCATTTGGTCCTTAGTCTCTGGGTCACTAAGGACAACATGATCCGCAGCCACCTCCTCCCAGCCATGTACAAGTCCATGGGTTTCTTGGGACTGTAAATGATCCCTTAAAGACTGCTGCAGATGCTGAGTGCCAGGCTCCACCTCCCTGTTGACACAATCCTCCTCCTCCTCTTCCTGTGTGATTGGCGGGCATGCAGGAACACTGTCTGGATAAAGGGGGCCTTGAGAGCTAAGGAAGTCCTCCTCTTCCTGCCTCTGTTCTGCCTCAAGTGCCCTGTCCATTATTCCACGCAGCGTGTGCTCCAACAGATGGACAAGGGGGACACTGTCACTGCTCACCATCCTTGTGGTCTCCTCAAATGGTGACAGGACAGTGCATGCATCCCTGATCATGGCCCACTAGCGTGGGGAAAAAAAACAAGCTCCCCTGACACTGTCCTGGTGTCATAGTCACACAGGTACTCATTGATGGCCCTCTGCTGCGTTTGCAGCCACTGCAGCATGGCCAACGTTGAGTTCCACCTGGTGGGCATGTCACAGATTAGGCGGTTCTTGGGCAGGTTAAATTCCTTTTGGAGGTCTGCCAGCCGAGCACTGGCATTATATGACCGGCGAAAATGCACACAGACTTTCCTGGCCTGCCTCAGGACATCCTGTAAGCCCGGGTACCTTCCCAAGAACTGCTTGTCACAGACCTAGCCGGGACAGAGGCTGTTGGAGAGGACTGTATGCAAGCCTGTTGCCATTTGACTATGGGCCCTGGATTTTCAATGGATTCATTCTGTTGGGACACATCCTGTGAGGAGATACTGGTGTCATCAACCTGTGTTTATGTTAATTGAATGAGCTAATGACATTGTCCTCTATACAATGTAGGAGACGGGACGACTGCTATAACTGTGTGAAGCTCGGTGACCACAAGTCTGGGCGAAAGGTCATGTCTCAGTCACCTAGGCTGTATAAAGGATTAGATAATTAGCTCATGTTAATTAGGTTACGTTTGTATTGTTAGAGTAATCTTCTCCTGTGTATATAAGACTGTATTCTGGTTCTGAATAAAGTCAGTTCTTTGTAGCAACAAGCAAGTGTCGCCTTGTTTGTGCTCAGAGAGGTTGAAATATCTGATATCTGTATACAGACTGGGAGGAAGTGGTATATGACGGAAGCACTCAAGCGGAGTGTGGGACGTTCCGTGACACTGCTGCACCACCAAGTTAAGGACGTGAGCCAAACAGGGCACATGGGTCAGTTGTCCCTGTCAGAGGGCGGAGAGGAGGTTGGGGCCATTGTTGCAAACCACCATTCCTGCCTTAAGTTGGCGTGGCGTCAACCACCTCTGAACTTGCCCCTGCAGAGCTGACAGAATCTCTGCCCCAGTGTGGCGCCTGTCCCCCAAGCACACCAGCTCAAGCACCGCATGGCATCTTTTGGCCTGCGTAGTTGCGTAGCCCCTTGAACGCCTATGGAGCACCGCTGGTTCCAAGGACAAAGCACAGGAAGAGGCAATGGAGGAAGAAGAAGAGGAGGGGGTGGAGGAGAGAGGTGTGTCAGAATCACCAGTAGTGGCATTTTGTAAGCGTGGTGGCGGAACAACCTCCAACACTACTGCACCTTGTCCTGCATCCTTCCCAGCTGCCAGCAGAGTCACCTAATGCGCCATGAAAGTTAGGTAACGTCCCTGTCCATGCCTGCTGGACCATGAGTCAGCGGTAATATGCACCTTATCGCTGACTGCCCTGTCCAGCAAGGCCAAGACATTGCTTTCCACATGCGGGTAGAGAGCCAGAATCACCTTCCGTGAGAAAAAGTGGTGTTTGGGAACCTGCCACCGAGGAACCGCACATTCCACAAACTCACGGAAGGGGGCAGAGTCCACCAACTGAAAAGGTAGCAGTTGAAGTGCTAGCAATTTTTCCAAGCTAGCATTCAACCGCTGGGCATGTGGATGGCTGGGAGCGAACTTCTTTCTGCAGTGCAGCAGCTGGGGCAGGGAAATTTTCCTGGTACAATCTGACATCGGTGTACCGATAGCACATTGCCCGCAAGTACTTGTCTGTGACACACCTAATTCTACACCTTCATTCCTCTCAGTGCAGGTCTCAGAGAGGACTGAAGGTATAGTGGAGATCCCAGCTGATGAGGAGCAAGGAGAGGTCCTGTTTTTTCTTTGGTGTGGGTCTTTTAGGTACGCTTGATAACGAACTGTATGGCAGGTCAAAATATGTCTGGTCAAGCATGTGGTGCCCAAGTGGGAGATGTTTTGGCCACGTGAGATACGCTTGAGACATATGTTGCAAATAGCAGCAGTGGGATCTGATGCACTCGTCTCAAAAAAGGCCCACACCAAAGAACTTTTGGAATAACGCTCAGAGAGAGCAGTGCCCTGCACATGCGGAGCTCTGCGGTGTGATGCAGTCAGTGTGCTGCCCTTAGGCTGGCCCCTGGAGGGCATCCTGCCTCGTTGGTGATGTGTCTCCTGCTCTCTCCTATCAGGCACCCATGTGGAGTCAGTGACCTCATCATCCCCTCCCTCCTCATCACTGGAGAAAACCTGGCAGTATGCTGCAGCAGGGGGAACATGACTGCCAGATTGCTGTCCTTCTTGGGCACCCCCTCTGTCTGGGCTCACGTTACTGCCTACCTCTAGCTGAGTACCATCATCGGAGCCTTCAAAATGCTGGGCATCCTCCTGAAGCATGTACCCAACACTGTGGTCAAACAGTTTAGGGGACTCCTCAGGAGGACATGGTGGGGCTAGGGAAGGAGTCACTGATGCCATTGAGCCAAGGGAAGAGGTCGCTTTGGCAGCTGCTTTGCCAGACAAAGTACCCTGAACAGGGCACACAGTACAGTAACTGGAAATACGTCAAGAGCCTACACAAGCACCTGGCTTCACGTAGTTATACTGTAGGTGCAACTGTGCAGGGTACACAGTACAGTAACTGGAAATACGTCAAGAGCCTACACAGGCAACTGGCTTCAGGTAGTTATACTGTAGGTGCAACTGTGCAGGGTACACAGTACAGTAACTGGAAATTAGTCAAGAGCCTACACAAGCACCTGGCTTCAGGTAGCTATACTGTAGGTGCAACTGTGCAGGGTACACAGTACAGTAACTGGAAATACTTTAAGAGCCTACACAAGCACCTGGCTTCAGGTAGCTATACTGTAGGTGCAACTGTGCAGGGTACACAGTACAGTAACTGGAAATACGTCAAGAGCCTACATAAGTACCTAGCTTCAGGTAGCTATACTGTAGGTGCAACTGTGCAGGGTACACAGTGGAGTAACTGGAAATACATCAAGAGCCTACACAAGCATCTGGCTTCAGGTAGTTATACTGTAGGTGCAACTGTGCAGGGTACACAGTACAGTAACTGGAAATACGTCAAGAGCCTACAAAAGCACCTGGCTTCAGGTAGTTATACTGTAGGTGCAACTGTGCAGGGTACACAGTACAGTAACTGGAAATACGTCAAGATCCTACACAAGCACCTGGCTTCAGGTAGCTATACTGTAGGTGCAACTGTGCGGGGTACACAGTACAGTAACTGGAAATACAACAAGAGACCACACAAGCACCTGGCTTCAGGTAGTTAAAATGTAGGTGCAACTGTGCAGGGTACACAGTACAATAACTGGAAATACATCAAGAGTCTACACAAGCACCTGGCTTCAGGCAGTTACACTGTAGGTGCAACTGTGCAGGGTACACAGTACACTAATTGGAAATACATCAAGAGCCTACACAAGCACCTGGCTGCAGGGAGTTACACTGTAGGAGCAACTGTGCAGGGTACACAGTACACTAATTGGAAATACATCAAGAGCCTACACAAGCACCTGGCTGCAGGGAGTTACACTGTAGGAGCAACTGTGCAGGGTACACAGTAAAGTAACTGGAAACACGTCAAGAGCCAACACAAGCTTCCGGATTCAGGTAGTTACACTGTAGGTGCAACTGTGCAGGGTACACAGTAAACTAACTGGAAATATGTCAAGAGCCTACACAAGCACCTGGCTTCAGGTAGTTATACTGTAGGTGCAACTGTGCAGGGTACACAGTACAGTAACTGGAAATACGTCAAGAGCCTACACAAGCACCTGGCTTCAGGTAGCTATACTGTAGGTGCAACTGTGCAGGGTACACAGTACAGTAACTGGAAATACGGCAAGAGCCTACACAAGCACCTGGATTTAGGTAGTTATACTGTAGGTGCAACTGTGCAGGGTACACAGTACAGTAACTGGAAATTAATCAAGAGCCTACACAAACACCTGGCTTCAGGTAGCTATACTGTAGGTGCAACTGTGCAGGGTACACAGTACAGTAACTGGAAATACGTCAATTGCCTACACAAGCACCTGGCTTAAGGTAGCTATACTGTAGGTGCAACTGTGCAGGGTACACAGTATAGTAACTGGAAATACGTCAAGAGCCTACATAAGTACCTAGCTTCAGGTAGCTATACTGTAGGTGCAACTGTGCAGGGTACACAGTAGAGTAACTGGAAATACATCAAGAGCCTACACAAGCATCTGGCTTCAGGTAGTTATACTGTAGGTGCAACTGTGCAGGGTACACAGTACAGTAACTGGATATTAGTCAAGAGCCTACAAAAGCACCTGGCTTCAGGTAGTTATACTGTAGGTGCAACTGTGCAGGGTACACAGTACAGTAACTGGAAATACGTCAAGAGCCTACACAAGCACCTGGCTTCAGGTAGCTATACTGTAGGTGCAACGGTGCAGGGTATACAGTACAGTAACTGGAAATACGTCAAAAGCCTACACAAGCACCTGGTTTCAGGTAGCTATACTGTAGGTGCAACTGTGCGGGGTACACAGTAATGTAACTGGAAATACATCAAGAGCCTACACAAGCACCTGGCTTTAGGTAGTTATACTGTAGGTGCAACTGTGCAGGGTACACAGTAGAATAACTGGAAATACATCAAGAGCCTACACAAGCACCTGGCTTCAGGTAGTTACACTGTAGGTGTAACTGTGCAGGGTATACAGTACAGTAATTGGAAATACATCAAGAGCCTACACAAGCACCTGGCTGCAGGGAGTTACAATGTAGGAGCAACTGTTCAGGGTACACAGTAAAGTAACTGGAAACACGTCAAGAGCCAACACAAGCACCTGGCTTCAGGTAGTTATACTGTAGGTGCAACTGTGCAGGGTACACAGTACAGTAACTGGAAATACGTCAAGAGTCTACACAAGCACCTGGCTTCAGGTAGCAATACTGTAGGTGCAACTGTGCAGGGTACACAGTACAGTCACTGGAAATACGGCAAGAGCCTACACAAGCACCTGGATTTAGGTAGTTATACTGTAGGTGCAACTGTGCAGGGTAAACAGTACAGTAACTGGAAATACGTCAAGAGCCTACACAAGCACCTGGATTTAGGTAGTTATACTGTAGGTGCAACTGTGCAGGGTACACAGTACAGTAACTGGAAATACGTCAAGAGCCTACACAAGCACCTGGATTTAGGTAGTTATACTGTAGGTGCAACTGTGCAGGGTACACAGTACAGTAACTGGAAATTAGTCAAGAGCCTACACAAGCACCTGGCTTCAGGTAGCTATACCATAGGTGCAACTGTGCAGGGTACACAGTACAGTAACTGGAAATACTTTAAGAGCCTACACAAGCACCTGGCTTCAGGTAGCTATACTGTAGGTGCAACTGTGCAGGCTACACAGTACAGTAACTGGAAATACGTCAAGAGCCTACATAAGTACCTAGCTTAATGTAGCTATACTGTAGGTGCAACTGTGCAGGGTACACAGTAGAGTAACTGGAAATACATCAAGAGCCTACACAAGCATCTGGCTTCAGGTAGTTATACTGTAGGTGCAACTATGCAGGGTACACAGTACAGTAACTGGAAATACGTCAAAAGCCTACAAAAGCACCTGGCTTCAGGTAGTTATACTGTAGGTGCAACTGTGCAGGGTACACAGTACAGTAACTGGAAATACGTCAAGAGCCTACACAAGCACCTGGCTTCAGATAGCTATACCCTAGGTGCAACGGTGCAGGGTACACAGTACAGTAACTGGAAATATGTCAAGAGCCTACACAAGCACCTGGCTTAAGGTAGCTATACTGTAGGTGCAACTGTGCGGAGTACACAGTACAGTAACTGGAAATACATCAAGAGCCTACACAAGCACCTGGCTTCAGGTAGCTATACTGTAGGTGCAACTGAGCAGGGTACACAGTACAATAACTGGAAATATATCAAGAGCCTACACAAGCACCTGACTTCAGGTAGTTACACTGTAGGTGCAACTGTGCAGGGAACACAGTACAGTAACTGGAAATACATCAAGAGCCTACACAAGCAACAGGCTTCAGGTAGTTACACTGTAGGTGCAACTGTGCAAGGTACACAGTACAGTAACTGGAAATTAGTCAAGAGCCTACACAAGCACCTGGCTTCAGGTAGCTATACTGTAGGTGCAACTGTGCAGGGTACACAGTACAGTAACTGGAAATACGTCAAGAGCCTACACAACCCCTGGCTTTAGCTAGCTATACTGTAGGTGCAACTGTGCAGGATACACAGTACAGTAACTGCAAATACATCAAGAGCCTACACAAGCACTTGGCTTCAGGTAGCTATACTGTAGGTGCAACTGTGCAGGGTGTACAGTAGAGTAACTGGAAATACGTCAAGAGCCTACACAAGCATCTGGCTTCAGGTAGTTATACTGTAGGTGCAACTGTGCAGGGTACAGAGTACAATAACTGGAAATATGTCAAGAGCCTACACAAGCACCTGGCTTCAGGTAATTATACTGTAGGTGCAACTGTGCAGGGTACACAATACAGTAACTGGAAATTTGTCAAGAGCCTACATAAGCACCTGGATTTAGGTAGTTATACTGTAGGTGCAACTGTGCAAGGTACACAGTACAGTAACTGGAAATACGTCAAGAGCCTACACAAGCACCTGGCTTCAGGTAGCTATACTGTAGGTGCAACTGTGCAGGGTACACAGTACAGTAACTGGAAATATGTCAAGAGCCTACACAACCCCTGGCTTTTGGTAGCTATACTGTAGGTGCAACTGTGCAGGATACACAGTACAGTAACTGGAAATACGTCAAGAGCCTACACAAGCACCTGGCTTCAGGTAGCTATACTGTAGGTGCAACTGTGCAGGGTACACAGTACAGTAACTGGAAATACGTCAAGAGCCTACACAAGCACCTGGCTTCAGGTAGTTATACTGTAGGTGCAACTGTGCAGGGTACACAGTACAATAACTGGAAATACGTCAAGAGCTTACACAAGCACCTGGCTTCAGGTATTTACACTGGAGGTGCAACTGTGCAGGGTACACAGTACAGTAACTGGAAATACATCAAGAGCCTACACAAACACCTGGCATCAGGTAGTTACACTGTAGGTGCAACTGTGCAGGGTACACAGTACAGTAACTGGAAATACGTCAAGAGCCTATGAAAGCACCTGGCTTCAGGTAGTTATACTGTAGGTGCAACTGTGCAGGGTACACGGTACAGTAACTGGAAATACGTCAAGAGCTTACACAAGCACCTGGCTTCAGATAGCTATACTGTAGGTGCAACTGTGCAGGGTACACAGTACAGTAACTGGAAATAGGTCAAGAAAATACACAAGCACCTGGCTTCAGGTAGTTATACTGTAGGTGCAACTGTGCAGGGTACACAGTACAATAACTGGAAATACGTCAAGAGCTTACACAAGCACCTGGCTTCAGGTATTTACACTGGAGATGCAACTGTGCAGGGTACACAGTACAGTAACTGGAAATACATCAAGAGCCTACACAAGCACCTGGCATCAGGTAGTTACACTGTAGGTGCAACTGTGCAGGGTACACAATACAGTAACTGGAAATTTGTCAAGAGCCTACATAAGCACCTGGATTTAGGTAGTTATACTGTAGGTGCAACTGTGCAAGGTACACAGTACAGTAACTGGAAATACGTCAAGAGCCTACACAAGCACCTGGCTTCAGGTAGCTATACTGTAGGTGCAACTGTGCAGGGTACACAGTACAGTAACTGGAAATATGTCAAGAGCCTACACAACCCCTGGCTTTTGGTAGCTATACTGTAGGTGCAACTGTGCAGGATACACAGTACAGTAACTGGAAATACGTCAAGAGCCTACACAAGCACCTGGCTTCAGGTAGTTATACTGTAGGTGCAACTGTGCAGGGTACACAGTACAGTAACTGGAAATACGTCAAGAGCCTACACAAGCACCTGGCTTCAGGTAGTTATACTGTAGGTGCAACTGTGCAGGGTACACAGTACAATAACTGGAAATACGTCAAGAGCTTACACAAGCACCTGGCTTCAGGTATTTACACTGGAGGTGCAACTGTGCAGGGTACACAGTACAGTAACTGGAAATACATCAAGAGCCTACACAAGCACCTGGCATCAGGTAGTTACACTGTAGGTGCAACTGTACAGGGTACACAGTACAGTAACTGGAAATACGTCAAGAGCCTATGAAAGCACCTGGCTTCCGGTAGTTATACTGTAGGTGCAACTGTGCAGGGTACACAGTACAGTAACTGGAAATACGTCAAGAGCTTACACAAGCACCTGGCTTCAGATAGCTATACTGTAGGTGCAACTGTGCAGGGTACACAGTACAGTAACTGGAAATAGGTCAAGAAAATACACAAGCACCTGGCTTCAGGTAGTTATACTGTAGGTGCAACAGTGCAGGATAGACAGTACAATAACTGGAAATACATCAAGAGCCTACACAAGCACCTGGCTTCTGGTAGTTACACTGTAGGTGCAACTGTGCAGGGTACACAGTACAGTAACTGGAAATACATCAAGAGCCTACACAAGCAACTGGCTTCAGTTAGTTACACTGTAGGTGCAACTGAGCAGGGTACACAGTACAGTAACAGGAAATTAGTCAAGAGCCTACACAAGCACCTGGCTTCAGGTTGCTATACTGTAGGTGCAACTGTGCAGGGTACACAGTACAGTAACTGGAAATACGTCAAGAGCCTACACAAGCACCTGGCTTCAGGTAGCTATACTGTAGGTGCAACTGTTCAGGGTACACAGTACAGTAGCTGGAAATACATCAAGAGCCTACACAAGCACCTGGCTTCAGGTAGCTATACTGTAGGTGCAACTGTGCAGGGTACACAGTACAGTCACTGGAAATATGTCAAAAGCCTACACAAGCACCTGGCTTCAGGTAGCTATACTGTAGGTGCAACTGTGCACGGTACACAGTACAGTAACTGGAAATACATTGAGAGCCTACACAATCACCTAGTTTCAGGTAGTTAAACTGTAGGTGCAACTGTGCAGGGCACACAGTGCAGTAACTGGAAATATGTCAAGAGACTACACAAGCACCTGGCTTCAGGTAATTATACAGTAGGTGCAACTGTGCAGGGTACACAGTACAGTAACTGGAAATACGTCAAGAGCCTACATAAGTACCTAGCTTAATGTAGCTATACTGTAGGTGCAACTGTGCAGGGTACACAGTAGAGTAACTGGAAATACATCAAGAGCCTACACAAGCATCTGGCTTCAGGTAGTTAAACTGTAGGTGCAACTGTGCAGGGTACACAGTACAGTAACTGGAAATACGTCAAGAGCCTACACAAGCACCTGGCTTCAGGTAGTTATACTGTAGGTGCAACTGTGTAGGGTACACAGTACAGTAACTGGAAATACGTCAAGAGCCTACACAAGCACCTGGCTTCAGATAGCTATACAGTAGGTGCAACGGTGCAGGGTACACAGTACAGTAACTGGAAATATGTCAAGAGCTTACACAAGCACCTGGCTTCAGGTAGCTATACTGTAGGTGCAACTGTGCGGGGTACACAGTACAGTAACTGGAAATACATCAAGAGCCTACACAAGCACCTGGCTTCAGGTAGTTATACTGTAGGTGCAACTGAGCAGGGTACACAGTACAATAACTGGAAATATATCAAGAGCCTACACAAGCACCTGACTTCAGGTAGTTACACTGTAGGTGCAACTGTGCAGGGAACACAGTACAGTAACTGGAAATACATCAAGAGCCTACACAAGCACCTGGCTTCAGGTAGTTACACTGTAGGTGCAACTGTGCAAGGTACACAGTACAGTAACTAGAAATTAGTCAAGAGCCTATACAAGCACCTGGCTTCAGGTAGCTATACTGTAGGTGCAACGGTGCAGGGTACAGAGTACAGTAACTGGAAATACGTCAAGAGCCTACACAACCCCTGGCTTTAGCTAGCTATACTGTAGGTGCAACTGTGCAGGATACACAGTACAGTAACTGCAAATACGTCAAGAGCCTACACAAGCACTTGGCTTCAGGTAGCTATACTGTAGGTGCAACTGTGCAGGGTGTACATTAGAGTAACTGGAAATACGTCAAGAGCCTACACAAGCATCTGGCTTCAGGTAGTTATACTGTAGGTGCAACTGTGCAGGGTACAGAGTACAATAACTGGAAATATGTCAAGAGCCTACACAAGCACCTGGCTTCAGGTAATTATACTGTAGGTGCAACTGTGCAGGGTACACAATACAGTAACTGGAATTTTGTCAAGAGCCTACATAAGCACCTGGATTTAGGTAGTTATACTGTAGGTGCAACTGTGCAAGGTACACAGTACAGTAACTGGAAATACGTCAAGAGCCTACACAAGCACCTGGCTTCAGGTAGCTATACTGTAGGTGCAACTGTGCAGGGTACACAGTACAGTAACTGGAAATACGTCAAGAGCCTACACAACCCCTGGCTTTAGGTAGCTATACTCTAGGTGCAACTGTGCAGGATACACAGTACAGTAACTGCAAATACGTCAAGAGCCTACACAAGCACTTGGCTTCGGGTAGTTACACTGTAGGTGCAACTGTGCAGGTTACACAATACAGTAACTGCAAATTTGTCAAGAGCCTACATAAGCACCTCTATTTAGGTAGTTATACTGTAGGTGCAACTGTGCAGGGTACACAGTACAGTAACTGGAAATACGTCAAGAGACTACACAAGCATCTGGCTTCAGGTAGTTATACTGTAGGTGCAACTGTGCAGGGTACATAGTACAGTAACTGGAAATACGTCAAGAGCCTACACAATCACCTGGTTTCAGGTAGTTACACTGTACGTGCAACTGTGCAGGGCACACAGTACAGTAACTGGAAATACGTCAAGGGCCTACACAACCCCTGGCTTCAGTTAGCTATACTGTAGGTGCAACTGTGCAGGGTGCACAGTAGAGTAACTGGAAATATGTCAAGAGCTTACACAAGCATCTGGCTTCAGGTATTTATACTGTAGGTGCAACTTTGCAGTTTACAGAGTACAATAACTGGAAATATGTCAAGAGCCTACACAAGCACCTGGCTTCAGGTAGTTATACTGTAGGTGCAACTGTGCAGGGTACACAGTACAGTAACTGGAAATACGTCAAGAGCCTACACAAGCACCTGGCTTCAGGTAGTTATACTGTAGGTGCAACTGTGCAGGGTACACAGTACAATAACTGGAAATACGTCAAGAGCTTACACAAGCACCTGGCTTCAGGTATTTACACTGGAGGTGCAACTGTTCAGGGTACACAGTACAGTAACTGGTAATACATCAAAAGCCTACACAAGAACCTGGCATCAGGTAGTTACACTGTAGGTGCAACTGTGCAGGGTACACAGTACAGTAACTGGAAATAGGTCAAGAGCCTACACAAGCACCTGGCTTCAGGTAGTTATACTGTAGGTGCAACTGTGCAGGGTACACAGTGCAGTAACTGGAAATATGTCAAGAGCCTATGAAAGCACCTGGCTTCAGGTAGTTATACTGTAGGTGCAACTGTGCAGGGTACACAGTACAGTAACTGGAAATACGTCAAGAGCTTACACAAGCACCTGGCTTCAGATAGCTATACTGTAGGTGCAACTGTGCAGGGTACACAGTACAGTAACTGGAAATAGGTCAAGAAAATACACAAGCACCTGGCTTCAGGTAGTTATACTGTAGGTGCAACAGTGCAGGATAGACAGTACAATAACTGGAAATACATCAAGAGCCTACACAAGCACCTGGCTTCTGGTAGTTACACTGTAGGTGCAACTGTGCAGGGTACACAGTACAGTAACTGGAAATACATCAAGAGCCTACACAAGCAACTGGCTTCAGTTAATTACACTGTAGGTGCAACTGAGCAGGGTACACAGTACAGTAACAGGAAATTAGTCAAGAGCCTACACAAGCACCTGGCTTCAGGTTGCTATACTGTAGGTGCAACTGTGCAGGATACACAGTACAGTAACTGGAAATACGTCAAGAGCCTACACAAGCACCTGGCTTCAGGTAGCTATACTGTAGGTGCAACTGTTCAGGGTACACAGTACAGTAGCTGGAAATACATCAAGAGCCTACACAAGCACCTGGCTTCAGGTACGTATACTGTAGGTGCAACTGTGCAGGGTACACAGTACAGTCACTGGAAATACATCAAAAGCCTACACAAGCACCTGGCTTCAGGTAATTATACTGTAGGTGCAACTGTGCAGGGTACACAGTACAGTAACTGGAAATACGTCAAGAGCCTACACAAGCACGTGGCTTCAGGTAGCTATACTGTAGGTGCAACTGTGCAGGGTACACAGTACAGTAACTGGAAATACGTCAGGAGCCTACACAAGCACCTGGCTTCAGGTAGTTATACTGTAGGTGCAACTATGCAGGGTACACAGTACAGTAACTGGAAATACGTCAAGAGCCTACACAAGCACGTGGCTTCAGGTAGCTATACTGTAGGTGCAACTGTGCTGGGTACACAGTACAGTAACTGGAAATACATCAAGAGCCTACACAAGCACCTGGCTTCAGGTAGTTAAACTGTAGGTCCAACTGTGCAGGGTACACAGTACAATAACTGGAAATACGTCAAGAGCCTATACAAGCACCTGGCTTCAGGTAGTTACACTGTAGGTGCAACTGTGCAGGGTACACAGTACAGTAACTGGAAATAGGTCAAGAGCCTACACAAGCACTTGGCTTCAGGTAGCTATACTGTAGGTGCAACTGTGCAGGGTACACAGTACAGTAACTGGAAATACATAAAGAGCCTACACAAGCACCTGGCTTTAAGTAGTTATACTGTAGGTGCAACTGTGCAGGATACACAGTACAATAACTGGAAAAACATCAAGAGCCTACACAAGCACCTGGCTTCAGGTAGTTACACTGTAGGTGCAACTGTGCAGGGTACACAGTACAGTAACTGAAAATTAGTAAAGAGCCTACACAAGCACCTGGCTTCAGGTAGCTATACTGTAGATGCAACTGTGCAGGGTACACAGTACAGTAACTGGAAATATGTCAAGAGCCTACACAACCCCTGGCTTCAGGTAACTATACAGTAGGTGCAGCTGTGCAGGGGACACAGTACAGTAACTGGAAATACGTCAAGAGCCTACACAATCACCTGGCTTCTGGTAATTATACTGTAGGTGCAACTGTGCAGGGTACACAGTACAGTAACTGGAAATACGTCAGGAGCCTACACAAGCACCTGGCTTCACGTCGTTATACTGTAGTAGCAACTGTGCAGGGTACACAGTACAGTAACTGGAAATACGTCAAGAGCCTACACAAGCACCTGGCTTCAGGTAGCTATACTGTAGGTGCAACTGTGCAGGGTACACAGTACAGTAACTGGAAATACGTCATGAGCCTACACAAGCACCTGGCTTCAGGTAGTTATACTGTAGGTGCAACTGTGCAGGGTACACAATACAATAACTGGAAATACGTCAAGAGCCTACATAAGCACCTGGCTTCAGGTATTTACACTGTAGGTGCAACTGTGCAGGATACACAGTACAGTAACTGAAAATACATCAAGAGCCTACACAAGCACCTGGCTTCAGGTAGTTACACTGTAGATGCAACTGTGCAGGGTATACAGTAGAGTAACTGGAAATAGGTCAAGAGCCTACACAAGCACCTGGCTTCAGGTAGTTATACTGTAGGTGCTACTGTGCAGGGTACACAGTACAGTAACTGGAAATATGTCAAGAGCCTGTGCAAGTACCTGGCTTCAGGTAGTTATACTGTAGGTGCAACTGTGCAGGGTACACAGTACAGTAACTGGAAATACGTCAAGAGCCTACACAAGCACCTGGCTTCAGATAGCTATACTGTAGGTGCAACTGTGCAGGGTACACAGTACAGTATCTGGAAATACGTCAAGAGCCTACACAAGCACCTGGCTTCAGGTAGCTATATTGTAGGTGCAACTGTGCGGGGTACACAGTACAGTAACTGGAAATACATCAAAAGCCCACACAAGCATCTGGCTTTAGGTAGTTATACTGTAGGTGCAACTGCGCAGGGTACACAGTACAATAACTGGAAATACAACAAGAGCCTACACAAGCATCTGGCTTTAGGTAGTCATACTGTAGGTGCAACTGTGCAGGGTACACAGTACAGTAACTGGAAATACGTCAAGAGCCTACACAAGCATCTTGCTTCAGGTAATTATACTGTAGGTGCAACTTTGCAGGGTACAGAGTACAGTAACTGGAAATATGTCAAGAGCCTACACAAGCACCTGGCTTCACGTAGTTATACTGTAGGTGCAACTGTGCAGGGTACACAGTACAGTAACTGGGAATACGTCAAGAGCCTACACAAACACCTGGCTTCAGGTTTCTATACTGTAGGTGCAACTGTGCAGGGTACACAGTACAGTAACTGGAAATATGTCAAGAGCCTACACAAGCACCTGGCTTCAGGTAGCTATACTGTAGGTGCAACTGTGCAGGGTACACAGTACAGTAACTGGAAATTCATCAAGAGATTACACATGCACCTGGCTTCAGGTAGCTATACTGTAGGTGCTACTGTTCAGGGTACACAGTACAGTCACTGGAAATACGTCAAGAGGCTACACAAGCACCTGGCTTCAGGTAGTTATACTGTAGGTGCAACTGTGCAGGGTACACAGTACAGTAACTGGAAATTTGTCAAGAGCCTACATAAGCACCTCGATTTAGGTAGTTATACTGTAGGTGCAACTGTGCAGGGTACACAGTACAGTAACTGGAAATATGTCAAGAGCCTACACAAGCACCTGGCTTCAGGTAGTTACACTGTAGGTGCTACTGTGCAGGGTACACAGTACAGTAACTGGAAATACATCAAAAGCCTACACAAGCATCTGGCTTTAGGTAGTTATACTGTAGGTGCAACTGTGCAGGGTACACAGTACAGTAACTGTAAATACGTCAAGAGCCTACACAAGCATCTGGCTTCAGGTAGTTATACTGTAGGTGCAACTGTGCAGGGTACACAGTACAGTAACTGGAAATACGTCAAGAGCCTACACAAGCACATGGCTTCACGTAGTTATACTGTAGGTGCAACTGAGCAGGGTACACAGTACAGTATCTGGAAATACGTCAGAAGCCTACACAAGCACCTGGCTTCAGGTATGTGACAGACATAGCCAGAACAGAGGCTGTTGGAGAGGACTGTATGCAAGCCTGTTGCCTTTTGATTATGGGCCCTGGATTTTCAATGGAGCAATACTCTTTGTGAGGTGAATGAGAAATCCAGTCTGAACTGTATTAATCGGACTCAGTCGTGTATATATTGTATGGGGACTCCTTACTGTAGATTTGTGTCCCTGAAGAGGGAGGGGGGATTCCTCCAGCAGTCCCCTGCTGATAAGACTGATTCATTCTGTTGGGACACATCCTGTGAGGAGATGCTGGTGTTATCAACATGTGTTTATGTTAATTGAGAGAGCTGATCACATTAGCCACCAGCACTGGCTAATAGACGAATGGTCTAGGGTGAGGAGGGGGGAGATTGTTGTTTGTATTGTTAATTGTAATTAGCTCCAGCTATTGTGTTTCTATTAATGTGTGAAGCTCGGTGCCCACAAGACTGTCATCTGGTCTGGGTACATTTTGTAGTAAATTAGCTCATGTTAATTAGGTTAGCTTTGATTCATCCCTGCTGTATAAAGGTCTGTGAGATCTCAAATAAAAAGTTAGTTCTGATGTACTCCAAGACTGGTGTTGTCTAGTTCTTGGGGGTTCCTATAGCCAGATCCATTGGACTCGTGTTCCAGAACTTAGGAAGCAGTATACTGACGGAAGCACTCAAGCGGAGTGTAGAACGTTCCGTGACATTGGTGGCAAGCAGCGGGAAAGCTTCCTGAAGTCTGGGACATCCAAACCTCCAACTGGATCCAAGATCAGCATAGCAGACTTCAGTCACCCCAGTGGAGATATGGACCTGGCATCAGAATTCCCGGGGCTGCTGCGGATCATCCTTTCAACGTACACCAGGACTGTGTCTGAGGATGAATACCTGGAGCTCAGGCAGCTGATTCGGGTGGAGCTCTGGATTGCAGCCCTCCGTCTCGCTGGTATAAAACAGGGCAAGTGCTTTCCAACCCAAGAGCAACGGGCCAGTGACCAACGGGCATTGCGGATGGCATTCCTGGGAGAGCAGCCCCATGAGCAATGGGTGACTGAGTTGGACAGGTTGGTCCAGCAGGAGATAGAGCTGGACAATCATTATCGGGCTCTGCAATGGCACGCAGAGGAGGGATATTTAGGGGAGACAACAGAATGCTCTCCGGAGGGATATGACTTTGGCGGCCCTGGATTGCTGTGGGAGAACCTTACAGATCTTTTTATGTTTGGCGATGAGGGGGAACCTGACCTTGAGGACATGAGAGACTATAGAGAGTCTATGCTCGGTCTTGCAGGGGTCTCAGAGCTCAAACCTGATCTGGACCATTTGCTAAGGAAGGAACAGTATCTGGAAAGGGCATACAGGAAACTGCTAGAACAAGTTCAGCAGCATGCCAGAGAATCGGCAGTGGAAAATCCAGAGATTGCCATCCCCAAACCTGAAGTGCTGACAACAGGGCAGAGATCTGCTAACCTCTGCCCAGAAATGATAGCATCTTCTGGGTTCCATGGACAGGAGATGGTGAACCTCTATCCCTGGACATCAGTTGCAGAGACATGGGATTTGATAGACTTTTCTGCTGAGGAAGAACAACCTGATGAGCCTCCAGCAGAAGAGCTGCTATCAGGGCCAAAGTTCACTGTGTTCTGCCCAGCACCAACAGTGGCTTCAGCCTTCCTGAGAGAAGAGGTAGTCGGCCTTTCTCCCACAACACTGACAGGGACATGTGATTTTCTGCCAGCAACATCTATGGAGTTAAAACAAACTTCTCCAGCTGAAGATCTGGTAACTGAACAGAGGGTCCAAGACCTCTGTCCCACACTTTTACCAATTCCAGAGACTGGGGATTTAATAGACGTTTCTGTAGAGGAGGAACCACCTGGCAAACCCCCAGCAGAAGTGCTGGCAACCGGACTGAGGGTCCAAGACCTCTGCCCCACACCTGCAGCAATTGTGGAGGCCCAAGGTGAAGAGGTGGCAGTCTATCGCGAGCTGCAGATCAGGATCCAAGGAGAGAATGCAGTCATCACCTCACAACTGCAGCTTGATCTGGTGTCGGTTGATGGGGCTTCAGTCTCCACCTGTATACCCCAGGGATGCTGGGCAGTCAGCCCAGATCCCCAACAGCAGGATGGAGTGAGCCCAGTCCCCCTGTCTTCTCTCCAGCGGCAGAAAGGATTCCAGGGAGAAGGGCCAGTCCGGGCCTCTCCCCAGCGGCAGATATGTTCTCTGAGAGAGGCAGAGGATGGCTGGGTGAGTAATACACTGTTTGGAATAATTTGTTTGGGGTACTGTGTGGGTACAGGCAGTAGAGGACTGGAACTATGGACTAACTTCGGAGTCAACCTGTCTGGGGTCTCCTCCTGTGTTAGTCTCCTGCCGAAAGGGGAAAAATGTGACAGACATAGCCAGAACAGAGGCCGTTGGAGAGGACTGTATGCAAGCCTGTTGCCTTTTGATTATGGGCCCTGGATTTTCAATGGAACAATACTCTTTGTGAGGTGAATGAGAAATCCAGTCTGAACTGTATTAATCGGACTCAGTCGTGTATATATTGTATGGGGACTCCTTACTGTAGATTTGTGTCCCTGAAGAGGGAGGAGGGATTCCTCCAGCAGCCCCCTGCTGATGAGACTGATTCATTCTGTTGGGACACATCCTGTGAGGAGATGCTGGTGTTATCAACATGTGTTTATGTTAATTGAGAGAGCTGATCACATTAGCCACCAGCACTGGCTAATAGATGAATGGTCTAGGGTGAGGAGGGGGGAGATTGTTGTTTGTATTGTTAATTGTAATTAGCTCCAGCTATTGTGTTTCTATTAATGTGTGAAGCTCGGTGCCCACAAGACTGTCATCTGGTCTGGGTACATTTTGTAGTAAATTAGCTCATGTTAATTAGGTTAGCTTTGAGTCATCCCTGCTGTATAAAGGTCTGTGAGATCTCAAATAAAAAGTTAGTTCTGATGTACTCCAAGACTGGTGTTGTCTAGTTCTTGGGGGTTCCTATAGCCAGATCCATTAGACTCGTGTTCCAGAACTTAGGAAGCAGTATATTGATGGAAGCACTCAAGCGGAGTGTGGGACGTTCCGTAACAGTAGTTATACTGTAGGTGCATCTATGCAGGGTACACAGTACAGTAACTGGAAATAGGTCAAGAGCCTACACAAGCATCTGGCTTCAGGTAGTTATACTGTAGGTGCAGCTGTGCAGGGTACAGAGTACAGTAACTGGAAATATGTCAAGAGCCTACACAAGCACCTGGCTTTAGGTAGTTATACTGTAGGTGCAACTGTGCAGAGTACACAGTACAGTAACTGGAAATATGTCAAGAGTCTACACAAGCACCTGGCTTCAGGTTGCTATACTGTAGGTGCAACTGTGCAGGGTACACAGTACAGTAACTGGAAATACGTCAAGAGCCTACACAAGCATTTGCCTTCAGGTAGTTATACTGTAGGTGCAACTGTGCAGGGTACACAGTACAGTAACTGGAAATACGTCAAGAGCCTACACAAGCACCTGGCTTCAGGTAGTTATACTGTAGGTGCAACTGTGCAGGGTACACAGTACAGTAACTGGAAATTAGTCAAGAGCCTACACAAGCACCTGGCTTCAGATAACTATACTGTAGGTGCAACTGTGCAGGGTACACAGTACAGTAACTGAAAATACATCACGAGCCTACACAAGCACCTGGCTTCAGGTAGCTATACTGTAGGTGCAACTGTGCAGGGTACACAGTACAGTAACTGGAAATACGTCAAGAGCCTACACAAGCACCTGGCTTCAGGTCGCTATATTGTAGGTGCAACTGTGCAGGGTACACAGTACAGTAACTGGAAATACGTCAAGAGCCTACACAACCACCTTGCTTCAGGTAGCTATACTGTAGGTGCAATTGTGCAGGGTACACAGTACAGTAACTGGAAATACATCAAGAGCCTACACAAGCATCTGGCTTCAGGTAGTTATACTGTAGGTGCAACTGCGCAGGGTACACAGTACAGTAACTGGAAATACGTCAAGAGCCTACACAAGCACCTGGCTTCAGTTAGTTATACTGTAGGTGCAACTGTGCAGGGTACACAGTATAGTAGCTGTAAACACGTCAAGAGCCTACACAAGCACTTGGCTTCAGGTAGCTATACTGTAGGTGCAACTGTGCAGGGTACACAGTACAGTAACTGGAAATACGTTAAGAACCTACACAAGCACCTGGCTTCAGATAGTTATACTGTAGGTGCAACTGTGCAGGGTACACAGTACAGTAGCTGTAAATACGTCAAGAGCCTACACAAGCACTTGGCTTCAGGTCTCTATACTGTAGGTGCAACTGTGCAGGGTACACAGTACAGTAACTGGAAATACGTCAAGAGCCTGCACAAGCACCTGGCTTCAGGTAACTATACTGTAGGTGCAACTGTGCAGGGTACACAGTACAGTAACTGGAAATACGTCAAGAGCCTACACAAGCACCTGGCTTCAGGTAGTTATACTGTAGGTGCAACTGTGCAGGGTACACAGTACATATATATATATATATATATATATATATATATATATATACAACACCTGGGATGCATATATATACACAATACACTGCAAGTGCAGCTAACTGGCTTGACCTGCCTACTCAATCTAACTTAAATGAAATTACACTGTCTCTCTGTCTATCTATCTCTCTCCACCACAACACACTACACAGGCTGACGTGCAGGCGGTCTTATGTAGTGTGGGGCTTGTACTAAACCCCCCGAGCCATAATTGGCCAAATACTCCCTGGCTTTGGCCAATTACGGCTCTCTGTACACACGGCGCTGTGATTGGCCAAGCATGCGGGTCATAGTGCATGCTTGGCCAATCATCGGCCAGCAATGCACTGCAATGCCGCAGTGAATTATGGGCTGTGACGTGCAACTCGAATTTGGCGCGAACGGCCCATAACGTTCGTAATTCGGTGAACGACCGAACACACGATGTTCAAGTCAAACACATGTTCGACTCGAACATCGTGTGTTCGGTCATTCGCTGAATACACGAAGCTCATCCCTGTATACCAATAAACGTGCTGCCACCATAATTCTTGCACTCAATGGTGTCTGTGTTATTTATTATAAAAATTTAAGATAGATTATAGGCAAGGGAAAAGGTGCGATCTGCATTCCCATAAGAGTAATTTAAAAAAAAATGAAAGGGACAGTGTACAAAATAAAAAGTAACATAAATAAGAAAAAATATATATAAAGCACTCCCATCCCTTCGAGTTTGCACGCAAAAATGAACGGACATGTTAGTCAAACAAGAGTAAGTAAATGGTATTCACACCACACATGTGAGGTATTGCCACGAACGTTAGAGGTAGAGCAGCTTTAGCACTAGACCTCCTCAGTAAAAAAAAATATTATTATTATTATTATTATTATAGTAAAAAAATTGGGTTTTATTAAAAATTGTCGCTCTTTTTTTGTTTATAGCGCGAAAAATAAAAACCGCAGATGTGATCAAATACCACCAAAATAAAACTCTATTTGTGAGGAAAAAAAGGCATCAATTTTGTTTGGGTACAACGTCGCATGTCCATGCAATTGTCAGTTAAATTGATGCAGTGCAGTATCGCAGAAAAGTGGCCTGGTCATGAAGTGGGTAAATCCTTCTGGGGCTGAAGTGGTTAAATAACCTATATAGGAAGATCTTGGGAGCAACAGATGGGTTAATGCCTCTAAAATAAAACCCTCAGTGCTAACAGCTGCAAACACTAATCACGTTCCATATCCGTGCAAATAACAATGTAATAAAGTAAATCTGTTTGCGCTAGAAAAATTATGATAAATATAATCAGTGTATAAAATATATATATATATCTGTGCAAAAAAAAATTATAAAAATATTAAATACAATCTATCACCATGTACTTAAACAACAAATTATAAATTGCAATCTGTGATAAATTAATGATATAATCAGCAAAGTGCAATGTGCATAAAAATGCTAAAAGTCCAAGTGCAAACTCTGGTTGAAAAGAGTGCCCACCCTTTGAATAAGTGATAATAAAAGTTCATATCAGTCCAAATAAAAACACTCCCCTACTAGGGGTACTCACATTGTGTGGGTGCGTGAGTGCACCATCCTAATCTAGGCTTCACAAATGAAAAAACACAGCGCTGGTGTGGCGTGCAGTGTGGTATATTGCTCTCCTTCGTTCCTCCGTGCTGACAGCTCCGTCCTGGCCCCTCCCCTATGCGTCTTCGGCACAGGGAACACAATGTGAGTACCTCTAGTAGGGGAGTGTTTTTATTTGGAATAAATATTTGCTTGCAATGTTACACTATGGAGCTTCTTTTTTTCTCATTTATATGATGGAATGCTGATAATTGAGCAAGTTGAAGGACAACATCACCATATCTATTAGAGCCCAGGAGTGGCTCCCAAGCGTGATTTGACATAGTTTAGGTACTGTGTCACACGCTCTGAGGTAAGCGTATATGCCTGTGGGGGTCACCGGGAGAGCACTGGAGCATGTTATCTATTCACATTTTTTGGATGAGCACGATGGATATCACAGGATATGAACACTATATTTGAACACTTTGGGAGTTTATCTATGAACTTTTATTATCACTTATTCAAAGAGTGAGCACTCTTTTCAACCAGAGTTTGCACTTTTAGCATTTTTATGCACATTGCACTTTGCTGATTATATCATTAATTTATCACAGATTGCAATTTATAATTTGTTGTTTAAGTACATGGTGATAGATTGTTTTTAATATTTTTATAATTTTGTTAAATAACCTATAGTACTATTGGAATTACTTTTCATGTAATAAATAAATATTAGAAAAAAAATAGAATATATATATATATATATATATATATATATATATATATATATATATATAGAGCGAAACAATTTAAAAACAACTAAAATAAAATGTATGTCCCACCATAAAAATTAAAATGATAATTTATCTCTAACTATGTTGACATCGGTAATTTATGTGAAAAGCAGCAGCTCAACTTTTAAAGAGATCCAGGAGCTTATCACTACAATCCAGGTAACTATCAAGTGGAAAAGAAGGTAGAGCACTGATGGGAAATTTTACAGCATATACATTATTGTAGGTTTAATAAAACTTTGTGAAGTTTTTAATTAAAAGATTAATGGGTCCAATGGTTATATGAGCAATCACATTTTCATGGGAAAGCAGTCAATTGGATTTTGCTTTTATACTTATTCACATTGGATTTTACTTGAAGTTTGCTGTATGCATATGTTGATTGCAATTAATCTCTGTGGCAGGTTTTCACTATGGCACACACACTGACCTCTTTGCTTAGAATTTGACAAGAGGGAAGACAAAGCACACAATGAAATATGAAGATTTATATGCACCAAGGTATAGGAATTAATATTAAGGTGGGAGTGGGTTTGGAATTGGATAGATAAGTGTAATTAACCTTTGGAATATATGATTGGCTGCTATAGATTTCTGATTTTTGTACAATTAATACATTTTGCCTTGTCTTTTTAAATTTTCTGATTATTATTTTGTATCTAATTAAAGCTTTGTTTTAATGGATACATTGAACAAAAATAGCATACATATTTGACAGCAGTGTAGGTTGTGTGTTTAAATTACAAAAGACAATATTCAAACAAGGAAATAAGGATCTATAAAAACATTTGACAACTCATATCACCTAACATTCCTGGGATATTCTAAAATAGTTTCATTATATAAAGAAACACATGGTCCAAAAATATGCAAAAATAACACAAAAGGAAATTAAGTTACTGTACTTTCAAATAAATTTATCCTTGCAACAGGATTAGTACATCTGGTGAAAGAGAGAATAGAGAAAAGAGGGCGCACCAGCCTTGTGCATTATCCTTAAATGAGTTTATTTAAAAAACAAATTAAAAACCACTCACAAGCATGTGAAAGAAACCGCAATGTAAAAGGCTTTCAAATGATGGCAATCGTTCTGATAACCACAGTGTCCAGATAATGAAAGAGAGGACACGAGGACCACTGCTGGTTGATGCGTTTCAAAGGATTACCTTCTTCCTTAAAGCCTAGCAGCATTGGTGCAACCAGTTACCTTCAGAAGTCACATAATTAGTGAAATTATGTCAACCTGTGTGCAATCTAAGTGTCACATGATCTGTCATTAAATATACACACCTTTTTGAAAGGCCCCAGAAGCTGCAACAACTAGGCAAGAGGCACCACTAACCAAACACTGCCATGAAGACCAAGGAACTCTCCAAACAAGTAAGGGACAATGTTGTTGAGAAGTACAAGTCAGGGTTAGGTTATAAAAAAATATCCAAATCTTAGATGATCCTTAGGAGCACCATCAAATCTATCATAACCAAATGGAAAGAACATGGCACAACAGCAAACCTGCCAAGAGATGGCCGCACACCAAAGTTCATGGACCGGGCAAGGAGGGCATTAATCAAAGAGGCGGCACAGAGACCTAAGGTAACCCTGGAGGAGCTGCAGAGTTCCACAGCAGAGACTGGAGTATCTGTAAATAGGATGACAATAAGCCATACGCTCCATAGAGATGGGCTTTATGGCAGAGTGGCCAGACGAAAGCCATTACTTTCAGCAAATAACAAATTGGCACGTCTTGAGTTTGAGAAAAGGCATGTGGGAGACTCCCAAAATGTATGGAGGAAGGTGCTCTGGTCTGATGACACTAAAATTAAACTTTTTGGCCATCAAAGAAAACACTTTGTCTGGCACAAACCCAACACATCACCCAAAGAACACCATCATGCTGTGGGGATGTTTTTCAGCAGTGGGGACTGGGAAACTGGTCAGAGTTGAGCGAAATATGGATGGTGCTAAATACAGGGATATTCTTGAGCAAAACCTATACCACTCTGTGTCACTATGTGTGGCAGAAAACTAACACTGCACATCACCCTGAACACACTATCCCCACCGTGAAACATGGCGGTGGCAGCATCATGTTGTGGGGATGCTTTTCTTCAGCAGGGACAGGGAAGCTGGTCAGAGTTGATGGAAAGGTGGATGGAACCAAATACAGGTCAATCTTAGAAGAAAACCTGTTAGAGTCTGCAAAAGACTTGAGGCTAGGACAGAGGTTCACCTTCCAGCAGGACAATGACCCGAAACACACTGCTAAAGCAACACTTGAGTGGTTTAAGGGGAAACGTGTAAATGTGTTAGAATGGCCTAGTCAAAGTCCAGACCTCAATCCAATAGAAAATATGTGGTCAGATTTAAAGATTGCTGTTCACAAGTGCAAACCATCCAACTTGAAAGAGCTGGAGCAGTTTTGCAAGGAGGAATGGGAAAAAATCCCAGTGGTAAGATGTGGCAAGCTCATAGAGACTTATCCAAAGTGACTTGGAGCTGTGATAGCTGCAAAACTTGGCTCTACAGAGTATTAACTTTAGGGGAGTGAATAGTTATGCACATTGACTTTTTCTGTTATTTTGTCCTATTTGTTGTTTGCTTCACAATAGAAAAAAAAAACATCTTCAAAGTTGTGGGCATGTTCTGTAAATTAAATGATGCAAATCCTCAAACAATCCATGTTTATTCCAGGCTGTGAGGCAACAAAACACGAAAAATGCCAAGGGGGTGAATACTTTTGCAAGCCACTGTATTTCTTATGTGAAAGTTTTGTGAATTGTGCCTTAAATAGATGAAGTATATAGGCTGCATTCACACCTTTACCTTTTGCAGTACAGTGCAATTTAAAAACATTTTATACACATCCCAATTGATCCCCTTGGAAGGTGCATTTTGCTGGAAACCACACCAAAAATATAGCAAATAGGAATTGTTAACTCTTCACGCTAAAGTACAGAGGTGTAAATACAGTCTAAAGGTTTTTTTTTTTTTGTTTGTTTTTAGTGTAGGCTATTTTTTTACATTTTGTGTACCTCTGACGTTGACAGTGACTACTACATGAGTTTTACATTTACACAAATGTTTAATTCAATACAATTTTTGTATTATTATTGTTATTTTTTTTATAAATTCTATTTCTATTTAAATTTCAAAATTACAACAGTTACAACAGTAGGCAGTAGCAAGAGCCACCACCAGACAGATATAAAACCACCAAGAGAAAAAAAAACTACAGGACTCTAATTATCACTCCCTAAATACAGTCTTATATTGGGCGCTTTAACTACCAGTAGTGGGCGCCAAAAGGCCTTGTAGGGAAATATAAGCAGGAAGAAACTATATAATAAACACAATTGACTGGATCAAATATGAAAGAACTCCAGGCTTTCAAAAAAGTAGAGGGAAAAAACAGCTGTAAGATGAGTTGTGGTCCATTGTCTCCCAAGTGGGACATAGGCAGGAGTAACATTTCTAAAGGTAATAAGAAATAAGGCATAACATGGGGAAGGATTCAAGGAGACAGTCACTTTCCAGGATCCGTAATAGTGTCCGGGTGCTCTAACCACGGGCTCCAAAGTTTGCCAAACTTGGTGGGACTGCCTCCACTATTGTATGAAGCATTTTACATAGACATGTGCATTCGTTTTCGTCCAAATGCATTTTCGTCCGAATTTCAGGTATTTTCGTTATTGTTTTAACAAACGATAGCCAAAGTGCTGAATCCGAAAAACAAAAGATCCGACATAAACAAATGCTTTATTTTCGTTTTCGTTACTACAACAGTTCAATATAGATAGGAGATTCGACATGATGTTGACAATAACAATCTGTGTCCATCAAACCTGTGGTCGAATGTGCCTAACCTTAACTCTATTAATCAAGATTATTCTACATAGAGAGAAAAGATTCGACATAGAGAGAAAAGATTTGACGTAGGGGAGAAAAGATTCTATGTAGGGGAGAAAAGATTCGACGTAGGGGAGAAAAGATTCGACGTAGGGGAGAAAAGATTCGACGTAGGGTAGAAAAGCTAAAAAAAAAATAATGATGATGATGAATGTTATTGACTGATTGTAACCAAAGAGGAGGAGCAGTAAAATAGCTAGAACTAAGTACACACGTACGTTGGCTTATGGTGTCTGTTGAAAGTTCTAAGAAGATTCGACGGAGCAGGTAAACTATACAGCGTCGTACAGTTTAGCTGCTCCGTCGAATCTTCTTTGAACTTTCGACAGATACCAGAAGCCTTCAATGACAGATTCGACCTTAATTTGGATTTTCGGACGAATGCAATTTTTAATGAAAAACGAAATAAATAAAAACAAATTTCGAGAGTAACTAAATAAATTTATTTTTCGGACAAAAACGAAATTCTGAAACTAAATATTTCAGTGGGCACCTGTCTAATTGTACAGGGGAATTACTGAATTAACCAGAGCGTTCCATTGCTGGATAGAGGGAGTGTTAGAAGATTTCCATTTCAGAACAATGAGTTTTCTAGCATAATACAGCAAAATACTCAAAAAGACTCTCATGACATTACTGGAGGCCAAGGGTTCCACTAGGCCCAACAAGCAAACTCTCATCTCTTGAGGCACCAAAATGGTCATCACCGTTGAAATAGATTGGAGAACTTTTGTCCAAAAGTCATCTATTGGGGGACAGCTCTAATAAACATTAATGAAGTCTGCTTGTGGGGAAGAACCACACCAACAACCTAAGGAGCCAGTAGGCTCAAATGTCTTCAACCTATTCAGTACTAGATGCATACGGTGAACAATTTTGCATTGAATCAGTTTATCTCTTACAAATATAAGATACTGAAAGGGATAATCCCAGACATCCTCCCAATCGTCACCATCCAGGACAGGAATATCTGACAGCCACCGCTCCCTGCACCTAACCAGGCTTACAGGAAAAGGTGGACATATGGCCTGCTACAGTATTGAGTGGTTCTTGGAAATGGAATAGGTGCAGAGCAGTGACTCCAGGTCCATTACTTGAATGGTAATAGCCTGGAAGCCAAAGTAATACAAGCCATTGACAAGTAGATGCCCTTAATGCCCCTTTCATACCCAGATGACCGACTCCGGAACCCTGAATAACTGTGAGAGAATGGGGTTATTCCACAAAGGGCAGGTTGGGTACCAAATCTGGAACATTAGAGGGTATATGACCCATGTCTTATTCCATGCTCACACTGTAGCTCACGTGATGTGAGTGAGAGGATAAGAAGCCCTGGTGTCTCTATAGAGGAGAGATTGCAAAGCTCTGCAGCCTCTACCACCACTGAAGCATTCCCTTTGTCAAGCATGAGCCAGTTATGGGTATAAACCAGCTGCCCAGAAAGGAAGTATTGAAAAAAATTGCGAAGAGCTAAGCCCCCCCCATAGATGTAGTTTTCTTCAGGGTAGCAAGGCTGAGTCGGGAAGGTCTATTATTTTAAATAAAGGAGGAAATGCTTGCATCCAATTGTTTGAAGAGGGTCAGCAGAATCCAAATTGGGGCATTACAGAGGACATACAAAAAATGTTGATACGTCTAATTAATGTCTTTTTTTATTACTTAATAGTAATTTTTGAGATCATGTTGTGTACAGTATGTGCTCACTAATAAAAATTGAACGTATTTTTGTTAAAGTTAAACATGTGTGCAACTATCATAAGACCTATAAAATCAACAGGAACTGAGCATATAAAACATATATAGTTTGCAAACATAGATGTGAAAAACAGCTAAGCTGGTCAGCTGGTGAATCCCCCCTGAGGAAGCTATGTGTCCCTGTAGCGTAACGCATAGGGAAGGGGTAAGGAGGATGGTACTGTGAGTGCACCCATTGGGAGGAATTGCCGATGAGCGGTCAGAGTCATGGAGGCAACATACTGCATTGATTTATCAAGCAAGTTCAGAGTGGTGCACTACAAGCACCCTTAATATGTGAGTAGCGATTTGTTGTCATTTTAATAAAGTGTTGGTTTTAAATGATATAAGCACTATGGGAGTATTTTTTCTTGCATACACGAATCCTATGGTAAGAGACATCACCACAGCCAAAGAGGATTGAAGGGAGACACAACATCCTTACTCATTAGTCTGCTGGTGACTAAAAAGCAAGCACTTATCAAACTTAATTGTGAGGTCACTGGCATAGAGGTGAGAGCACACCCAGAAGGGGAGCATTAGTGGGGTGTTATCACTTGTTGTAGTAGATGAGCACGTTTAAGGATTGCACAGCAGGAGTCGTGACCACATGCACAACAATTTAAAATTGACCGTTTTTTTAATTTTTTGTTTTTTAATATATTTTTTCTTTTGAGGATGTGACAGGGACTGTATGGTTCATATATACTCACTTGTCACTTTATTTATGGACACTGATATTGGGATTGTTGTGATTTAATGTGAGATAAGTTATTATTTTTTAGTTTTGTTATTTGCACATACAGATTTATTACATAAGCGCTTGATGTTATATGTGCCTATTTCTCTGCCTATTTATCACAGCGCTCCTTCAGTGTCACCTACAACTCTGTCTCCTCCTCTCCATTGCCCCTTTCTGTGGGGGTCCCTCAAGGCTCGGTTCTTGGACCCCTTCTCTTCGCTATCTACACCTCCTCCCTCGGTCACTTAATAACTGCCCATGGCTTCCAATACCACTTATACGCTGATGACACCCAAATCTATCTGTCTACTCCTCACCTCACTTCTTCAGTCTCCTCTCGCATTACTAACTTACTAACTGACATATCAGCATGGATGTCGCACCACTTCCTTAAACTAAATCTCTCTAAAACTGAGCTATTAATATTCCCCCCCGCCCGTGCTCCCCTCCATGACTTTTCCATCAAAATCAACAATGCAACCATCAGTCCCTCCCCTCGCGCCAGGGTACTCGGTGTAATCCTAGACTCTGACTTGTCATTTCAGCCCCAAATCCAATCGTTGTCAAAAGTTTGTAGAATTCACCTCCGTAACATCTCAAAATTCGCCCCTTTTTAACAAAAGGAAACCACCCGCCCGTGCACCCCTCCATGACTTTTCCATCAAAATCAACAATGCAACCATCAGTCCCTCCCCTCGCGCCAGGGTACTCGGTGTAATCCTAGACTCTGACTTGTCATTTCAGCCCCAAATCCAATCGTTGTCAAAAGTTTGTAGAATTCACCTCCGTAACATCTCAAAATTCACCCCTTTTTAACAAAAGGAAACCACCAAGCTCCTCATTCACTCACTTGTTATCTCTCGCCTTGACTATTGCAACTCCCTTCTCATTGGATTACCTCTCCATAGGCTATCCCCTCTTCAGTCTATCACGAATGCTGCTGCCAGACTTATCCACCTTACCAACCGCTCAGTGTCTGCCAACCCTCTACTCCAATCCCTACACTGGCTCCCAATCACCCAGCGAATTAATTTCAAAATGCTAACCACAACATACAAAGCCATTCACAACTCTGCCCCGAGCTACATCACTAATCTTGTCTCCAAATATCATCCAAATCGACCTCTCCGCTCCTCTCAAGACCTCCTGCTTTCAAGCTCTCTCATCTCCTCCTCCCATGCTCGTCTCCAGGATTTCTCCAGAGCCTCTCCCATCCTCTGGAACTCGCTACCTCCATCTATCCAGCTATCCCCTACTCTTGCTACCTTCAGGCGATCCCTGAAAACTCATCTCTTCAGGAAAGCCTATCACATCTCCAACTAATCTCCTACCACTTCCACCAGCTTATTCCCCACAGTTACAACCTTTTGTACCACCTGCCCCACCCTATTAGATTGTAAGCTCTTCTGAGCAGGGCCCTCTTAATCCTCTTGTATTTTATTGTATTATAACTGTATTGTCTCCCTTTTATATTGTAAAGCACTGCGTAAACTGTTGGCGCTATATAAATCCTGAATAATAATAATAAAATAATAATATGTGTATATTGTAGAGTGATACGTATCTGTTTAGAAGGATGTTTTAGCTTGGTTTAGAAGCACAGCACACTGATTGAGAATGTAAAGCTGGTCAAACATGTGAGGTGCATTATGGAAGGCAGTGCCTGACAAAGTAAAGGGTAATTATAGAATATAAGCAGTTGTTATAAAGTCAGCAGTAAAAATAAGCATAAATATAAAAAATATCGGCCATGGCAAGTGCTGATTTCACAATACTCTCTATGCCTACCTATGGACTGCAAATATTAGAAAAGATAGCTGCTTTAGAAAAATTCACTTTAACCTCTTCACGCCCATGGGTAAAACAAATGTAAATGCCTAAGCACAATTTTGCAACTGTGACATGTGTTAGTAAAACTGTACATATCGCCACAACTACTTTGTGTATCCAGGTGGATTATACCTTGTTTTTTTTCAGGACAAAATAGGTTTTCTTTTGGTGGTAAATAGAAAAGGATATTGCCTGATTTTTTTTTTTTTTTATTATTATTATGAAAGGAAAACTGGCCCAAAATAGTAAAAAAAATGTTTTTTTTTTTTTTAAATGTACCTGTATATTTCTTGCTATTATCATAATATATCACCAAAGAACAATCCAAAATAAATTCTCCTGTTCCTGATGATTGGAGTGATACCACATATGTGTATGTTAGTTGTTGTTGCTTGTCCCCATAGTACAGCCCAGAAACAATGGTGCGCATTTTGCATTTTTTTTTTCTGCCTAAAACACACTGATACTAATTAAAAAAAAATGTTTTTTTAAATTTCTACCTAAAATATGCTTACCATAACCTTTGACCCCAACCTAACCCTGACAAACCTTGATCTTGTTATTTTTTTCTTTATTTTTTATTCTTTCTGTTTAATTTTTATTAGATTTTTTTTGCACTTTGGTTTGTTTACAGAGCCTGTTCTCTGTGCTGGGAGCGTGCTACACATATACAGCCCCATAGAAAAAAGCCCACTTCATGAGGCCACATATATGTTAGCCAGAAGGGGTTAAATATCCATCATGTGCAGATTCAATAAAAAAACAGGAATTTTTGTTTTCACAATTTTTTTGAGTGAGAATTCTCAAATTTGTTTGGTAAATCAATCTCATTCTAAGTACATATAAGAACATTTTACACAGACTGTTCAGTTTTTTAATAGAATTTAATAATGTTATTATTAAAACTCAATTTCCCAAGCATCACGATAAACAAAGCAAATTTAATTAACACTGACTAGGCCATGTTTATGCAAGTACAGTGAAATACTGAAAAAAATACAATGAGACAGGAAAACACCAACAGTCTCCTTTGAATTTAACTGGCATATTGATATTATCATATTCTGTGAGCAATTTAACATCAGAAGTAAGCTTTTTATCATCTATTATGTGGAAGGTTGGCATAGCAACCCTTTATAGTAATTTACATTAATTTACATTAACTTGTAGTAAGGCCTTCTCCATGGCATGTTCTGTAGGAAGCAACATCAACGTCGTTATGCAAAAATAAACATCATGAGCTGATAAATAAGATATTTATGAAAAAACAAAGTTAAAAAACTGTCTTTGAAAGAGATCATTATTCTCAAACCAAGCATTAACAAAGGTGCTGGAGAATGGGCTCAAACAGAAAGCTTCAGGGTGATTCTCCTATCTAGCTCAATTGTAAACTGACCAATTTGTGTTTATTTGTCCAACTTACATAACATAAAATAGATATGGGCCTTGCCCTGCTGGCCAAATGATAACAATTTAAAGCAGATGTTTAGTATTTAAAAAAGAAAAAAAAAAAGCTATCAAGGATTTTCTGTTGGCCAGATCGCTACAAAACATGGCACATGTGGACATCTTTACTCACAGCTCTACACACAGAGTCATGGCTAGGCATGCACCTGTATTAAAGAGTGTGCATGTTTGTTCACATACTTGTAGTGTGCACGTGCACATGCCCAAAGTCAGTATTGGCACCAGATGGCCAGTTTAAGGGATGCTTTATCCAAGTGACAGTGCTGTCTGGTCTTCAGCTAGATCTTTGTATTCTGGCCTGTATCCTGCTTATGATTCCTGTTACTGAACTGGCCTGACCCTAGCCTGACTTTGGAACTTGATCTGTATTGCTGCCTACTAGTTCCTGACCTTGGCTTCCTCCATGACTTTGACACGGCTCTCTTTATGACTCTGCTGTCTGCATATTTCAGTGGCCTGCCTGCTGGGATCACTGGGTACCTGTGGCCCAACTGGAGTTTCCCCTTATCTTCTGCTGGTTTCCCTTGTAGTTGTGATGATTCCTTGACTGACTCTTCTAATCCTATGCTCTGCTTGCTCTCCCTGTTGACATCTCCAGTTCAAGATCCTGCAATCAACATCTTCCAGCACTTGTGTTCCTCTTGTCCCGTGGCACTATCTGTTCCACTTCCAGGAGTGCTTACAATAACAAATGCAGCATTTTCAACAATACTTGCCTTGTCTAAAGTCCTACCACCCAAGGAAGCTATGCTCCATGGCTGCTGGGTATTTTTTAGGTTGAATGTAGAGTATCATCATTAAACCCACTTCCCAAGTCCAAGCTGTTATGGACACACTCATTGGGACATGTCAGCAGGTCAGCATTGACTTCCAATACAATGCTTCAAGGAGTTGCACTGACGTTATAATGTCATGCTTTGCAATACTGAGACCCAAGCACTGCCACCACATGAAGGAGAAAAGGACGACTTAAAGATATCACATGACTGGGGAAGGCCCTAAAAAAAAAGTATGCACAAAGAATGTCTCTTAGAAAATAGCTGTAGGAGGGGGGTTCAAGGAGTGGGAGAGAACTTGTTTAAAAAACTGAAGTTCTGTTTGATTTGTGTGTAATGCCAAGTTAGTACCTTCTGTTGGAGTTTATATGGCTGTTTTATGCAGCTACATTGAGAATCCTTCACCGCAGGCATGATCTTGGATATGAGATTTTGTGTTTCAATATGTTAATTGATTCAAAGAGTAAAATAACAATACAGACATTTTATGAAGGCCCACAAGGCCAGTCAACAATAGAGTAACATATACAGGTTAGGTTATTAACTTAGAGGTTAAGAAATGGAGCATGTCTAACTTTTCAATGCCGAGCGCTGCAGCTCTACAAAATCCCTGCTTAGCAGAGATTCTGTGCTACCCTACCTATGTGTATGATAGACCCTAGATGTGGAGAAGGACACAGTTGAGTACTGTGGCTTTCAGGAATGTGTCCAAGTCCACAGGAGGCTCCACAGGCCACCCCTAAGGGATCTCACTGTGGCCCATAAGGTACTCCTAGGGCCTGAAGGAGCCCTCAACCAAGGTGTCCCTCTTGATTCCACTCCAGGTTCTGGAGACTTTTCACATTGCACTGCTGGTGTCATTACCATACAATAGTTGTTTGTTCCTGCTGAACAGATCCTGGGCTTGAATTGACTACTAATGAACTTTAGAGCTGCCATGTGTGAACCAAAGAACTAACTTAAGATACAATTGTAACTCACTATTATCGACTTAGGAAAAGAGAGAGTGAGAGGTGAGGTCAGAGAGGAGAAAAGCAGAGATAAGTTGAGGAAGGGGAGGGGATAGGGAGAGGATGGTATCCAGGTTATTTCCCTCTATAGAATTGCTTGTCCTGGGTAATTGTGGTATTTTGATGTAGCGTGCCCAGGGCTCCCAGATCGCTTCAAATTTAGGTATTTTGTCCAAGAGTTTAGCTACCAGTTATTCCTGGGCCATGATCCAAGAAATCTTCCACTTAGATGCCAGAATCGAGACACTGGGTTTTTTTCAACCCCCTGCCAAGGTAATTTTCGCTCCCAGGAATAGAAAGAAAATCAGAGTTTGAGTGTGTTTAGGAGTAATTCCAACTCTTTGGTTCAAGAGAGCGATCGTGGAGTCCTGGGACACTGCTATTCCGGTTTCTCACTATATGACTTTTGTTCCAAAAACTTCTGATGCAAGGGCAGGCCCACATGATATGGTACATAGTACCAATCTGGTTGCAGCCTCTGTAACCCATAGGGGAGGTGTCTGGATAGATTCTGGCTAGTTGCAGGGGAACATATTACCATCTAGTGAGAAGTTTGACGTTAGCTTCAATTAGTGCAATGTTCATAATACCTTTGTAGGCTCATTGGAAGAGCTGGTATCATTTTGCAGGATCCATGTTGATCTCCAATTCGGACTCCCAGGCACGGGCATAGGAAGGTTTAGAAGACCTCTCCGCCAAGGAGGCGTATATAATTAAGATGCCTCCCTTCTGATTCCTGATGTTGCAACATCATTGTTCATATGTTGTTGGCTTGGGGGTCGGGTTTGTCTGCCCATATTGCGTGTAAGAAGTGCGTGATTTGGGAGAGTCTGAATTTCTCGTTATTTGGCATGTCTAGTTTACTGATACAGTGACCCAAGGAAATAGGGCCTGATGTTGTAAAGAAGTGTCCTATTCTGAATAGTCCTTTATTAAGCCACCACCGGAAGGCAAGGATGTTTATCCCTGGTTGAAAATGCCGGTTGTGAAATAAATGTGAGAGTGGCCTTATGTTAGAGACCAGGGTGGGCTTGTGTGGGACACCACAGAAGGTAGTCGATAGTGTGGTGGGGACCAGCCTGTCTCTCTATAACTATCCAGGTGGGTTTACTGAGGAAATTCAGGCTAGTTGGGCTGCCTGGAAGTACCACCGTAAGTTGGGGAGGCCTAGTCCACCCTGAGTTTTGAGGCGTAACAGAAGAGCAATCTTTAGAGCAGCAATGTCATTTTTTCCCCCAGATAAAATGAATAACTTTAGATTGAAATTTGACGATAGTAATTTTTTTGATAGGTATGGAGAGGGATCTAAAAAGATAGAGTAATTCTGCCCAGCCAGGACAGACCACACTTTGACCATGTCCCTCCTCCAGTTTTCGAAAAATTGGTGGGTAATATATGGCATACAGTCTGTTTATATTGTTTGGAAGTATCACTCCCAGGTATGTAAATTATTCAGTGGCCCAGGTGAATGGGAAATGGCATTTTAGGTGTTCGATTGTGTGTTGTGGGACTGAAATGTTTAAGGCTAATGATTTGGAGGCATTGATTTTGAGACCAGAGATAATCCCAAAGACTTGGAGTATTGGAAACACGTTGGGGGTGGATATTAGGGGGGAGGTGACAAAGAGTAGCATGTACTCTATTGTAATAAAGCACACTTTGTGTTCTAGGGGGCAGCATGTCACTCTCTTAATATCTGGGTGGGATCTGATAGCTATCGCCAATTTTTCTATAGCGATTGCAAATATTAGTGGTGACAGGGGGCATCCTTGTCTTATCCCCTTTCTGATGGGAAAATCTTTGGAGTAGTTACCAATCAGATGAATTTATGCTCTAGGGGTAGAATAAAGTGAATGTATGATGCCTAGAAATTTAGGGCCGAAGCCCCACCTCTCCAAGATTTCGAAGAGATAGGGCCATGAGACGGAGTCGAAGGCCTTCTGTAGATCAATCAAGATCAAAAGACTTTTTTGTGGTGCCACCCCGTCCCATTGTGATTTCAGTAAGGATATTATGTCAGTGTCATGATTATGCAGTAATCTTTCTCTGTCAGCTTACCTATACACTGGGGGGAGAACCTCTGGGGGAATCTAGGATGGAAAAGGACCTGGGGGTCCTAGTAGATGATAGGCTCAGCAAAGGCATGCAATGCCAAGCTGCTGCTAACAAAGCAGTGGCGGAACAACCGCCATAGCAACACACGCGGTCGCTATGGGGCCCGCAGCAGAGTTGGGGCCCGACGAGTGCCGTTGCTAGGCGGGTGCGGGCCGCACCGGGTGACACCCGCCAGAGGGGTGACACCCTTGGGTAGCGGCAGCCGTACCACTAACCCTCAGTGGCGCGGACCGAAGCCGCCTCCCCTCCTTTCTGTTTACATCCACAGAGGAGGAGGAGGAGGAGCCTGCGCTCGAGCCGAGGGACACACACCGCTGTGTATCTGAAGACTGTCAGCGCTGTTATGAGGTAAGGGGGGGCGCATCTGTACTGCTGGGGGGTTCTGCACTGAGGGGGATGTCTGCAATGCTGGGGGGGTCTGTACTGAGGGGGGTGGTCTGCACTAGTGGGGGTCCTGCACTGAGGGGGGGTGTCTGTACTGCTGGGGGGGTCTGCACTGAGGTGGGGGTGTCTGCACTGAGATGGGTGTCTGTACTGCTGGGGGGTCTGCACTGAGGTGGGGGTGTCTGTACTGCTGGGGGGGTCTGCACTGAGGTGGGGGTGTCTGCACTGAGGGGGGTCTGTAATGCTGGGGGGTGTCTGTATTGATGGGGGTCTGCACTGGGGGGGTGTCTGTACTGATGGGGGGTCTGCACTGAGTGGGATCTGTACTAAGGGGGGTGTCTGCACTGCTGGGGGGTCTGTACTACTGAGGGGGGTCTGCACTGAGGGGGGTCTGCATTGCTGGGGGTGTCTGCACTGAGGGGGGTGTCTGCACTGAGGGGGGGTCTGTAATGCTGGGGGGGTCTGCACTGGGAGGTGTCTGTACTGAGGGGGGTGGTCTGCACTGGGGGGGATGTCTGTACTGCTGGGGGGCTGGGACCTGCACTGAGGGGGGGTGTGTAATGATGGGGGGTCTGCACTAGAGGGGGTGTCTGTACTAACGGGAGTGTCTGTACTGAGGGGTGTCTGTACTGCTGGGGGGTCTGCACTGAGGTAGGGGGTGTCTGTACTGATGGGGGTATGCATGTGTGTCTTTCAGGGGCTGCATACTAAGGCTGGGGAAAAAAATCGATTTGAATCTTGAATCGAGTTGAGAGGTCAAATCGATTCAAATTTTCAGCAAATCGATTTTTTAGATTTTTTTTTTTTCACCAGGACCAGCGCTGACACCGCGCTGATCCTGACGAGCTGCGGGCAGGAGTTTTTAGGCAAGGCCGCGGCTTCGGCTTAGTCCACGAGGCCGGACGCTGCGGACTTGGCCGAAGCCACGGCCTTGCCTAAGAACTCCTACCCGCAGCTCCTCAGGACTGGCGCGGTATCCATGCAAAAAAAAAAAAAACTCGATTCGAACCGTGAATCGAGTTGTTTTTTTTTTTTAAATCACAGATTTTTTTTTTTTTGAAGAAAATCGCCCAGCTGTACTGCATACAGTATACTGCATACTTGTTGTTCGAAATTAATATAAGCTGTTGCCTGGGTACTGTGCCACATGGGTTTGGTAATCTGTTGTTCAATGGCATAGTTTTTTTTTTTATTTTGTGGGGGGGGCCCCATACAAAATTTTGCTATGGGGCCCTGTGATTGCTAGTTACGCCCCTGTAACAAAGCAAACAGAATATTGGCATGCATTAAAAGGGGGATCAACTCTAGAGATAAAACGATAATTCTCCCACTCTACAAGGCTCTGGTCCGGCCGCACCTGGAGTATGCTGTCCAGTTCTGGGCACCAGTCCTCAGGAAGGATGTACTGGAAATGGAGCGAGTACAAAGAAGGGCAACAAAGCTAATAAAGGGTCTGGAGGATCTTAGTTATGAGGAAAGGTTGCGAGCACTGAACTTATTCTCTCTGGAGAAGAGACGCTTGAGAGGGGATATGATTTCAATTTACAAATACTGTACTGGTGACACCACAATAAGGATAAAACTTTTTCGCAGAAGAGAGTTTAACAAGACTCGTGGCCACTCATTAAAATTAGAAGAAAAGAGGTTTAACCTTAAACTACGTAGAGGGTTCTTTACTGTAAGAGCGGCAAGGATGTGGAATTCCCTTCCACAGGCGGTGGTCTCAGCGGGGAGCATTGATAGCTTCAAGAAACTATTAGATAAGCACCTGAACGACCGCAACATACAGGGATATATAATGTAATACTGACACATAATCACACACATAAGTTGAACTTGATGGACTTGTGTCTTTTTTCAACCTCACCTACTATGTAACTATGTAACTATGTAACCTGGCCAGAGTAAAGAGGCCAGCCACTCACACCTAGCTGGTTTTATAACCTCTCCTCTAAGCATGGCCCCACCCCAGGGCCTATCAGGGAACCCTATATTAACCTGTGCACTGCAAGCCAGCAGTGCTGGTCAACCATTGTGTATCCTTTGTGTGTTTGGCTTCCTGTTTCTGCTTGCCGTGTGCTCTATGTTTATTTCTGTTACCAACCTTGGTGTGTTAACTATTTCTGTCTGCTCGTGACCCTGACCTTTGGCGTGTCCCCGACTATCCCTGTTTGCCTGTGACCCTGAACCTTGGCGTGAACTCTGTTGTCCTTGTCTGCTTGTGGCCCCAATCTTGGCTTATTCCCTTACTATCCCTATCCTCCTGTTGCCTACTGTGGGTGGGAGCTGGGGGACCCTGGGGGTCGTGACCTGGAGCCAGTTGCAGCCCATCCATCCTCACCACTAGAGGCTCTGGTGAACACCTGCTGGCTCTTAGACTCCGCGCTCTAGGGAATCTTAAGTTCTAACCCTGGTGGGATCCATGTTGGTGTTCCAGCTGCCTTGCCTTACTTACCAACCTGACTCCCATCCACAGCAGTCAGCCGTAGGGTCCACTACCTTGCAGTGCACTCCTGATCCCAACGGTGTGCATCTGTCACCTGGCCTCAAAGTGACCTGACAGTCAGTGGTTCTCCTGATCTGGTCAGGGCCCTGTCTCCCCGGGATGAAGCCCACCTGGTCCTTATGGATATAATTTGCGATAAAGCTAGAAAATCTAGATGCCAGGATTTTTGTCATGATCTTAAGATCATTATTAATGAGCGATATCGGGCGGTAGTTACAGACACCACTCCCATCTTTCCCTGGTTTGGGGATAACAGATACAATGGCTGTGTTAAGTTTTGTATCCAGGGGAGCATCATCCTGGAGAGAGTTAAAGAACCACGCCATATAGGAGGCCAGGAAGGGTCCAAATTTTTTATAATAGCAACCAGAGAAGCCACCCAGGCCTAATGTCGAGCCTAGTTTGAGTGTTTTAATCACCTCCAGTATTTCTGTAATTGGTTTATCTAGGATTTCCTTATGCGTGCTGGTGATCTTCGGGAGGGTTATTTCCCAAAGAAAAGATTCCAGTTTACTGGGGGGCGAAGCATCCTGGTTCATATATAATTGTGTGTAGAAATCCTGAAAGGATTCCATTATCTGAGTGGGATTTTGGGTCAAGTCACCTGAAGCAGTTTAAATTTTGGGGAAAGACAGAATACGTGGTTTAGGGTTTAGTCTTGTTGCTAATTTAGAGCCTATTCTGTCTTTCTGAGAATAAAATGTTGTGCCCATTCATCTAAGGTGTTTTTCTGCTGCAGTTGTGAGGCTAGGTTAAGGTGTATTTGGGCTGTTTCCAATTTGGTCAGGGTGTCGGGGGTGGGATTCCGCAGGATTTGCTTATGGGGAGAAATTCTTTCGTTAGTTTCTGGATGTCTACTCTGCCTTCCTGTTTCAACTGAGAGGCCAAATGGATACGTTTCCCTCTCATCACCGACTTGTGGGCTGCCCACAGTGTAATGGGTGAGACTGTATTGTCATTTTCAGCGAAGTACTCCTGTAGGGCTTTGTCTAAAGTAATACATTGCACTGGGTCACTCAGGAGAGATTCGTTGAGACGCCATTTGTAGGGGCCCTGAACCCCTTGGGGCCGGTCCACGATCAAGGACATTATGGAGTGGTCTGATAGGAAGGTGTCACAGATTTTGGAGGAAATGACTGAAGGGATGGCAGATGCCTGCAGAAAAATGTGGTCTATCCTGGCATAGGTTTGGTGAGGGACTGAGTAGTGTGTGTAATCTTTGGCATGGTGATTCATTTCCCTCCATATGTCTACTAGGCCTAGGGAGTGTAATTGCTGTGCTATTTTAGGCATTTAGCTTTCGAAGTCCCCATTTTTGGACTTGTCCCATGAAAGATTGAAAGGTATTTTGGAATCCCCCCTGAGGATGACAGTTCCTTTCAGGTACGGTTTTAAGGACTTGAACATGGAAACAAAAAACTTTCCTTGACTCATGTTTGGGGCATAGTAAGACACAAAGGTATAGATCCCCCCATCTATGGAGCCTTCAATCATTAGGAATCTCCCTTCCTTGTCTCCAATGACCTTATTGAGAAATTGAGTCTTTTGGCTAGGCATATTGCAACACCTCTTGTTTTGTTATCAGCATTAGCTAAATAAAATTAAGGGAAACTACGATATATGAAGGATGTATTATATGTGGTGGGGAAATGGGTCTCTTGCAGGAAAACTATGTCCGCCTTTAAGTCATGGTAAAGTTGAAGTAGTTTTTGCCTTTTAATCAGAGAGTTTAACCCTTGGGCATTATGGGATAAGATCTGTAATTTCAGATTTTGTGGTGCCGAGTCAGTCATGGATCAGAACAGTGGAGGAGCTAGAAGTAAAGAGATTTCTTACCCCAAGACGATGAGTCTCCTGTCCTAACTGTAATCTTGTAGGTTCTACCAACCCCCGTGCCTGGGAACCGAAGAGCTCGGGATAGGTGAGTTCCTGGATATCCTTAGGGAGAGAGAGAACTGGAGAGAGAGGAGAAGGAGGGAAGAGAGAGAGAATAGAGAGATGGGGGGAGGGAAAAAATTGTATTAGTACATAACTGATAACAATGAACCGAAAAATGGGCCGGTTGAGGAAGGGTCCTACCACTTTCACCCCTGGACCCAAAAAAGGGAAGACTTCCCCTAACAAAGGGGGGCCAGTCTGCCCCCGAGAGGAAGACAACATCCCCTCAATGGCCGGTGGAGGTGTATTGCAGCCATTTCGGTCTTCCCACATAATACATAGTCTTTATTTGTGTAATGACCCTGGCCCTTAAAAAAAAAAACAGGCTAATTCAAACTATAAAGGTCACCCCCACATGGCCCCATGTCTGCAACCTGGGATCCCCAGTCCTAGCGGTTCCCCTGCTACAGCCCCCGACCACGCCGAGTTGACTACAACAGCCCACCGAGCTGTAACAGCCTGCTGGAGAAAACTATGTTCTAATAGGTCAAGTCATTGAGTTCGTGAGGAGGACCTTGAGATAATTGGGTGATGAAACCTTGGGTTGTTGGTGATGTATAAACTGTACATTAATAAGGTAGATGTAATACTCACTCTAAGAGCCTGTTTCTTAGAGAGGACTGTAGGGCAAATTAAAAATAAACCAGCCCCTAAGCAGAAAGGACAAAAGAGGAGTGTATCTCGGTGGAATTTGTGGTGTTCCAGAGTATGAAAAAAGAAGGAGGTCATGACAGTTCCCTGGGGAACGAGATTGGGTACCCTTGTGATGGACCAGATAGGCCCCATCAGGGGGGTTGGGATTCCTTAGACCTCTTTGCTGCTTTTGCCAGACAGTGGTAAGAAGACTAGGTGGCGGGGGCCTCT